>NC_056725.1:654948952-655260202 GCF_019279795.1 Protopterus annectens
GGTCAGTTTTGTATTTTCATTCTTATGTTCATACTTTTTTTTTGGATTGTTATCAAAATGGGGGTTGACTCCTTCCTTGGACTGCCACTGAAATATGGGTCTGCCAAGTTAGATTTCCACTTCCCAAGCTTATAAAATAGCAGCAAAAAATTAGTGAAAGAGCAAACTTTTTATCCTGTACATATATATAAAAACCTTTAGGTACTACCTAAACCCTTACAAAACACTGACATAAGTTAAAAGAAACCACCTCAGCTGTTGACCAGTTCATCTTGGACTACTTAAAAATGGCTGCAGATGCAATTGCTTTTCTGGTTTTGATATTGATAAATAGATCTATATCTGAAAAATACATTACTTCTATCTGGAAAAAAATCCTTTATTGTAACTTTACACAAAAGTGACACATCTACACAGTTTAATAACTACATTCCCATTGCAGTTCTCTCTGCCCATCATAAATACTTGAAAAATGCATTCATGCTCAGCATCTAAATCACCTAAATTCAAAAAGTCTTTCTATTTGAAATGCAGCATGGTTTCAGACCCCACCACACCACAACCATTACCCTCCTTCACTTCACCAATACTATAAAGCAGAGTAGGAACAATGGTAACCTAGTGTCAACGATGTTCCTGGACTTATCCAAAGCTTTCAACACCATATCACACCAACATTGACTCAATGAACTTTTTTCTATATGTCTCTCTCAGTCCTCTCTTACATGGTTTCTCTAGTTATTTAGCTAGAAAGCAGCAAGCAGTCAAATGGCAACAGGACCTCTCCTCTCTCCCAGTTACCACAGGTGTCTCTCAGGGCTCTATACTAGGATCCTTTCTCTTCAACATTTTGATAAACAAGCTATACACTGTTATAGAGCAAGGAAATATAGTACAATATGCAGATGATTCAACTTTAATATGTATATCCCTGACAATATCCAAAATGCAAGAAATCACCCACATTTCTTTTTCTTTAATAGTAACCTGGCATTATGTCAATCAAAAACAGTCTTTCTTATTTACATCTGCAAATAATACTAAAATTGGGGCAGAGCCACGGATCCCTATCATACGATCGAAGTTTCAAAACTTCGAAATTCATATGATCAAGATCACATGAAGGAAGTATTGAAACACTGAACATTTTGAAGGGACAATGCGGTACAGCGCAGATTGGGAAATTTACCCTCTTCCTCACTGTAGTGTGATCTCGGAATTTGCATATTTAATTTGCAGGGAGAGTGCGGGGTGCAGGGGGCAAAAATGTAAAACAAAAGTTTTTGTTTTTATTGTTTTTCTTTTATGTCTGATGTTTCAAAACTTCAATCATATGAATTTCGAAGTTTTGAAACTTCAGTCATATGATAGGGATCCAGAACCACATACTAAATTACTGGGCATTGTGACACTTAAATTTGATCAACATATTCTTCAATTAAAAAGACCCATCAGAAACTTGGCTCTCTTTACAGGGCCAAACAGCCCTTTACAGACCCAGCAAAAAAAAAAAAAAAATATAGCCTCATTCTATTTATTTCTAACCCTTTTATATGCCTTACCTATCCATACAAATCTAAGCTGTACACTAAAATCCAAACTAGTGTCCTGTTACAGTAAAGTAGCTAAATTTGCTTCCAACTCTGTACATTGAACTCACCTCTGCCAAACTGGCTAGAGCTTAACGACTACCTAGCATACTCTCAGCTAGTTATGGCATACAAACAAATAACTGAAAACTGCCCAGCATTAAAAAAAATAGCATTGCCCTAACCCCCACAAGAAACCTCTGCTCTGGTGATAAATGTCTGCTAAGCACTAGTAATTTATTTATTTATTTGTTTGCTTTTGTTGACTGGGAATAGTCAGACTGGGTAAAACCCATGTTCTGTGGAGTCTTGTGGAGAAAAGCTCCACATTTAAGTTATGCATGATGCATATTTATAATTGCAGGCTAAAAACATCTATACATGGGCTTATTTACATAATTTTTAAATATTTCTTACATGAACATAGCATTTTAACACAAAAAGAGAGAAATAACATATATTGGCTAATTACTGAATAGAAAAATAAAATACAATAACAGTTAATGTATTTATAGCATGATGGCTGCAGGGAAAAGATCAAACTGGGGTGTTTTTGAGGTTAGTAATACTTTACACACAGACAAGTAGTAATGCAGCTTCAAAATTGATGATAAGAGAGGTACGAATGGAGAAAATATGGAAATGAGCAGGAAGATAAATGGACAGAGGAGGAACTGTAGTTAGTGATTGGTTGTGAGAGAAGGAGGAGGAACAAGAGTTTAGGAAATTAGTGCAGTATGAGGAAGAGCGGCAAGGTACAAAAGATTGGGGTGGCAAAGTGGCTGTAAGAGTTGGAGAAAAGTAATCTGAGTAAAGCTAGCCAGGTGAGCAGGAAGAACAGAGCCATCTTTGGCATAGGTGCTGTTTAAGCAAAATTTTGAAAGTGTTTATGTTTTCTATCTGTTTACCTGTTTGGGGATTTCATTCCAGAGTTTTGACACAAAATGGGAGTAGAGAGAGACTGCAGTAGTGTTGAATGTCTTACTGATATGTAGTAAATGTTTATTGCTAGAGCGAAGGTCTCTAGTGGATGAATAGTACAGTAGAGTATTTTATAATGCTGGGCATTTATCTGGAGAGTACAATAGGTTGTGGGCAATGATTAGTTGTGAGTATGTGAACTGGTTTGGTAGTTCAACCAACTGCAATTGTTTTAATGCAAGGCAGTGGTGTGTTTTATAAGGGTGACTGGTTGCAAATTTAGTAGCAGGAGGCTAGTTTAGCTTTATACATAGTGTTAATATTTGTAAGACAAGGGGAAACATATAAAAGAGAATGAAGGGGGCAAGCTGCTGCTAAAGTAATCCCTGCTTGATCTGTCAGGTAGTGTTTGGCCTATAGAGGGAGCTGAGTTTTTTTTGACATTTCTTGATGGAATGAAGTATGTGATCTTATCTGATGTTGTCATCTATTATGACTCGGAGTACTTTAGTTTGGCTTATGGTTTCTATTTTTGTGTTATTGCTTGGAATGTGTGTTTCTGGTTAGGGTGTTGTTTTGGAGTAAATAGCATAAGCTTGTTTTTTGGCATTATGCAGGAAGTTAGAATTTTTTTAGCCATATTTCAATGTCAGTGAAATACTTTTGAGTGATTCTTTGTAATTTTGTTATGAATGGGGCAGAGCAGATAAGGGCTGATTCATCAGCGTATTATACAAAAGTGCCAAGTGCTGTAGCCATATGTAGTTTATTTATGAAAATATGAAATAGAAGTAGGCTGAGTATTGACCCTTAGGGAACACCAACACAGACTGGTTGAAATGCTGAAAAGTTTTGCTGCCATTTACTTGCCTGCTGACAACTGCATAAATAACTGAAACCAGGAGAGGGAGGGTAAGTGAGACCTAGTGATACATGTGCAGAGAGGAGCTTTTGGTGAGACACTGTGTGAAATACTTTGGGAAGGTTAAGGAAAAGTGAAGAAACAAGGTTGCCCTCATTTCTGTATTGGTTTACTATGTTGGTGAAGTTGGGGTGGCAGTAGTAGTACTGTGGTTGGGCCTGAAACCATACTGAGTGTTGGAGAAGAGGTTATGTTTGGTTATATGTTTCATGAGCTGAGAGTGAATACATTTCTCAAATATTTTTGAGAGGGGTGATAGGATAGCAATAGGTCTATAGTTTAACTCTGTTGACGTACCTCCTTTGTGAAGGAGTATCATAATGGATTTTTTTCCAGTTGGATGGGACATAGTTTTCAGTTACTGACCAGTTGATCACAATGGAGCTAGGGAAGGCTAGTACTTCTGTATCTATTTTGAGGAACTCAATGGGAAGATTATTGGCAGCTGAGGTTGTTGCTTTTAATTTGGTTAGTAATTTTTTATGATTGACTTTGGGATGGGTTGGAAACTAAAAGACAGTACATTGCTTTAAAGAATAAATAGAAGTGGGATGGGTGAAGTGAGGTAGTTATTGAGTAGTGATAAAACTGACTAAATAAAATGAGTGTTGAACTGAGTGGCACTAGACTCTTTATTGTTTGAAGTAGGACAGGGTTTAGTGGTATAGCCAGGGTGTAGTAGTTTGTTTAGAGAGGACCAAAAAAGCTTGGGGTTCTTTTGGTGCTTTTGTTGGCAATTAATGTAGCTCTTAACCATTTTTTACCTTTAGTTTATGTCTATTGAACTCCAAATTTGTATGTTTGCAAACTGAGTTTGAATTTTTATTTGGATATCCATTATTTATACAAGATACTATGTGAGCCTTTTGGTTTTCTTGTTTAGATTAATGTAGTATGTTTTTTCTTTGTCAGATTTAGCAAGGTTCATAGGTAGGCACTAGGCTATCGGCCCGTGGGCTAAAGTAAGCCTAGCCAACAGTGTATTGGTTTTCACCACCCATGTAGTGTTACATTTTTGCCCCTCTATTGAGCAGAGCCCCAGACATGGGGTGAATTTCCTATCACCCATCCACTTATCAAGGTTTTTCTTGAAGAGCGCTAATGATGAGCTCTGCTTAATGTAGATGGGAATTTTGTTCCAGAGCATGGAAGTCTCTGGGACAAGAATCTATCCCTCCAGCATGTCCTATTTATTGTTGTGGTGAGGTTTAGGTCCCTAAAGCATCTAGCTTGGGGAGATTGGGATTTCTTTAAGTGGAGCATGTCCATCAATTTTGGGGTTGACATAGCTTTGTATGTCAAGCAGAGGTCTCCTCGGAGTAAGCGATATGTGACTGAGTAGAGTTGGAGTTTCTTGAGCTGGTCGGCATAGGGCAACTGTTTGAGGCCAGCAATCCTCTTGGTGAGGTACTTTTGGGGCTTCTCCAGTTGTTGTAGGTGTGGGGTTAACAATGCACTTTTTGGCATTTAGCTTGAGGCCATGATTTTAGCACCAGGTGTCTGCCTTGGTGAGGCCCTTTTGCAGGATGTCTACATCAGCAGGGGAATCAATAATAGCACCCAGTTTGCAGTCATCTGCAAACTTGGTTAGCCATAGACCCTTGGTGTTCTCTTGCACTTTAGAGGAGTATATACCAAACAGGAGAGGTCCCAAGACTGAACCCTGGGGCACTCCACTTGTCACTGGTTTGGAGTCAGATCTGGAGTCTGCAACTCTCACCGTGTGGGTTCTGTCCATGAGCCAGTAGGCCACCCATCTTGTGACATAAGGGTTTATGTTAAGGTTGATGAGTTTATCTATGATTCCTGAGTGGGGGATAGTGTTGAAGGCTTTAGCGAGGTCCAGGTAGGCTGTGTGGCCACCTTGCCTCATCTATAGCCTTGGTAACTGTTTCAAAAAAGTCTACTAGATTTAGGAGACATGATCTACCATTCACAAATCCGAGTTGGGTAGCATCCAAAGTTTGGAGGTTACCAATGTCTTTGTTTATGAGTTCCATGATGATACGCTCCATGGCCTTGCAGACCAGGCTTGTCAGGCTAATAGGATGATAGTTCCTGGGGTCTGTCCTTTGTGGAGTGGGATAACCATTGCTGTGCACCATTCAGTGGGCACATAGCCTGTGGTGAGGCTGTGATTGAACATGGAGTTTAGGTGGGGGGCGATTTCATTTTGGAGTTCGTGTAAGATGCAGCCTGGGATGTTGTCTTTTCCCATGGATGCTGTGTTTTTGGCTTTAGAGAGTGCCATTTTCACCTGAGTGTTTATGATTGATGGGGCTCTACAATCATCTGGTATAGTTATAGGCCCTTTAGGGGGGGTGAGGGGGGATTAAAGTTTGCACTGAATCTATCTGCCAAGATGTTGGCAATATCAGTTGGCTCTGTATATTTTGCACCATTCTGTTGTAGTTCTGTGCAGATCTGGGTGTTGCCATGGAGATTCTTGACATAGCTAAAGAATGCCTTTGGAATCCATGGCAATTTTTCTTTCAAAATTAGCTTTGGAGGATTTTATGAGAGATCTTAGTTTCTTACTGAGGCTCATCAGTGAGTTGCTCCATTTGTGGGTTTTTACTCACTTTTGCAACAGTTTCTTCCTTCTGTTGTAGAGTTTGTTAATGGCAGGGGACCACCAGATCGGCTTCCTTTTTTTGGAGGATAGCATCTTGGTATTGTTGGGGATAGCATGATCTATGCACTCATGCAGGTGCTTGTAGAGTGCATTTGTGTAGGATTCAGCAGTCGTGACTGTGTTATCCATCTGCAGGGTTGTCGTGAAGTTAGCCACCTCAGTTTTGAGTAGCGTGAAGTTCGCTTTGGAGAAATTTTTTACAGCAGTTTCCTTGTGTGGGGGTGGGGTCGGGATGTGGATATCTAGGGTGATTAGTTTATGGTCTGATCTAACAAACGAGGAGTTTATTTTGAGCATTGAGCACTGGCCACCCATGTTGGTAATGACTAGGTCCAGAATATTGTTGCTCCTAGTGGGGGTGTTGACAAGTTGATCCAGGGCATTAGTTCTTATAAATTTCAGGAATTATTGAGCAAGGGGATTAGTACAAGAGTAGTTTTCCCAGTTTATGTTAGGGTAGTTGAAATTGCCCATTATTATGGTATTTGGCTGGACCCTCATTTTTTCCAATGTCCCCAGGAACGAGAAGTGTGGGTCCTGAGTCATGGTGGGGGATCTATAACAAGCTACAATTTGGAATGCATTTTTTCCCAGGGTTAGTTGCACTTGGATGATCTCAGAGGTATCCTGTTTTGCAACTAGCCTGGAGATGTGGATGTCCTTGATGAATATGGACACACCTCCGCCCTTCATGTTTCAGTCTGGGTACAATATTTATTAGATTAATATCCACAAGAAATTATTCTCAAACCCATAAGGAATTATTCTCAAACACATTTTTTACATGTTTTAACATTATCTATTCATATTATGTATTTATATTACATGTTTTTAGGTTAATATAGTTAAATTTAAAACAGTTTTGTAATTATTTGATTAGAATTGTTAGTATTAAGGTGTTTTCTGTTTTGAGAACACTTGATTACTGAAGGGATGATATGTCTCTTTAAGAATCAATTATTCAATTTTATAAACGAGTATTAAATGAATTAACACAATGGCTCTTTGTTCTGATGAAGCTTTGTATTCTACAAGGTGAAAGCGCGCTCAGCTGTTACTGTTTGTGATCGTGGCAAGAATACTGTCTGCATTTTGTGTACTTGGATTAGAAGGAATTAATTCATTCATTTATCCTGACTACGTGGTTCTGCTTCCATACTGCCTTGGAACTGTTGTGTTACTGGCTTGGTTTGTCTATATTCAGTGGTATGAATTATAGCCTGGTAGTGCTGGGGTGCTCTCGAGAGCCTTGAACCAGGTCTCAGTCACTGCACAGATATCGATGTTCTCCATTTTGAGGAGTGCCTCGAGTGAGTGCATTTTGAGGTTTAGACTCCTAGCATTGAGCAGCATTGCTCTCAGTTTTTTGTCACCTGTAGTTCTTATGGTGGTGGGTTTGTCTTTTGAGCCTTGCCTAAAAAAAGCACTATGGGGCTGGCAAGAGCCTTGGCTAATATCCTGAATCCTAGGGGTGACAGGTGCAGGCCATCTCTGGTGAAGCATCATGGCCTGTCAAGCATGTCATCCCAGGCAGACAGATACTGGATCCCCTTTGACACCAGAAGCTTAGCCAGTTGTTGAAGTTGATCATCTTGTCCTTGTACTGTGGTATCATTCTTGGTGAAGGCAGGATGCTACTCAGGGCTAGGGTCATACCTGCCTGGGCTACAAGATCGGAGAGCTCTTCCATGTCTCTTTTCATGTAGTCCACGGAGGTATGTCTCAGGTCATTTACACCAACATGGACAATGACAGAGTCATATTTGTACTTGTCTTGCAGTGACATGAGTGCATGTGTTATGTGGCAGATTCTGGCACCCGACAAGCAGCTGACAGTAACCTTCTCTTTGTCCAGCCTGGTGAGTGGGACATCGGTGTGTCTGACTATAGAGTCACCTATCACTAGTGTGTTGGGTATGTTGTTTTGCCTTATGGGCTGTGTGGCACACTGAGTTTGTGGGCTATGTGTTGTCTGGGGTGTGTTGGTGGGAGGAGGTTGCCTGTGTGTCTGCTTTGGAGGTCTATGTTGCCTAGGCAGATTTAGAGTTTTATTCAGAGCCTCCGTATATGTCTTGGTGTTACTACATGTGGGTTTTGGAGGTTTTGGTTTAGTTGGTCTATGTGAAGTAAGTGGGGTGCTGCGAGTTATTACCTTCTCCTCTTGACTGTCTGTTCCAGTCTTGGTTAGAGAGAACTTTGCCTCTAGATTGGCTGTATAAGTGCATCTCTCGCAGGTATTAGTGTTTGGTGGTAGGAAGAGAGGGTTGTCTGTGTACATGAGGCAGTTGTAGCATTGCCTCAAGATGCCCAGGTTCATCAGGTAGGCTGGAGAGTACACCATGAGCTGTCTCTTGCTATTTTTAAGTGGGGAAGTAGTTGTCAAGTACGGAAGTATATAGACTATTCCCTCCTGGCAGATGTGGGGATTGAGTGCTGGGGGTTATTTAGTGCTGCAGCAGATTTAGAACAAGTGCTGGACTAAAAGGTGTGGATCTGAGTGCTTAGGCTGAAAGACTGACTGATAAGGGAAAAACTGAAGAGCAGATGCCATGGAGCCGGGGATAGTCAACCCTAGCCAACCAGCGCTGCGCGGTGCACAAAACCACGCAAATGCAGGTTTTTATAGCAGAAAGATGAAAGGGATAGAAATTAGCCCAAAATGGCCAATAAACTACAAATTCTGAGCTGAAAACCACTCCTCCAGGGACAGATTGGCTGTTCAAAGCTCCCCACTATCACTGGTGAACACAGAATCTTTCTTCTATCCAAGTAAGGTATGGGCAACACAGAAATTACAATACAGCCCTGGATTCAGCAAATCTGAAAACTGGATCTACTAGCTTTAGAAAGGTGGGAAACAAATGTAGAATATTTTTTTTTTGTTTTTTTAAGAAGTTAAGGCAAATACAACAAAATAATCACTTTAAAGCACAATACAACAGCTATCACACTTGAGTGTATAGCCTACAACAGTTAAAAGAGTTTAAATGCTCACAGAAATTATTTTAAAAGTGCAAACAGTAAGTAAGTACAATAAACAGCTGAAATAGGCTTTTTAGTATCAAATAAATGCTAGAAACTGAGCATTTAGGTGGAATTAGCAATATCTAGCAAGAAACAAGACACAAAAGTACTTAAATCAACCAAAGTCTCTCTTTTCTCCTTCTGCTGCTGTAGGACTGTGCAAGTCACCTGGACAGGTTCTTGCTGAACTGATACAAGCACAAAAAACATGAAAATGTGGGTTTTTATAGCAGAAAGATGAAATGGATAGAAATTAGCCCAAAATGGCCAATAAACTACAAATTCTAAGCTGAAAACCACTCCTCCAGGGACAGATAGGCTGCTCACAGCTCCCCACTCTCACTGATGAACAGAGAAACTTCCTTCTATCCAAGTAAGGATCTTGGTAAAGTATCTAAACTATCTAAAATGTTGGTAGGCATGTTGTGTTTTATACTTATACCATTCTTTCCATGCTTTATATCATTGCAGTATGAGCTGTTTGGTCTCTTTTGTCAGCCATGGTGCTGTGTTAGATTTTACCCTTCTTGTTCTAACAATTGCTAAATCATTTAGTAGTTTTAGGAAAGTATAATAGAAGGGACTAAATACTTCATTTGGTGGCCATTACTCAATGCATTCTAGTTGTAGTGGGACAGGGCCGTACTAAATGTGTCTTTGTCAGATTTGGTTAAATTGCATACTTGTTTATAGATTATTTGTTAAGGTGAACCATGTTGACTTATTACACAGGTTGAGAGGTGGTCAGATAGTATCTGGTACGCTACCAGAAGAGTGTATATTATGGGGTTTGTTTGTCAGTATCCAGTCCAGTGTGGACTGCCTGTTAGTGCTTCTGTTGATTCTGGTGGTGGAGCTTATTAGTTGGGTGAAGCCAGATAGGTGAATAGAGTTGTTGGGGTTGCTGTTGTTTGTTGATTTGCAATCTATATTTAGGTCACCTGAGATGATGTTGTCAGGTATCGTGTAAGATATTTTTGGTTGTGTTAATGTTGTTGCCTGGTGGGTTGTATACTGCTGGGATACATACTGATTTCATTGGTGGATTTTGAGGTATGCAATCAGAGGTACAGCATTATTAAATTTTGGGATATTTAGATGGGCTGGAGTTATTTCTAAGTTGTTTTTATAAATAATAGTAATACCACCTGCTCTTTCAAGTTTTCTGTCCATTCTGAGTATGTTGAAACCTGGGGGAATAATTTAGTTGTCAGTTAGTACTTGTTTTAGTCAGGTTTCAGTGGTGATTAGAATGCCTGGGGAGTAAAAATCTAGACATGCATGGATATCATGAATTTTGTTGCAAATACTTCTAAGGTTAATGTTGAAAAGAATAAGGTTAGAGTCATTACCTGATGGGAAAATTGTGTCAGAAGCACTACAAAGTAATGGGTTGGCCACGATGGATAGGCAATGTGTAGGTCTAGGGTTAGTGGGGAATATCTCCTGTAAGTTTCAGGATGGGAGTAGGGTGAGTAGTGGTCCATTTGTATTTGTATCTGACTTTCAGTGCTGCTGAAAAAGTACTATTCTTAACTTTTATATATCTCTAAGACAACAGGTATGAGCATATATATTGGTACAGAGAAGGACAGATAGAGAAAAAAAGAGGGTTTTGTGATGTAATGTATGTGTGTTTGTGATGGAGTTGGGATATGATGATATGACAGTGAAGTGAGCTAGTGTTGTGAGTGCACAAAGCAGTAACAATTGACTTACTGTCATTGTGAGTTGAGATAGTGAGAGTTTAGATGATGGGTAGAAGAAGGTGGAGGCTTGGTAAGATGATGGCTGTGTGGTATATTAATGAAAATAGTGTTATAAGAAATGAAGAGAAAGAGGTACGGTAAAGGGTGGGAGATATTTGCAGGATGGTATACAGATAGTTAAAGCAGTGGAGTGATTAGGTTGTGTGTAGAAAGCTGTACAGTATGAGTTTGTGGGCAGGGGAAGGTGAAGAAGTGAGTTGTGTACACATGAGGGAGGAGACCAAAAATGTGTATCAATGAGAAAGATAGTAGTCCAAAGTAGTAGTTATAAGTATTTATGTGAATATCTAAAAAAAGTGCTTTTGTGGTATTGGTACGTATTTATGTGTGTGTGTGTGAGGAAATGGCAAATTCCCCAATCTCAATTGTACCGCAGTCTTGCACAAAACAACTGCTTGCACACTGCACATGTGATAAGCTGATTTTCAATCAGCTCTGCCAGTGCTTTTCTGGGTTCAAAAAGTTACTGTCTGAAAACATGGCGGAAACGTATACATATATATATATATATATATATATATATATATATATATATATATATATATATATGAGATCCGTACTCTTTATCAAACGTCCGTTTCACCAAAAGTGAAACGGCCGAGCACACTTTCACGAAAGTGTGCTTAAATAAGGATAATAATGTGGGGAGATGGCTGTTGTTGAGAACATAGCACAGTGGGGATAAGGGAATATTCCATTTTCCCTACTGTAGTGAGATCTCGGAGTGAGAATATAAAAGTAGGGGCCCCCCTGCATAAATGTGAGTACTGTGTTTTTTTTTTTATTTTATTTTCTAGTTTTTTTAACACACTTTAGCGAAAGTGTTTTTTCGGTGAAAAGCACTTTCGCTAAAGTGTGTTCGGCCGATGTGGTTTCAGTTGTTTGAGCTTTCGCTCAATAGTACAAGATCCATATATATTGCACATGCAATATAACATCTGTCTCTCGTTTTCTCTCTCTCTCTCTATATATATATATATATATATATATATATATATATATATATATATACATATACATGGATATGTATAGATAGCTATATGCATGTATATGTATGCACACAGCACACATTGTAAAGATGTCAGTCAGGAATTGATCTCTTATTATTTGCTTTGTGTTACTCAAGAAGCAATGATGTCATGTACACTAAAATTAAAACTCGTCAAAGGACATTTTGTGGAAAACTTCTTCTCAGGCAACACCTACTTGTTCAGATGAATGTTCTGAGTTATCAGTTTATTGCAGTTCACTTTATTGTCTCCTGAATGGCCACCTTTTCTGGTCTGGTAATGTAAATTTATTTAAGCAATTTAAACACAGGACCCCACCCTTCGAATGACTTTCAGCACAGTTCTTGCGGAGTGCTGTTTTGTGCTTTGTAAACATCAGGCTCATTAAATTTACTTCTGACTCAGTATTACCCCTTCAACAAGCAGTTTGTCATGTTTTATCTGTCTGCTGTTTCCCAGGAGATTATCACTAGCAGCTGGCATTGGTTGTCAAATTAATCAGGCTGCCTGAGCTCTGAAAATATATATTGTAATACATAACATGCTTTCAGATATTTGAAAAATGTGTTTACATTATCAAATACAGGTAATGTGAATGAAACAGGATATCCAGAAAAGGCTGGGTTATTGGAATTGTACAAAATGTAATTAGTGATTGGAGGACTGCAAATATTCAAAGTGGTATAACACTATTAATGGATAAAAGGAGAATTTGTAAGGCTCCCACAGGACTACTGGTTTTGAAGGCAACTGCTCAATATGAGCTGTTCAGCCAAGTCAGGTATGATTCTGAGCATACCAGTCACTGTTTTTGCTTTATGCTCTTCTACTTAGGTAAGTGCATACCAGACTTTGAGTTTATAGTATATAGGAATGGGTACTGACCCACCAACTCCCTTTTAAAACATATAATGAAAATCAACAAAAGAGATTGGCAGCTTGCAGGTTATCATTAACTTATCTGGTTATGTACTGTCAGCCAGTTGTTAATACTGAGTAACAATACTTAATACTTAGTTGTTAATACTGAGTTCAACATATAGTATTCTAAAAGACCGAAAGTAAAAAAAATACTGGAATGACACATGCAACAAAAGTGGCAACTTTACTTGCAAGTGTTCTAAACAGCTTTCTGGCCAAATATTTTTAGTACATCCTGTTGTGAAGGCAGAAGAGTTTGTCCAACAGCAGTGTAGGGAGGAAGAACAAACAAAGGAGCTACCGACATGTTAGCTCATCAGTAATGCTTTGTTGGGTCATGTGCTTGCTGTTTTATTTGCTTAAATATTCAGAACGTAAGATAGCAGTAATGCAGAGCTTCTGATAATTTCTTATTGTAGCTTGCAGGGCGGGTAAGTGGAAAAAGTACTTTCTAAAGTTACAAAAGCTAGTTATATAGCCAAGATGGGGACACAGTATTGGCAGTATTATAATTGCAGGAATAGCAATGCAATTAAGTATTTAAATAACTAAAATAGTTGTATTTTCACAAAACCTTGGCAGTACTCAGTGCAGGAGATTGCACACTCCTTTAGATCAAAACCCAAGCTTTCAAATATTATCATGGGGGTATGCAGGAAAGTTAGCTGAAACTGTGCTTTTATTGTTGTATGAGAGACTGCTATTTAAGACGAGGGACATTCATTTGCAGAATCAGCAGGAGAATCTTGATAGACAACTAAGGAAGGAAGTAGCAAAAAAAAAGAGAGATGAATACCTCTGCCTGACATGTAATAGGTAAGATGAAAGTATAACTTATATCTTAAAATGACCTTTCTCACAGGTTAGAAGTGAGGAAGACATATGAACTTTAGAAATTAAATACATTGTGAACAAAATAAGGATGAGGTATAGATGTGAGACCAACTGGAAAATGAAGGCAGGAATGGTTGGTTAATGAGGATCACAAGCTGGCAAAAAACATTTATGGAGTTCAGTCTTACTAGACAGACAAGCAATTACAGCAGGGCCTCCATCACTGCTACCTAGCGAGTAAATAGCAGCAGTCCAAATGAGGTTAGTGATAAAACAGCATTAAAATGGCAGAAACATTAAGATGAGAGTCAAGGAAAATGTTTGAGACTTGGCACAAAGCGATCATGCTAGTGGAATAGTGCAGAGGGAGAGAGGTCTGAGTAGAACACTAGAGATCAGGATTTGACTAGTGCAATGACTACTAGTGAAGCTAGCTAGTAAGGAATAGAATCGAGCAATTGAAATGAGCTCATCTATCCTTAAATGAGAACAGTGGTTAGGTCTGTTGTGGAAATGGAAAAAAAAGGAGGAACAATTTGACATTATAAGAAAAAGCAGATGACATTTTACTTTTCTTATGACTGATGATATATCAATCAACAAATCTATCTATCTTTTTTTCTCTCTCTCTCTCTATATATATATATATGTATGTATATGTGTATATATATATATATATATATATATATATATATATATATATATATGTATATATACACACACACATATATTCACATATTTTTTTTCCAAAGAGGGAAGCAACATTTAGAAGAGTTTGGCTGCCAGTTTGAAGGAAGACCTACCTAGCAGTCGGAACCTTTGACTCTTTATGGTTAATTGTGTGACAAAGGGAAACACTGCCAGCCCAGCTAGCCAGAATTTTGTAAATAATTTTATGTTATTTGTGAATATTAATATGATTTATATAGAAATGTAACAGAAGGAGATACTACCAGTGCAACTGTCTGGAATTTTGTAAGTAGTTGTGTGTCATTTATGAATGCCAACATGCTTCATGTAAGATGCTGTGATACAACTGTGTTAGAACTGTATGTTATGTACTGAGCTAAAATTTACCACAGCATGCCCTGCTGACTTAGAACAGAAATGTATATGAACTATTGTAATGGTGTAAATGCATATATTTTTAACAGTGGAAATTAGAACATAGAGGGTTAACTTGCAAAACTTCAAGAAATTAAATTGCTTTACGATTATTGCTATAAATGTTATCTTTCAGTTTCAGTCAACAGGAGACTAGGGTCTCTCTTTGTTGTGTTGTAAGTGTTTTATTATTTTATGTCTTCTAGCAGTTGCAAACATCTGAAAGAGAGAGAGAGAGACTGTCCTGTAATGTTGCTTTAAATAATTCCTGTGATTTTGAACTCTGAAGTAACTGTGTTTATTTACTGAGTATTGGCTTGTTCTTTTATTGTTTATTATTAGATATATTTAAACCTTTCAATTGTGGCTGGTTGGTTTAGAGATATATAAGCTGTTAGAGTACTTGCATATCTATTTGGTGACACTGTACAGGTCAGTCCTAATAGCCTAGTGCTTGGTCAAACTACCATTTGGATTAATAATAACATTACACAGTAGGATTGGACACCCTTTATTAAGGGTCTCAAAGTAGCTGATAAAGAGTGGCTGGTGGCAGTCGGAACTACCTTATAGTCGGTGCAGAAGGGGGCATAGCTAGCAAACCTGTGCCAGCCTTTCCCAGGAGTGTGTGTGTGTTTGTATATAAATAAAATCTCAAAGAGTCTGGGTATCAGCTACTTGGGCAGGGACACGAAGCACTGGTTAGACAGAGAAGGTACTGGAGATCTTAGTTTGGCCACTCAGCTGAGATCTCAACCCTATAGCTGTGTCAGTGGGGAGTCTTATTGGGGATCTGGAGAAAGAGGGAGAAACCAGCCCTGACTGACTGTGATCTCTGTGTGCTCTTAAGGGAAATTGCTCTTTACTGTGTGTGTACTTGTCATCCTCCCAGTGTGTACATTCCCCACTGTTGTCTGTGGTAAGGATTGAGGCTCCTTGATTACTGGGCCAGTGCTGAGGCTTCACAAATTGTAACAGGCTGGGTTTATCTTATCTTAAAGATCATGTCTAAATGCACAAAAAAAAACTTTTCTTTCTACACACAAAAAATATTTGGATGTATAATGGTGCATACGAACACTTTTCTGTATAAAAAAAGTTTGTTCTGCAGCCTTTAAAAAAGATTAATCTGGGCATCTTGGGGCAATGCAGTAATTGCCTCATGTACACAGACAACCCTGTCCTCCTACCATCCAACACTACAACCTGTGAGAGATGCACTTATATAGCCAAACTGAAAGCAAAGCTCTCTTCACCTAAGGCTGGACTAGACAGTCAAGAGGAGAAGGTAAACACTTGCACCATGCCACACTCAGCACATAGTCCCTCAAAACCTACACCACCAAAACACACACATAGAAACACAAAACACACACCTACATTTGCGGAGGCTCTCAGTAAAAACCTGCCCAAGCAACAGGGGCCTCCAAAGCAGAAACACAAGCAACCTCCACCCCCCCCCACCACAACCCAAATGACACATAGCCCACAAACTCAGTGTGCCACTCAACCACAGCCCATAAGGCATAACAACGTACCCAACACTCTAGTCATAGGTGACTCTATAGTCAAGCACACTGATGTTCCACTCACCAGGCTAAACAAGGAGAAAGTTACTGTCAGCTGCCTGTTGGGTGCCAGGATCCACCACATAATGCATGCACTCAGGTCACTCCACAACAAGTACAAATATGACTCTGTCATTGTCCATGTTGGTGTGAATGACCTGAGATGTACCTCCCTGGACTACATGAAAAGGGACATGGAGGAGCTGTCCGATCTTGTACCCCAGGTAGGTATGACCCTAGCCCTGAGTAGCATCCTGCCATCACCCAGAATGATACCATAGTACAAGGACAAATGATTGACTTTAACAATTGGCTAAGCTTCTGGTGTCATTCTAAGGGGATCCAGTATCTGTCTGCCTGGGATGACATGATCAATAAACCACAATGCTTTGCCAGAGATGGCCTCCACCTGTCACTCCTGGGATTCCGGATACTGGCTAAGGCTCTAGCCATCCCTATAGTGCCTTTTTTAGGCAAGGTTCAAATGACAAATTCACCACCATAACAGGTACAGGCAAGAAGAATCTGTGGGTATTGCTACTCAGTGCTAGAAGTCTAAACCTCAAAATGCACTCATTCGAGGCACTCCTTAAAATGGAGAACATCGACATCTGTGCAGTGACAAAGACCTGGTTCAAGGCTCCAGAGAGTACCCCTGCATTACCAGGCTGTAATTCATACCACACCTTTCGGCCACCTAACCTGGACCAAACCACTAAAGGCAGAGGCGTGTCCATATTCATTAAGGATATCCACACCTCCAGGCTAGTTGTTCAGCATAATGCATCCAAGATTATCCAAGTGCAACTAACTCTGGGCAAGACCGCAATCCAAATTGTAGCTTGCTACAGATGCTCCACCATGCCCCAGGATTCCGACTCCTCATTTCTTGATACACTGGAAAATATTAGGGTACAACCTAACACCCTAATAATAGGCGATTTCAACTACCCTACCATTAACTGGGAAAACTACTCATGTACCAACTCTTGTGCTCAACGTTTTCTGGAATTCATAAATTCCAATGCCTTGGATTGACTTATCCACACCCCCACCAGGGGCAGCAATATCCTAGACCTGCTTATTAACAACATGGGCAACTGGTGCTCCACACCAGAGATCAATTCCTCGTTGGTCAGATCCGACCATAAGCTAATCACCCTAGACATCCACATCCTTCCCCCACCCCCCATTAGGGAAACCACAGTAAAAATTTTCTCCAAAGCCAACTTCACGCTTCTTAAGACAGAAGTGGCAAACTTCACGACACCCATGTTGACGGACAAAAGAGGTATGACTGCTGAATCCTACACAAATGCACTTTATAAGCACTTACACGAGTGCATGGATCATGCAATCCCTAACAGAACCAAGATGTTATCCTCCAAAAAAAGGAAGCCAATCTGGTGGTCCCCTGCCATAAACAAACTCTACAACAGAAGAAAGAAACCATTGCAAAAAAGAGTAAAATCCCATGATTGGAGAAACTCCCTGGTCAGCCTCAGTAAGAAGCTGAGATCCCTCATAAAATCCTCCAAAGCTAGTTATGAAAAGAAAATCACCACTGGCTTTAAAGACACCCACAAAGCATTCTATAGCTATGTCAAGAATCTCAATGGCAACACTCAGATCTGCTCTGAGTTACAGCACAATGGCACTAAATATACAGAACCAACTGATATTGCCAACATCTTGGCAGATAGCTTCAGTGCTAACTGTAATCATGGCTGCACAGGCTGCACAGGTAAAAAGCACACTATTCAAAGCCAAGAACACAGCATCCATGGGACCTGACAACATTCCAGGCTGTGTTCTACATGAACTACAGAACGAACTGGCACCCCACCTAAGTACCATATTCAATCATAGCCTCACCTCAAGCTATGTGCCCACTGAATGGTGCGCTGCGATGGTTATCCCACTCCACAAATGGGGAGCCACCACAGACCCCGGAAACTACCGTCCCATTAGCCTAATGAGCCTGGTCTGCAAGGCTATGGAACGTATCATCATGGAACTTATAAACAATGACATTGGTAATCTCCAAACTCAGGACCCCACCCAGTTTGGGTTTGTAAAAGGCAGATCATGTCTCCTAAACCTGATAGACTTTTTTGAAGCAGTCACCAAAGCCGTAGATGAGGGTAAGGTGGTTCACACAGCCTATCTAGATCTCGCCAAGGCTTTCAACACCATCCCCCACTCTGGAATTATAGATAAACTCACTAAACTAGGTATAAATCCCTATGTCACAAGATGGGTTGCCAACTGGCTCACTGACAGAACCCACACTGTGAAAGAAGCAGACTCCAAATCCAACTTCAGACCAGTGACAAGTGGAGTACCACAGGGTTCAGTCCTGGGTCCTCTCCTGTTTGGTATCTACTTCTCTGAAGTACAGGCTAACACAGAAGGTCTTTGGCTAACAAAGTTTGCAGATGACTGCAAACTAGGAGCCATAATCAAAACTTCAAAAGATGCGGACATCCTACAAAAGGGCCTCGCTGAGACAGATGCCTGGTGTCAAAGCCATGGCCTCAAGCTCAATGCCAAAAAGTGCATTGTCATCCCTTTTGGTAAAAACTCTGTACCCATGAACTACCACATAGGTGGTAGTCTACTTAACACTGAAAGTGTGATAAGAGACCTTGGGACACAGGTGGACAATAGTCTCTCCTTTGATAATCACATCTTCACAGTAGTCAGGAAATCCTTCTACGTGGCACACCTCATCACAAAAGGTTTCTCATCCAGGAAAAGAGAGGTCATTGTTCCCCTCTACTCGTCACTCATTAGACCCATTATAGAGTACAATGCCCCTTTTGGTATGTACCTCACAAGACATCTACAACTGGAAAGGCCACAGAAATACCTCACAAAGAGGATTACCGGCCTCAAACAGATGCCCTACGCAGACCGTCTCAAATAACTGCAGCTTTACTCCGTCACATATCGCCTACTCAGAGGCGATCTCTGCCTAACACACAAAGCTATGTCAAACCCAGAGCTTTTAGACATGCTCCACTTAAAGAAATCCCAATCCCTACGAGCTACATGCTCTAGGGACCTAAACCTTGTCACCACAATAAACAGAACATGCTGGAGGGATAGATTCCTGTCCCAGAGACTTCCCATACTCTGGAACAAACTACCTATCTATATCAAACAAAGCTCTTCATTAGCACTCTTCAAGAAAAATCTTGATGATTGGATGGGAGATAGGAAATTCACCCCGGGGATCACTTCTGTGGCTCTGCTCAACAGTGGCACAGGAAAATAATTTTCTTGGGTGGCGAAACCAGGGTACCTTTTGGCTAGGTTTATATAGGCCCTAGGACCAATAGCCTAGTACCTACCTATAAACCTATGAACCTATTTCTTCTGAATACAGAAGACTGAACAAACAGAGCTGTGTTTATGGCATTAATATTAATGGATGGGCAGAAGGTGCTTATATCACTTTGGGTTCCAGCTGTAAGTATGCTAGATTAGCATTAGTAAGTAATTGTGTATTAGTTATGTAATTGTCAAACTGTTAAATTAACATATTGGCAAAAAACTTATAACTTTTTGGCACTGCTAATCAGGTAACGTGGTATATTACTATGACCCATTGATGAGGTGTTCTTAGCTTTTTATAGGGCTGAATAGGAGGCTAGGATTGTAAAACCTGTGGAGCATCTATAACTGTAGGGTGAATGTACTTTGCATTAAATTTGTCAGCTAGGATATTGGCTATTTCCTTTGGGTCAGAGTGTAGAGTATTGTTGTAGACTAGCTCAGAACAATGTTGGGTATTACTTCTCAACTTTCCCAACATAGTTAAGGAAGTTCATACTCACCTTTGAGCTTCCTAATGGTTCCCCTAAACTCTATACTAGTTTGCTTAAGAGTGCTTTTAAGGTAGGTAGAATGAGACCTCTTATAAGCATTAAGGAATTTCTTTCTCTTGTTATATAATTTACTTATACAGGTGTTCCACCACAGGAGGGTTGTTTTTAAATTTCTCATTATAGTTTGTGTGGGCAGGTACTGAATTATCAATGCAACTATTTAAGTGGGAGTTAAATGGATCTCATGGAGGATGATTACAGCAGAATTTATTCAGATTATTAAGTAAGTGAAGAAGGTTTGCTTTTCCCAGTTCTTCCCATGATTGAAATTTGAAGGCCGAATAAAATAGGAGGATAAAACGGTCATTCAGATGCCAGAAAGGCTGGATTGTGAAGGCCAAGGAAAACAAAAAAGTACATAAAAATAAAATCCAGTGATTAGATGTGACCCATTTAAGGATGTAACTAGCTAAGAAAGTCAGAATTTTGAAGATATTTTTTACAAGAATGGCATGATTGTACTGTATAGTGTGTCTTTAAGAAATTGTTACCTTCACATCACGTACTGATCAATAACATGGCCTAAATTCCTTTTGCATAGCATACACATGCTGAATAAGCTGGCAATACACATCATGTCTTTGTCTCATTATTTTAACCATGCTGATATACCAAATGTTACATGATATCAGAGGTAAGGGAATTTAACATCCTCTGAATGCCAATAATGGGTACAAGGTACAGAAGGAAGAAATTAGCTTTGCATGTATCAGAAAAAAATGTGGCAATGAAATATTATAGCAATAAAGAACAAATGGGTGTGGTATATTGAAGATTTACCCATGGTTGGTGTGGTTTAATCATGAGGGCAAAGCCTGAGTGATTAAACAAAGGCAACTGTGGGTAAATCTTCATTATACAACTCCCCCCCCCATTAATATTCAAAAACTTGCATGCTGATTGGTCAGCGTGCACATTGTAAATCAGAGTTATAGTAATGGAAAAAGGTCAGGTCGCCCGGACTTTTTCCATTACTACAACTCTTTTTTCTCGCTGTTTCGCTATGTTAAACGAGTTTATCATAGCGAGACAGCTTTAAAAAAAGCAACGGAGATTCCCCGTTGCTTTTTTAAAGCTGTCTCACTATGTTAAACTCCTTTAACATAGCGAGACAGTTTGTAAAAAGCAACGGAGATCTTGCTTTCTCTGTTGCTTTTTTCAAAACTGTCTCGCTATGTTAAATGGGTTTAACATACCGAGACAGCAATAAAAAAAGCAACAGAGATTCTCCGTTGCTATTTTTAAAGCTGTCTCGCTATGTTAAACCCATTTAACATAGCAAAAACAGTTTGTAAAAAGCAACGGAGATCTTGTTTTCTCTGTTGCTTTTTTCAAAACTGTCTCGCTATGTTAAACCCATTTAACATAGCGAAAACAGTTTGTGAAAAGCAACGGAGATCTTGCTTTCTCCGTTGCTTTTGCCCAAAGTTCTTATGTACTGCGTAGGCATACGCATGTGCAGTACATCAGAACTGCCGCAGAATACCAGACAGCTGCGGAAGGGCAGCAAGGAGGCATTATACAATGCCATTATTTAAGAAAAATAATTATTTTTTTTCTTAAATAATGTCATTGTATATAATAACCCACTTCTGGGTGTGGGTAATGCTGGATTTACCCACGGTTGGCTTTGTTTGGTCACTCGGGCTTCGTCCTCGTGACCAAACCACGCCAACCGTGGGTAAATCCAGCATTACCCACACCCAGGCGTGGGTTACTGCTATGATATATCACACCCATGAGTTGGTTTTTGCTATTTTACAATGACATTATTTAAGAAAGAAATTACTTACTTTTCTTAAATAATGTCTTTGTATAATGGTGCCATAATATTCTTCTGCTTTTTTTCTGTATCCTGCTGCTTTCTTGATGTACTGCACATGTGTATGGGACTTATATTCTCACGCTTATGCAGTACATCAATGCTTTGGAAAGGAAGCAGTGGAGAAAGGAAGATCTCCATTGTTTCTTTTCTTTTTTTTTTAAATAAATAAATAAACTTTGAAATCTGGGCAGTTCAGTGGTACGAGAAAGACAGGGCAGAAATACAAGGAAAATCAGGTACATTTCTTTAGTTTTGCATAATGTACTTGATTTTCCTTGTATTTTCTCTGCCCTCAGTATGTACCTCTTGACCTTTTAGCTCAAGAAAACTGGAAAGCCTTAGCATATATTAATAGAAGAAAGTCCGGGAGACTGGACTTGTTTGTGTTGGCATATGCTCGATTTACAACAGGTATGTGGTTGGGCTGACTAATCAGCGTGCATGTTTTTGAATGCTAATGACCTGTCTTTTTATAATTCAGCATAAGTCACCTTGTCTTGTTTGGAAAATGGTTCATCTGCTAGTACCTGATCATTTCCTCTCTTAAGGCTAATATGTCTGTGAACTTGAAGCTTTGGATCCAAGAATTTGATTTGTTCTTGAATGCAAGTAGAATAAGAAAGAAGTCAGAAAAAGTTCAGTGTGTGTTACATTTCTTTATGTTACAGGAGAAGAAGTCGAAGACATCTTAAAAATTTATAACACTTTTGGGTTTTAAGGAGAAAGAGAATATTGCAGTAATAAAGCAAAAGTTTCAGATAGTTTGAGCTCTTCCATTCATAATTCATAAGGGTACAGCATCATAAATAGTATAGTGGCTCCTGTTATATAATTAAATAACTGAACAAAGAACTGTGAGTTTGTTGTGTGATTCATTATTACAAAAGATAATTAGGTGTGGTATCCATGTGAGGCCAGTTTGATAGTGAGACTGTGGAATAATCTCTTGAAACTGAGGAAGGGAGTCCAAATACCAGCTTTAACTTTTTAAAATGATTCTCAGAACCTAACAGTCTGAAGTTATCTGGTACCGCAAAGGATAATGAAGACCTGAATATATCCATGGGATTGCCGGAGTGGGGAGGGGGAAATCCAGAAGGGTCATATAGTCAGTTTGATTTTTAGGTTTGTGAAGATTGGGGAAGAAGGGGTGAAGGCTGCCAGCCTTGCCAAATAGAATTTGATACATAATTCTATCATTTGTAAATATAAATTTAAAATACAGGCTTGTTTCTTAAATGAAAGAAAACACTGTAAAATGTGAACTTCAAGATTGTAGCAACATTGCCATCTACTGTAAGGAAAACTAAGCCAAGAATTTCAAATGTTCTTTCCAATTGAAATTATGTTTTGTATGTTCTTTGATGTGTAGAACTTGGAGTCATTTGGTCTGGGCTATCACATTCTTTCTATTGTTTTAACTTAAGGAATAATTACTGAAGTGTACATGTGAAATGTCTTTGGTGCTGCAGTAGCGTTGTCGCCTCACAGTAAGATGCTGTCCAGTTTGATTCTCAGCTAGAGCGTCTTCTGTGTGGAGACATGTGTGAATGGGCGTACCTTCATTGAAGGTTGTGTGTCAGGGCTGGTAACTCAGCACATAAAAATCAAGTACCAATCATTAGCGGACCGGAGTTCTGCTGTGGCACCCCCTAACTGGGAACAGCTGAAAGACACACACACACACACACACACACACACACACACACACACACACACACACACACACACACACACACACACACATACACACATATGAAATGTCTTTTATTGTTGTAGTTTCCTGAGCAGGTGTTAATTGTTAAATAATGTAGCCTGTTGGCCTGAGAACTCCAGACTAAGTGTCAAAATGATGTAATGTGTATACTGGGAAAACCTAAGTGTCAAAATGATGTAATCTGGGTGGGCCCAGCAGCAATGTTTGAGTGATTTTAAAAACTATTGTTGAGAGAGACTGTAAGCATTTTGATCTGACTATCTAACTTGCTCTATGAAAGTAAGTCACTTTAGAAGTATGGCGTTTTTTTTTGTGAATAAAAAATGGCGTTTTTTTGTGAATAAAAACAGTTTCTCCAGTTGTTCTGACGAGTTATTCTTGGTCGAAGGCACTGTGGTTTATTGGCTTTTGGGTTTCGTTGAAGTGCCTAGCACAGACTTTTGCACTTTAGAAGTATGTTTTCTTGTAGAAATAGATAAGACTATAAAGATTAGACTTAAGCGGTTTTCTGTTATATCAGAACTTTCCTACTGTATTGTTTTAAGTTTCTGTGTGATCTCTGAACTCTTGGATAATACTGTGGTGTAGTAGTATTGTCTTGTGTTTTTAATTATTATTTATTAAATATTTTAAAAATCCTTTACCTGTGGCTGGTTTGTGTAGAGACAAGTTAAGCTCTAAGACAAAATAGAAATAAAACAAACTCAAAACCAGATAAAAAATGAATGAACACCAGTGGAAGCAGTAAATCCAAACACAGGACCATAACTGAGTTAATAGTTAAGCACTTTCACTCACTTTAATCAACATGAGCTTCTTCAGAACAAACAGTTTTCCAGTTCAGAATGCAATTATATACTATTGTCAATTAAATCACATGAAATTCTTAAAGAAATCTAACCACTTATAAAAATAAAAAATAAATCAATAAAATAACCAATTTAAATACAATAATTTAATATGATGTATTGTAATACATACAGTATTAAGTAATAAAATAAAACACCTGTTATTGTACACTAAAATAATAGGTAGTCAAAGTAATGAACTACCTATTTCTAGCCATTGTTAAGAAACATTTAATGTTAATAGTGCCATTGATGCTGAGTTAAGCTCTAGAGTACATTGTATATTTATAGAGTTTATTGAACAAAGCCACACTAATAAGCCTTAGATTGATTAGTCAAACTTACCAATGGGATAATAATATTGCACAGTAATAATTGGACACCCTTTTAAGGGCCTTTGGGTAGCTAAGTATTAGCTGGTGGTGGCAGTAATTACTACTGTATAGACTGGGTAAAGGGGCACAGCTGGACAATCTGTGTCAGCCTTTCCCAGGTGTGTCTGTGAAGTTGTATAAATACTTATCTCAAAGTGTGTGTGGTGTGTCAACTACCTGGGCAGGGACACGAAGCACTGGTGGGACAAAGAGAGTACTGGAGGTTAGCTTGCCAGCTAGGCTGAGATCTGGACCCTATAGCTGTGCCAGTGGGGAGTGTTATTGGGGACCTGGGGAGCAAGGGAGCAACCAGCCCCAGACTGACTGTGATCTCTGTGTGCACTTAAGGGACATTGTACTTTACTGTGTGTATTTGTTATCCTTTCCTCTTATATGAGACTGTTGCTAGTGGAATGGATTGAGGCTCCTTGATTGCTGGGCTAGGGCATGGTCATCACATTGTGGTGGCAGTGGTGGGATAAGATATCCTCATTGTGGTTTGCAGTGGTGGGATCCACTTCACATACTAATTGGCTTGTAGTGGTGTGGGTAGTGTGAATCCTGTAGCTTATGTACAGTGATCTCTGAAGGTGTTTTGTACTGTAAAACAGCCACGCAGTGAATACTCAAAAGTTCAGATCACAATTGTTTTATTTCTTTTGTTAGCTTAGTTAGTCAGGGTGAGCAGGCAGCATGTCAGCACAGGAGTATGGAAAGCTGACAAGGAGCCAGCTGGTGGAGATGTGCCAGGCTAGGGGACTGGTGCATGGAAACCTGTCTAAGGCAGACCTGATTGCAGCCTTGGTTACAGCTGTATAAGAAAACAGCATCCAGGAGGACAATCAGGCTGACAGTGGAGATACAATATCCTCAGAGAGTGGACAGCTCAACCTTTCTTCAAAGGACAATCAGACTGGCAGTGGAGATACAATATCCTCGGAGAATGGACAGCTCAACCTTTCTGCAGTGGACTTAAAAATCTAGCTGGAGCTAAAGAAACTTGAGTTGGAGGCCAGGCATTTGGAGATAGAAGCCAAAGAAAAGGAGCATCAGAGGAAGCATGAGAGGGAAATGCTGTCTCTTTGCCAGAGTCATGGAGGTAATGGGGAAGGGAGTAACTGGACCCCAGAAGCACAACAGGTCAGTAAATTTCTTCCGCAATTTAAAGAGGGGGATAATTGTGATAGTTTCATTCATATGTTTGAGAGGGTATGCAAACAGTATAGTGTTGAGCAAAGGCTCTGGGTATGGTTCCTGACCCCCTTACTCCATGGGAAAGCTGTAACTTGTATATCACAAATGCCTGATTCTGTCTGTTTTGATTATACTGCTGCAACAAATGTCTTTTAAAATGTTTTAAGCTAACACCTGAAATGTATAGGAAAAAGTTTCATGAGCATAGACGCAAGGCAGATGAAAGTGTGTGTGAATATGTTGCTGAACTTAGCGTTTATTTTCATAGCTGGGTGAGTGGATGTCAGGTCACCACTTTTGAAGGGCTGGCAGACCTTTTGGTGAGGGAACAAGCCCTTAGCACTTTGCCTGAGGACATGAGTATCTTGGTTAGCTGATAGACAATGTGCTACTTCAGATGAGTTGGGGAAGAAGGGAGACCTATACCTGGAAAGCAGGGCAGCACTGCACAGAAAGGGGACCCCCAGTACTGCTCATGGATCTAAAGGAACCCATGGTGGGCAGCACAGACTTCCCCAACAGAATTTGCCAGTAGCAGGGGAAGCCACTAGTCCAGGTACACGTCCAGGAGCTAGGGTTAAATGTTTTGAATGCAACCAGTGGGGCGATGTGGCATACAGGTGTCCATGGAGGCAAGGTGGGGAACCAAAGGTGAGGGAGCCAATAAATGGGAAAGACAAAATGCCAATAGTAGGTTGTCTTGAGACAACAGAGGTATGGAACTACCATCCTGCAGATGTACTGAAAGGGAAGGATATGGATGAGGCAGTACCATGTACTTATGCAGTTACATGCAGTGAGACTAGGAAACAAGCATGTGGGTCTGATAGCCTGGGGGAGACCCAGACAGACTGCATACTTGCAGCCAGAACTGGTGAGGTGGTTACTTCAGGGAGTGAGCTACGCTGTAGCAGTGAGACTGAATGTGAGCCACAGCTGCTTGTGGGTACTGATGGTCCCTTGGATAGAGTGACTGCAAAGGTAGAGGTAAGTAGTAGCACCCAGGCTGACAGTGAGGCACCACTGTCAGAGGATGCCAGACTTCCTGTGGAAGGGGAGCTGGGAAGGGTTACAAGGAGAGAGTTGAAACAGGCTCAGCTCTCAGACCCTACATTTCAAGGCCTGAGGCAGGTAGCTGGGGAGGCACCTGATTTTCAAGGGAAGGGGGAATCTGTATACTGGGACAAAGGGTTACTATACAGAGAGTGGACCCCTGAGGGAGGGCTAGAAGGTGAGAGAGTAGAGCAGTTGGTAGTGCCTAGAGCCTACTGTCTGGCGCTTTTAGCCAATGCCCATGATATCCCTTTGCAGGTCATATGGGCATAAAACATACAAAGAGGCATATTATGCAGAACTTTTATTGGCCTGGAATTTCCAGAGATATAACAGGGTACTGTAGGACCTGTGAGCAGTGCCAAAAGGTAAGCAAGGCAGGAGACTAGGTGAGAGCTCCTTTGATGCCTTTGCCTGTGATTGAGGAGTCATTTCAGAGGGTAGCTATGGATATTGTAGGTCCTCTGAATACCCCAAGTTCCACAGGGAAAAAGTATATCCTAGTGGTAGTGGATTATGCTACATGATACCCTGAGGCAGTGGCTTTGTCCTCCATTGAGGCAGAGAAGGTGGCAAATGCTTTGTTAGAGATTTTCAGCAGGGTAGGTTTCCCAAAATAAATACCGTCTGACAGAGGTGCCAATTTCATGTCAGACCTGCTGGCTTGTCTGTGGAAGTCCTGTGGGGTGAAGCACATGAATACCACCCCTTGCCATCCCCAGACTAATGGTCTTATTGAGAGGTTAAACTCTATAATCAAGTACACGCTGCGGACATTTGCAGATCAGTTTAAGAGGGAGTGGGACAAATATTTGCCCCATCTGTTGTTTGCTTACAGAGAGGTTCCCTAGGAATCCACAGGTTTTTCACCTTTTGAGTTGCTGTATGAGCATAGGGTGAGGGGACCGCTAGATTTAATTCGAAATGAGTGGGAAGGTGAGTGTGAGTCTCACAAGGAGTCTGTTGCGGCATATGTCCTAAACCTCAGGACAAGGCTCAGGGAACTCATGGGCTTGGCCCTGGAGAACCTGACAGAAGCCCAACAACTGGAAAATGTGTGGTATGACAGGAATGCTCGAGCTAGAGAGTATGCTGTGGGGCAGCAGGTAATGGTTCTCATTCCTGTCAGACACAACAAACTGCAAGCAGCTTGGAAAGGGCCCTACAAGTTGGTAAGAAAGGTGAGTGATGTTAACTACATGGTGGAACTGCTAGGCAGATGGCAGGGGCACAAATTGTACCATGTTAACATGATGAAACCTTACCATGACAGGGAGGCCCTTGTGCTGAGTATTTGCAGTGGATTGCAGGAGGAGTCTGAGGGAGATCTGGGGACTGATCTCCTCAGTGAGGCTCAGGCTGACACCTGAGTGGAAGGAGTAGCAATGTTCCAGCAGCTATCTCCTACCCAGGTTCAAAAAATCCAAGCAGTGTTGCAGGAATTTGGGGACATGTTCACTGGGAAACCAGGGTGCACCCACCTGGTGCAGCATTAGGTGGATATAGGACCCCAAAGGCCTATTAGGCAGGCCCCTTATAGGGTGCCTCTGAGAGTCAGACAGACTCTGAGGGAAGAGGTTCAGAAGATGTTGGAATTAGGGGTGATTCAAGAGTCCAACAGTCCCTGGGCCTCGCCAGTGGTGCTGGTGCTAAAGAAGGATGGCAGTACCAGATTCTGTGTGGACTACAGGAAATTAAATAGTCATACAGAGTCAGATGCTTACCCCATGCCTAGGACAGATGAGGCCCTAGAGCAGCTGGGTGGGGCTAAGTATCTTACAACCACTGATCTTACCAAGGATTACTGGCAGGTGCCCTTGACTCCCAGTGCCAGAGAGAAGTCAGCCTTTGTGACTCCTTTTGGCTTGTACGAGTTCACAAAGATGCCCTTTGGGATGAAGAATACTCCTGGCCAGAGCACCTTTAGCATGTCAGGGAGGTGCTGGGTAGACTACAGAGGGCAGGGTTGACCATTAAGCCGAGCAAATGTCAGGTGGGTATGGCAGATGTCTCCTACCTAGGACATAGAATGGGGAGTGGTAAGATAAGACCAGAACCTGCCAAAGTGGAAGCCATTAAGGCATGGCCTGCACCTGTTACTAAAAAGCAGATGAGGACATTCTTAGGGACAGCAGGGTACTACAGAAAGTTTGTCCCTAGTTATAGTACCATAGCTGCTCCCCTCACAGACCTGACAAGGAAGAACAGGCCAGATAAAGTAGTGTGGGCCCCAGCATATGAGCAGACATTCCAGAAGCTTAAAGAAGCTTTGGGAGGACCCCCTGTGTTAGCCAGTTCAGATTACAGCAAATAATTTGTTGTGCAAGTGGATGCTTCGAACCATGGGGTGGGGGCTGTACTTAGCCAGATTTCTTCAGAGGGGGAAGAGCACCCAGTAGTTTATCTCAATCATAGACTCCAACACAGGGAGGAATGCTATGCAGCTGTAGAAAAGGAATGTCTAGCCATAGTATGAGGACTGCAAAAACTTTAGCCTTATCTGTATAGAAGAAAGTTCACTGTTATGACAGATCACAACCCTCTAACATGGTTAAACAGAGCCAGTCAGCAAAATGCCAAATTGCTAAGATGGAGCCTGGGGCTGCAAGCATATGATATGTCAGTGCAGCACCGAAGTGGGATTAGCAATGCCAATGCAGATAGGCTATCAAGACGGGGAATGGGGTGAGGTATACTCAGATAGATCTAACCCTCTCAAGCGGTCACTTGAAAAACTATCTTGTGTTCTCTGAGGGGGGGGGTTGAAGATTGGGGAAGAAGGGGTGCAGGCTGCCAGCCTAGCCAAATAGAATTTGATACATATTTCTATCATTTGTAAATATAAATGTAAAATACAGGCTTGTTTCTTAAATGAAAGAAAACACTGTAAAATGTGAACTTCAAGATTGTAGCAACATTGCCATCTGCTGTAAGGAAAACTAAGCCAAGCATTTCAAATGTTCTTTGAAATTGAAATTATGTTTTGTATGTTCTTTGATCTGTAGAGCTTGGAGTCATTTGGTCTGGGCTATCACATTCTTTCTATTGTTTTAACTTAAGGAATAATTACTGGAGTGTACATATGCAATGTCTTTTATTGTTGTAGTTTCCTGAGCAGGTGTTAGATTGTTAAATAATGTAGCCTGTTGGCCTGGGAACTCCAGATTAAGTGTCAAAATGTTGCAGTGTGTACACTGGGAAAACCTAAGTGTCAAAATGATGTAATCTGGGAGGGCCCAGTAGAAATGTTTGAGTGATTTTAAAAACTATTGCTGAGAGAGAGAGAGAGAGAGACTGTAAGCATTTTGATCTGACTATCTAACTCAGCACTGCCTTGCTGTATGAAAGTAAGTCACTTTAGAAGTATGTTTTCTTGTAGAAATAGCTAGGACTATAAAGATTAGACTTAAGTGGTTTTCTGTTATATCAGAACTTTCCTACTGTATTGTTTTAAGTTTCTGTGTGATCTCTGAACTCTTGGATAGCACTGTGGTGTAGTAGTATTGTCTTGTGTTTTTAATTATTATTTATTAAATAAAAGTAAAAAAGCAATTACCCAGGAACAAACACTCCCGTAGTATGAAAAATAAACAATTAATGTGCAAATGGTACCCAGGAGCACGCCAAGGCTGTATAAAGAGTTCCACATAAACAAGTTGTCAGTTAATAAATCCACAAATCCACTTGTTGGAAGCAGTTCAAAATTCCAAGTATTTTAATAAATAAAAAATGTATACATATATATATATAGCAAGTGCTTTTACCCTCATGGGCTTCTTCAGACCAATACAAATATACAGGAGAGAGCTTCACCCTATTCTCTGGATAGAACCCATATGCAGAATGATAATCTTGGTTTTGTATCTTCACGTCCGATGGAAACTAAAATAGTTCTTTATTATACATAGATGTTCATAATATTAAAGATATATTCTTTAAATATTGGGAAATTCTCACTGTGGACCCACACTTTAGAGATTTAGTAGGAGTTAGACCTCACTTTACTTATAAGAAAAGGATGAATTTACATAGACTTTTATGCTAAGCCGTAGATGCTATCACCTCTACAGTTCAGCCCACACATTGTTGTATGGTACCATGTAATAATTGCAATTTTTGCAGTTATATAGACACTAGTGCCCACTTCACACACCCCATTAGTTTACAACGTTTCGACTTTAAAGTGAGAGCAACCTGTGATTCTATACGCATTGTTTATTTAGCTAATTGTATGTCATGTCCAGCATATTATGTTTGAAAAACTCACAGGAGGTTGAAAGAAAGAATAAGGGAACATCTTTATAACATTCGTATTAAATCTAATAAGAATTCCCTATTTAAGCATGTTAATGATACAACAGACCAACACGTTTAAATTTCTGGTCATGCAAGTTAATACACCTAGCTTAAGGGGTGGTGATTTTAAAAATTGTACAGAACAGTGTGAAGTTAAATGGATCATAAGGTTACAGGCTGACAGGGAACCAGGTCTTAATGACAAAATTCCCATGAGACCTATGCTAAATGGAAGGAAATTAAAAGCCCAAGTATTTTTTAAGTTCTTATTCTTATGCATTATTGTTTTTATAAATTAGTTTATTATAGTAATGATTCATGAAAATGAATTTATATAATGTATAGATGAATTAATTACACTGTAAATATGTTTTTATAGTAACTAGCAATATATATAATATATAGCTATTTATATGGATTTATATATAGTTGTATTTATTTATCTACATTTTTTATTATATTGAGTTTTAATATAAATATACATTTAATATTATTATTTTTTATTGACTAAAATGAATGAAATATTTAATTAGCTGCATACAGGAAATGATATCAATTATGAATTTCCTATATATGTAGAATTTTAAAGTATATTTGTATTGATCTGAAAAAGGCCATGAGGTGAAAGCGCTTGCCATATATATATATATATATATATATATATATATATATATATATATATATATATATATATATATATATATATATACACACATTTTTTATTTATTAAAATACTTGGAATTTTGAACTGCTTCCAACTTGTGGATTTGTGGATTTACTAACTGACAACTTGTTTATGTGGAATTCTTTATACAGCCTTGGCATGCTCCTGTGTACCATTTGCACATTATTTATTAAATATTTTAAAAAACCTTTTACCTGTGGCTGGTTTGTGTAGAGACAAGTTAAGCTCTAGAGTACATTGCATATTTATAGAGTTTATTTTACAAAGCCACTCTAATAAGCCTTAGACTGATTAGTCACACTTACCAATGGGATAATAATATTGCACAGTAATAATTGGACACCCTTTTAAGGGCATTTGGGTAGCTGATAAGTATTAGCTGGTGGTGGCAGTAATTACTACCGTATAGTCTGGGTAAAGGGCACAGCTGGAGAATCTGTGTCAGCCTTTCCCAGGAGTGTCTGTGAAGTTGTATAAATACTTATCTCAAAGTGTGTGTAATGTGTCAACTACCTGGGCAGTGACACAAAGCACTGGTGGGACAGAGAGGGTACTGGAGGTTAGCTTGCCAGCTTGGCTGAGATCTGGACCCTATAGCTGTGCCAGTGGGGAGTCTTATTGGGGACCTGGGGAGCAACCAGCCCCAGACTGACTGTGATCTCTGTGTGCACTTAAGGGAAATTGTACTTTACTGTGTGTATTTGTTATCCTTTCCTCTTATATGAGATGCCCTCCCAGTGGTAAGGAATGAGGCTCCTTGATTGCTGGGCCAGGGCCCGGTCGTCACAAGTCTATCTCAGGTTCTAGGAAGTTCCTTCTTTCTTCTTTGAACCTTTCTACCATTGTTATCTTTTTTCCTGTTTGCCTTAGCCTTGCTGAGTATGCTTGTTATGTTTTCTGAAAGAAAAGCTTGAGCTGGAAGAAAAGTTTCTGTTATTTCCTGGAAAAGAATGTTGAAAAATCTGAGTAACGTCCTACTGAATTAACCTTCCCATTTCATCAAAACCTTTAAAGACTTCTGCAGGGGAAGACCAAATAACACTTCTTTATCAAGAGTAACATTTAAAATGTTTGATTTGACATCCTCTGGCAAATTCTGGGACTATAACAAAGCACATCTCAAAACAGATTTGGTGGCATCAGCCCTGGACTTGATGTCAGCAGTGGCATAAGCATATTTCAAAGAATGTTTAATTACCTGAGACACATCAGATACTGCAGAACATAGACTTTTTAACATCTGAAGGAAGGAGAACAGCAATTAAATTCTTTAAATTACTATATGGAGCCTTCAAACACTTAGACATGTACCTGAAAATTCACAACCCTGTAGGCTAAATTGGAAGAAGTCTAAACGTTTTTAAAAACCTATCCAAAACCTTTCCAAGTTTGTCAGCAGGGATAAGGTTGGCAACTGAAAGAATCTTGGTAGATGCTGACTTTGATAAGGAAATAACTGCAGGATCAGCCTTGGAATTAGAAAAAACAAAGAATTTATGAGATTGGGGCACTTTACAAAGCTTATCAGACTTTTTAGGAGTAGATGTCTGACTGTCAGAAAAGTGCTTGCTGCCAAAAATGCACCTGTAAGGCTAGTAAAATTGGAGGAACAGATGCTGGTTGAAGGAAATCCACCTGCAAGAACCTCAATCAACCTACTGAGATTCAGACATGTCTTGTTTCTACTGAAAAAAAAGTCCTTCATATTGGCAATAGTATTAGCAAATAACCATTCTTTAGTAGGAAAATCTGAGGAAGAAATTTACTCAGAATCAGATTTTCCCTCTTATAAAGAAGGAATATTAAAAACATATTCCCAGTCCAAATTATGTCTGTCAGGCTGGGAATCAGAATTTGACAGGGATAAAATTACTTCTTTCCTCTTTTGAGGAGGATAATCATCACTCAGTGATTGAAATGCTCTCAACAATCCTTTTGCCAAAACAGCCAGTTATCTGCCCCATATAAGGAGAAATTCCTGGACATATCCTTTCTTTTTCTACAAAACCTTCTAACAGAAGATCAGCTGGATGGAGAGTTCAGTCCTAGGGAATAGCTCCTGTGTCAGTAAATGAAGGAACATCCCTCTGTAGCTTCCCCAAAGCCTGCAAGGATGATTCTTCCTTCCCTAGAAAAGGCAAGTGGACAGCCACAGAGGACATGCCTGAAATCCACTCCATAGTGGCATCTTTAGGAGCAACACCAGAGGAATCAGGAGAAAAAGACAAGTAGCCTGAGAAACAAGTGGGCCATAGCAGAGTCACCCATTAGTAGTTGAGGCAACATGAGAAGTTGGCTTGAAGACCAAAGCTTCCAGAACTAGTATCTTCCTTCTGTGGCTTGTGGAAGAAGGAATATATTTAATGCAAGACACAGATCCTTGCCCTAGCCATGAAGAGCATCTCTCAGACAGACAGCATAGATAGGAAGAGTCTATAAAACCTCCTTTACAAAAATCAAGTTTCTGAAATAAAATATTGTAGTCAGAAGTACTAAACACAGTAGCCCTAGCCCCTCACAACACAGAAATGCATAAGCAATACACTTTTCCTCAAAAAATTCACTGACTTTTTCAAAAAATGATGGAATCCACACAGGGACTCTGGACTGATGTACAATTAAGAAAGGAGCCCAATAAGGGGTCAGCAGAACTGCCATCTGTCAGAAGCTTTGAAAAAAATGACATCCTTTTTTGGAAATTTTTTGTCTGTGCCACCCTGTTCACTAATGTATTCACCCCACAAATTCCAGAAGTAAAACATGACAATATTTTGAAAAATAAACTAATTTTGCACAGAATTTTCCTCAGAGTACAATTTCAACTCTAAGAGAAACTAAAAGACACTATTCAGTTAAAGGGCAGAAATGCCCCAAATAAATCATAAAAAAATAAAATGGCACTTCTTCAACTTTTTTTAATTGGAAGGTAATGTCTTTTGACAAACGTTTCTGCCCAGCTATGGGGGTGTTTTGGTCAACTTTTGATCTTTCAAAGGCAGTAGTGGAGTGCATTCTTTGATGGTAGAAAGTTCTGAGGTGTTTTGTACCTTAGCCACTATTTTGTTTTTGCAGGCTTGTGCTTACTAGTAGTTAGGGTGTATAGAAGGAGTCCTTACCTTTGCAGACCTGGCTGGCAGGTTCACGCCTTCGCAGGCAGTCTCATGTAGTTTAAGGCTACTGCAACAGTAATCTTATGATAAATATTGAAATTAACGCATCACATTTTTTTTTCTTTTTGTCATATTCCACTGAGCATCAGCCATTCTATACTACACACCCAGATGGCTTATTCATTTTCCTTTAGACACCAGGTATGAGGAATGGTTGTCCTAGCAGAGTCAGACATACTGAAAATATGCAGTGTAGTGAGGTGTACAAATTCTGGACTGGTTTTGGATCATTATTGGCATCCAGAACTAGTGAGGTGAATGTCCCAACCTCTGCAGTGATGTGCCAATCTTAACATCTCAGTATCTTAAGGGGCATGCAGTAGGGAAAAACAGGCTAAGCCTCTCTTTGCAGTAGACCATCACCTCCTCCTCTATAGTCCCACCACTCTTCTACCTGGCATACACTCTGGTATATATGGGTAGCATGATAGCTACATATCTCACCAGCACATATCCTTCATTCCCACCCCCTCCCCCAGAGTGGTATGTGGGCATAGCACTAATCACTCTTCTATCCACTTGTAACCTTCTCCAGTGATGGGGCTCTAAGAGAACACTGGTTGTCTAGGTTGTTTTCAGGTCATCTTCTCTCTATACCACAGAAATGGGAACACATCAGAATTAAAACAACTCACTGAAGAGTTGAATGTTGGAACAGTAGCTAGTGGGATTAAAAAGATGAAAACAAATTACAAAAAAGAAATAATGAAGTCTTTAGAAAAAAATGAAAATTCTGTCAATGGGACAGAAAGGGTATCAAGTGGCAGGTGTAGCTATAATCATGATAAAAATAAGTGCACTTTTATTAATTAAGTTTGCAAAGGCTGCAACAGGATTGATTTTGCTAAAGTGAGTAAAATAAATTAAATTAGAAAGAGTTTGCATGTACTAGATCTGTCAAGAAAATTAGTTATTTATGGGCACAGTTGTGTTGCAAATATGCACAGTTTGAACTGTGTGCAAGATAATATTACAGAAAGTCCCAAACAGAAATTCAAGTAGAGATTTGGAAGTAAATATTTGAAATTAAGGCAGTCAGGCTTGTTTTAAGACACTAACAACTGACTACTGTATGAGCAATCTGTGACTGCTTTCTTTTTCCCCAAAAGTTCGAGGTTGCAGTGTTCCATGGATTTCTTCTTCCTCACATGTGCAATATTGAAGTTGGCACATATAACAGAAGGGGTGTGGGAGTGCAGCTTCCCACAATGGGGAGGTGGAGAGGACTTGGCTATTTGCAAACATTTTTTGTCTATGGATTTTTCATTATGATTGGTGTTGCAGCTTAATGGTTTCACTTCTTTCTGAATCCATTTCTGAAGACCAATCACAAAAGAGTCAGAATCTTGTTAAGGTACCCAGAATTAATAACTGAAATATGAATTTTAGATCTGGCACTGGGAAGGAGTATAATATAATGTATGTCAAACATTCAAGGTATTGAGTCAGAAAAATATAAATCTGAATCAGTCACTGTGCATGGTGTTTACTTATTCTTAGCATCACGTATAACTGAAGAGCCATAAAGTACTCATCTAAAAATAAGAATAAAAATACAACTTTCTATATTCCAGAGAGTTGATATTGTGAATATACCATTGATATTGGGTCATTTGACTTGTGGGAAGCTTGGTATGACAGAAGTGATTCATATGGTATGATGACAATGATTCACAGTGTAATTGCAGAATTAAAGTATGAATCAGAAAGTGTTCAGTTTTCTCTATTATTTAAAGAGTTTGAAGATTTATTTACTGCTTGGCCATTTACTGGTGTTCATCATATTTAGGCAGAGCCTTCAGTGCAGCCTGTAGTGTTTGCTACTAGAAAAGTTCTGGTAGCTGTTAAACTGCATATAGGTAATACATGTGACTCAGAAACAAATGTAGTCTATAGTGCGGGCCAGTTGCATTGTTGGTGTTGTGAAGCAATGCAAAATTTGAATTATTATAGATCCACAAGATCTAAATACAACTGTAAAATGGTAACAGTATCTGTTTTGTACAACTGAAAAGGTAGTTAAAATGTAGTTCAGATGTATCAAGTGGTTATATCTTAAGCAATTAATATAAGTCTCAAGCATAAGAATATATAAATGGTAAGTGAAAAGTCTAACTGACAGAGGCACATGAAATAAATTAGGATATGTACATAAATCAACATGTTTCTCCTGTAAGTGCAGGTAACAAAAGCTTTCTCCCATCTTAATGATGGTATAGGTAATGGGGCACAAAAATGCAACAGTGTAACAGCTGTGAAAATCCTGTAAACAATGGTTGTAACAATGTAACAAATGCATTATACAACAACCCCCCATTAATATTCAAAAACGTGCACACTGATTGGTCAGCGTGCACGTTGTAAATCAGAGTTATAGTAATGGAAAAAGGTCTGGTTGCCCGGACTTTTTCCATTACTATAACTCTTTTTTTACAGCAACGGAGAACGCAAGATCTCCATTGCTTCACACTGTCTTGCTATATTAAAGGAGTTTAACATAGCGAGACAGCTTTAAAAAAAGCAACGGAGATTCTCTGTTGCTTTTTTTAAAGCTGTCTCGCTATGTTAAACTCCTTTAACATAGCGAGACAGTTTGTAAAAAGCAACGGAGATCTTGCTTTCTCCGTTGCTTTTTTCAAAACTGTCTCGCTATGTTAAATGGGTTTAACATAGCGAGACAGCTTTAAAGAAGCAACAGAGATTCTCCGTCGCTTTTTTTAAAGCTGTCTCGCTATATTAAACCCATTTAACATAGTGAAACAGTTTTTAAAAAGCAACGGAGATCTTGCTTTCTCCATTGCTTTTGCCCACAGCTCCGATGTACTGCGTAGGCATACGCATGCGCAGTACATCAGAACTGCCACAGAATACCAGACAGCTGCAGAAGGGCAGCAAGGAGGCATTATACAATGCCATTATTTAAGAAAAGTAATTATTTTTTTTCTTAAATAATGTCATTGTATAATAGCAATAACCTACTTCTGTGTGTGGGTAATGCTGGATTTACCCACAGTTAGCTTTGTTTGGCCACTCGGGCTTCGCCCTTGTGACCAAACCACACCAACCGTGGGTAAATCCAGCATTACCCACACCCAAGCGTGGGTTATTGCTATAATAATCCCTTCATGCACACCAATAGGTAACAGAATTCTAGTACTGGTCAAACTAAAAAACATGATGAAATAAACTTTGCAGAAGACCTTATCAGAAAACAGTTAATATGCATCCAATGAATAAAGGGAAATAAGCAAGCCAAGGAGATAAAGAATCCACTTGCACACTTACAAGCAGTTATAAATGAGATGTGCAGCTGAAAAACTATGTAAATTCAAAATGAATTAAAATCCAAACTTCAGTGAACAGAATGAATTAACTTGAATAGTAAAAAGAACAAAGTAATGTTATGTTGAGTGGCAACAAGCTACTGCCAGGTTGGACCAAAATGTAAAATGAGAAAGAACAAAAACAAAGCATCCCCCATTCCCAATATCTACCCTTCCAGAAGGAAAGCACTTTTTTCAATCTGATGCTGATCACAAATTTTGGCAAATAAAGTTTGAGGAGGAAAGCTCCAAATTATGTACATTTAATTCATCTGTGGAAATTTCAGCCCTCTATTTGGTATTTCTTTAACACATATAGTGTTTCAGAGAGCTGTTGCAGGCATTTAGGCGTTATATTGGGACCAAACAAAGTGACATTCCACTTCAATGAAAGTGCATAACTCACCCTGAAGTTGAGCAACCTCATAAAGGCTTATATTAAGTAAGGCAGTACACTGGTCAAAACACTCAGCATAGGATATGAGGGGCATGCCCTCCATTTCACTCAGGGAATAATATTTTTGTATTTTTAATCATCAATTTATCATTAAAGGTGGATATCTGCTCTGCCAGGTATTGATGAAAGTACTGTGTCCTAACTGAAAGGTTTTATGTTGTCGTTGTTTACATAACTGATATATTGGTATGGGGCTACACCAAGGAATGACACGATGGAAGTCTGAGTTAAAGAAAATGCTTTGAAAAAATAACCTTAAGCTGAAAAATAATTAGTATAAATTCTGAATTGCAGAGCTAAAATGCAAGTATAAAATCTGAATTACAGAGCTGAGATACATTGCTGGCAGAAGCTTAAAAATGTATAGAAGATATTAAAGAGTAGGAGTGCAGATGCCTCAATCTGAGAATAAACAGGATGTTATTAAGTTTCTAGGAATTTTGCAAACCTGTACAAAGCAGTTTGACATTAAAGAAATTACTGGAACATGACGTGGCATGGCACTGAAATACAGAAAAAGGTCAGTTAAAGCAGAGGACTGAGGCTATGTGTTATTTAAATGATGCTTCCTGTAGTCCAAAGTACAGGGTTTGAGTCCTTCCACTTCCATTTGCCTACTGTGTGACTCTGGGCAAGTCTCTTAACCAAACATTTTTCTTAGGTTGCCTGAGAGAAGTGACACTTGTGTTCAGTGGGCTTACATGGTTAACAAATGTATACAATAAAACAAGAGCTTTGAAATGTTGTTAATAACTGGAATGATCACACTGAAGTATTTCAATGTGAATAAATCAGTAGCATTACAAATCAATGCCAGCCATAATGTATTAGTGCAATGGTCCTTCAAGTAGCTAATCCAGTTGTTTATGGATCAGGATCTTTTACAGAATTTCAGATGACTTATGCTGAAACAGAAAAAGAGATGCTAGTTATAGTGCATGTATATGAAAAGTTCAATGAATATGTTAATGTAAAAGTTTTCTGGTAGAAATAGTTTATACCTCATTGCAGATTGTATTCTAAAACGTCTTGCACAAGGCACCATCAAGATTGCAAAGAATGCTGTTGAATTTACAGAATCATGATGTATCTGTGAAGTATTCTATAGATGCTCATGGCTAAACAGGAGCAGAAACTCTTCAGAAATGTGCATGGAGTGATTTGTTACTGAGGATGTTTTGAGGTAATAAAAGTGAAAGGTTGTCTAGAACAAAGGTCTGCTGCAAAGAAAAAGAATACAACCATGTTTTATAGGTTCACAGGTACTTGCTAGGCATGCAGTCCAGGAGAGCAAATGGAAATTTGGCCCATTTTCCTGATTGATCCAGAGAATTATCTAGCTAAGTGACTTGCTTTGAGTCATTTATTGGGAAAATAGAGGCTGGAGGAATTAAACCATGGACTACAGAAAGCAACTTAACAGCTCATAACTTTATTCTTCTAAGCTAAGTGACAGATTATAGACAAAAGTAAAATAGGAAATAAATTCTGTGCACGATCTGATGTTTAAAGCAGATAAATCAGCAGTACTTAATCTGGCAAGGAAGGAAATATTTGTAATAACATGAGGTAGCACTGAGAACTTTGAAGTGTAAAGAAAGAGCAAGTGATACTGGCTAGACATGCTGATGCAAAATTGAACAAGACCAAGTGACTGTCCTGGGCCAGCCAAACGGCACAGAGGCACAGCATCTACTTAAGCCACCGGTGGCCTGAGTTGGGGTATGGAATACAAGTTGTAGAAGTATCAGCTAGGTGGGAAAGGATGATGCAGCTATGTGTCTGCTGTCCTATCACAGGGGGGAGGATTGGATGCTCTGTAAGGCTTGTGTAATCTCTGATGGTGACTAGTTACCCCATAATTAAGTACCACTCCAGTTTGAAGGAAGGGGTGATAACACATTTCCTATGCAGGGTGCACTTTGCTCACCCTGACAAAGTAATTGACCAGCTATTACAAGGAAATGATTCCAGGCACCCCATCCATTCATCATGTGGAAGACCTCTATCCTAAGCCTTAACAGTGATCAGCCCCTAGGTCATGTCGCCCAAGGAGTCAGCAGACCCACTTGGTGAAGGGACACACCTGGGAGAACATGTAAAGCAAAACTGAGATCTCAAGGATGAGAAGAGGTGGGTTTGGAAGTGATCTGGAAGGCTGCAACAGTTGAATGGACAACAGGGAAGTTTAAAAAAGATACAAGACTGTGTAATGGACATTATAGCTATAATCCAAAAGAACAAATGATTTGTTATAAAGTAAAGTTGGACAAGATTTGTTTCATTTTATAGACTGCACCTCTATGTGCTTACTAATTAATGTTCAATGTTTTCAGAGGTCCTGAAGTTATATGACACAATATTTTGGTTGTTATTACATATAAAGCTGTGTGTTTGAGACTTGAAATAATTGTAATTTATTTATTTTATTAATTTATGTTTTGATTAATAAGACTGTCCATTAGGTTAAGACACATTTCCAGTGGAGGCCCAGAGAGATGCACCCCTATGTGATAATAATGATTCACTGTGTTGGTAAGACAGAAACTGTGAGGAACTTAAAAACAACACAAATGAGATGATAAGAATCACAATTATTGAAGTTTCTCAAAACAAAGTAAGACATAAAATACATAAGAACAAAGCAACAATTCCATATGTTTACAGCATTGCTTGTTGACAAGTTTGTTACAGTTTAGACAGTATGGCTGAAATTTAGCTTCACAATCTGTCAAGGTAACCTTTACCCTATTTTTGTTGTTTTCTTATGCTGCTAAGAATTGATATATACTCGCCATTGTTCTCCTATGTAAAAAGGTGCTTCTTTCTCTTGTGGCCCTGGGGTGCTTCTTGTTTCAGTGTTCCGTCAGTTTGAGGTACCTGTGAGAGGTAATTCAGTGGTCTTTAAGTTCAATTAAAAGACAAGTACTCAGTTCCTGTTCCATTAGAAATTCCTTTATTGGCAGATGAGGGCTGCTTAGGACTGGGCTGGTCAGCTTTTGATTTGTTTTTTTTTATGCTGGGGAATAAGAGTGTTATATAAAAAATTGAATGTTCAGTGAGGCAACAGGACAGATTAGTTGATAATAGGAAGACTTCTTGTAGATTTTTATGCCTGCAGAAATAAGTTTTCAAATGTGACTACATTTCTAAGCAGGATGGCACCCTTTGAATTATTACTTCACTATGTTATGGGGTGCTGATCAGTTGATCAAAGAGGTTTATATATGAACTAATATTCTAGGATCCAAGGTGAAATACTATAGTTTTTTTTAATCACATATTTATTGAACTCATAACTGAGGTGGATTATTGGAGGAGTAAGGACTTTGTAAGCATAATTTAGTAAAAAGTAATTGTTTGCCTTTGGGCAAAGGACAGTTTAGAAACTTAAAAAGACTGCAGTAAGGGACCATAGTTGGAGAATGACACAAATTTAGCTAATTTGTTCTATATTCATTCAAGTTTAGTAATGTGCCTTGATGCAGTATAGAGATTACTACCAAAGAAAAGTCTGAAAAAAACAGTTACAAGCTTAGATAGGGGAGAGGTGTAAGGAAATGCCTGACTCTGCACAAAGTTCCTAATACATTACACTTATATGTGTTCAGGGCGATATGCTCATTAAGATCTAGTCAAGTATTACCTCTGTATATTAATTTTAGAGGTCTATGATATAACGTCATTGTTTGTCTTGAATTGACTAGAGTATGAATAGGCTTCTATTCCATTAGCATTTATGAGAGAAAAAGTAAATTGACTTTTTAAGCATTCAGACAAATTATATGATTTTTTCAACCATGTTTTAAATAATTGGTTGAAAACAAGAAGCACACCTTTCCCTCGAAGTTAGTCAACCACAAGAAGCCAGCAATAATGAAACGAAGAAGACCAAACACCACGAATAATAAAGATGCTTTAATTCATATAAAATCCAAAAAAGTAAGCGCTTTCGCGTGCCGCCAGTGCATGCTTCTTCAGACAAGTTTAAAACATAACAGTGCATCATACCCTTATATATCCTATAGCTGCAACTCTTAATTGATTAATTGATCCAATTAAATGAACCATTAAGTTCTTAAAGTCAGATCATTTTTGAATTGTGTGCCTTAAACAATAACACAATAACATTAAGTCAACGGAATATGCTTGAAAATACATATTGTTTAACACCCATTGCCTTGAAGCAAAAAACTCATTACACAATATTGTTTCTCTATGAAAATCACAATAATTACATTGACTCAACAAATGCTGTGAAATCTACATTCAAGAAAGAATCTAAAATGAAATTAAAACGTAGCGACTATATAATATACACACTATGTTGCATTATGTAGTCTATTTGGTATAGTTATATTCACAGTCTCAGTGTAAAGAGACTAAAATCATGGCACAAGCAGAAAAACGAACCACCATTTTAACTTGATATTCGTACAGTGCTGCTGACTAAGCTAATCTTCTGCTGCATATAAAAATACTGCTAGTCTATGAATAAAGAATATGTATGTATATGCTTATAGTGAATGCTAACCAATAAATACAAATACATGTCAAAAAACATATAAATATGTTAAACATAATATGTGTGTAAAAAAGTATAAAAAATGCAAATATGATGTAATATGTATATTAAAATCTAAAAATCGATCTTATATATTTCAAACAAATCGACAAAATATATATTGTGTAATATGTAAGGACATTAAATGACAATACTTCTAAGAACTGACAGTATAATAAAGAGACCTATATTTTATAAAAATATAAATTATATATAGCAGAACTATTTTATGCATCATGTTATTCCATGTAGTCATTTCCTGAGAAAAGATGTTCATAGTATACAAGAAATATACATCTGCAAAACTCATTAAATGAAATTATTTAAAATTATGTATAAAAACAAAACATAACATAAAACTGAAATAATCTCCCTTATTTACAAGAAATTCATTTAAGAAATGCAAAGCACGGTTACTTAAGAGACCTGTAGTAAAATATGTAGGGTAAAAATCTACACATGAGATCTATATAGGGCAGCCTTTCAAAGATGTTCATAATATTACTGTATCAGGAAGGCAGTGCATATAGTTAAGTTATGGATCACTTAACAGATGTCATGTGAAACATGTAGTTCTGAATAAAATTATATACATAGAGCTTATAGGAAGATTATATACAAAGAGGTTCTATGTATGAATAGGCATCTTGATGTTAGCTCGCCATCTGACCAGGGATTCAAAGGATACACTGAAGGTCACATATCAGTGATATTTCCTTTTCTTTAAATGTGATCTAATACTGACGTAGCTGTTGAGGCCAGGGTATTTGTGTGCTCTGATTCTGAATATCCAGTCCAACTCTAAACTCTCTAATTCGTTAAAATTGTCACCTTTTCTTATATTAGGCGTTCTTCTTTGTAATACTCTAAAGACAAAGGTATGGTCTGGATATTCAGAGACATGTTTGAATAGTGCATTCTTTTGATCCTTCTTCCTTATTGCATACAAATGCTCTTGTATCCTGTCCCTGAGCCTCCTGGTTGTCATGCCCACATAAAAAGCAGGGCATGACGCACAAGTAGCTAAATAAACAACATTAATGTCATTGCAGCTAGCTGAGCAATTAATAGCAACCTCCAGTGTTAATTCAGGATTTAAAAATTTTGTATCAGTAGATACCCATTTACAGGAGGTGCATCCTCCACATGGAACAGTGCCCCTAGTGGCGTTGTTGGTAGTAGTATCGTTAAACCTTTCATTACATATAATTCTTTTTAAATTCAGCATATTTTTGTAAGTAAATGATGCTCTACTTCCTATTAAGCTCTTTATTTCATCACTAGTGGTTAGTATTGACCAATTTTTGCTGATTATGTCAGTAATATATTTGTTGTCACTAGTGTAACTGATAATACGTCTTACTTGTTTGTGTTCTTGAAATTCAGACTGTCCATTGCCATTATTGTACTGATGCATAACCCTAGGTTTATATTGATCATCATTAACAAATCTATCTTTTACATATGCTACATCAGCCTGATTGTACCCTCTATCTAAAAATAGGGATTCAAGTTTGTCAAATTCAGTAGTGCGTTCATTTTTATCTTGGCATATCCTGTTTATCCTGCTAAACTGTCCTTTGATTATATTCGAAAAAATGAATCTAGGATGCATACTGTTGTGTACCAATAGTGTATTCTTCCAACACTCTTTTCTATAGAGAGATGTGACTATCCTACCTGTTTTTTTCTTTCTTGATGTTCAGATCTAGAAAATTGACATTAGAGTAAGAATATTCTATAGAAAATCTAAGAAAGTCTGTAGTGTTTTCTAGATCTTTAATGAAGGCTTCAAGCTCCTCAGGGGTTCCATCCCAAATCAACAGTATGTCATCCACAAACCTAAAGTACGCTACTACTTTTTGGTATGCCATGTGTGGGAACAAGCATGTGGTCTCCCATTTATATACAACCAGGTTAGCATAAGAATTAGCGCAGGGGGTGCCCATGGCCACCCCCCACTGTTGTAAATAGTAAGAATTGTTAAACATCATAACGTTCTTTGTAAGCACTATCTCTAACAGAGCATTTAATAAAATTTGCTCACTATTATTATAGATCCTAAAGACGTTTAATAGGTGTCTTATGGCCTCTAGGCCATATACATTAGGTATCACCGTAAAAAGACTCTTGACATCTAATGTGACAAGTAAATGTTTCTCTGAGACCTTGTCCTGTATGTTATTAAGATGATCAATCAATTGGTATGAGTCTTTTAGGATAGTACTAATTTTATTTACTATGGGTTTTAACTTTTTTTCAACAAATATTGACATATTCTCTGTGACCCACTGGTGTCCTGCAACAATGGGACGTAAGGGTGGAGGTGTTAAACCCTTGTGCATTTTGGGGAGCCCCTTGATGCATGGTATCAGCGGGTGTTCAATAAACAGAAACAAGTAGAATTCATAACTAATTTGCCTAGTTACCATCATGTCATAAAGATCATGATGTACTTCGTATATTAACTTATCCACTGTCTTCTTATCTATTTCCTTATATGTGAGGTCATCATTCAAAAGCGTAACCATATATTCAATGTAATCTGTTTTGTTAAGAATGACAATCCCCCCTCCCTTATCTGCAGGTCTGATTGTCACTGTTCTATCATTGGAAAGAGCATTCATTGCTAGTCTTTCTTCCTTAGAAATATTGTGAAAAAGCATCTTTACGCCTTTATCAAGACTGTCATAGTGTTTGTATAAATCATTTTCGCAGACTTTAAGAAAACATTCAATATACGGATGTAAGACAGGTGAAAAGGTGCTTTTCTTTTTATAACATTCAAACACACTCACTCCCTCACTCAAAACATTGCTGCTCTGGTTGGATTGTTTGAAGAACAAAGCCAAGGCTATATTACGAGTGAAATAACGCAATTCAGTTAGTAGAGTGGAAACATTACTAACTTGCGCAGGAATGAAGCTCAGTCCTCTATTTAGTAGCTGATAGTCCGTTTGAGTTAGGCTTCTGTCCGATAAATTAAAGACCAAATCATTTAGTCTTTTCTTCGTCCCCTTTTGCTCGTCGATTCTCCTGATGTATGTCTTTTCCGCCTTCCATGACTTGTCGGCCTCCCTCTGGACTCTCTCCGTTGGCGCACAGGTAAAGGTAAAAAAGAGTCAAGATTCGATTGCTGTAGTTTCGGTTTAGCTCCCGGCCCACGTTGGTTGATCAACGCTTGTTGATTGGGTGGTGGTGTGCTGTCATCTGTAGGAGTTCGCAGACTATTCAGCGCACTGGCCGTATTGACATCACCGGACATCACTAAGTCTGTTAAAGAAACAGGGTCATCATTCTCATTGACCAGTCCTCTGGTCCCTCTTTCAACCGCTTCAGTTCGCTGTTGTCCTTCCCTCTGGTTGTAACGCGGCCATACAAACACTTGGCCGTTGGAGAAATCTTGAATATCTCGCTGTAATTTGCGTAGTTTGAGTAGTTGCAAGCGTTCTCCATAGGCACTGACTTGGTTAATGAGACTGTCAATTTTATTCATAAACATTTCACCTTTGAATCTTTTACTTATATCCTTAAAAAGAGACTCCGTTTTAATTGCTAGTTCATTCTCAATAGGTTGAAAGTAATCAATGATCAATTGTATATACTTATAGCCAAGTTCAATATTCAACTTTTGCCAGTTCTTTAGTAGCAATGGGTGGCTATTGCCGTACGAGGGCATGCATAGTACCCTCATTCCCCTAGGTACTACTTTGTGGTGAAGGCATGCCTCTAAGTGGCGGCGTTGCCATATCAACCTAAATTGTCTATACAGGTCATTTTCCAGTTCTTTATATAGCGGATTAAAATCATTAAGCAGGTTTACAGTACCTGTTTCAGTTGTATTCAACTGCATAGACAAATCCATATTAAGCAACGGATTCGACCTCTGCTCCATCAATTGAACCCATTTAGAATTAGACATGTTTCTTTCCGGATGGTAGTCAAGTTCAACAATTGAATTCTCCATCGTGTAGGGAACCGGTGAAAAGCCAAGCAACAAAAATGGTTGAAAACAAGAAGCACACCTTTCCCTCGAAGTTGGTCAACCTTGTTTTAAATAAAAAAAAATGAGCCTGAAGTTTCATTTCAACTGATGAGTGGATAGAGCAAATTATACAATGACTTCTCATTAGGATTAAAAAATGTGCACACTGATTGCTAAGCCCAACCAATGTGCCCATTGTGGTGCAGCGGTAGCGTTGTTGCCTCACAGCAAGAGATTCTCCCATTCAATTCTCGGCTGGAGTGCGGGGAGTGCCTTCTGTGTGGAGTCTGCATGTCCTCCCCATGGTTGGGTGGGCATTTGAAAGACATGTGTAAATGGGCGTGCCTTCGTTGAAGGTTGAACGTTGAGCTGGCACCTCTGCGTTCGTGAAAATCTACTGCCAATCATTAGCAGACCAGAGTTCCGCTGTGGCGACCCCTAAAAGGGAAAAAACGAAAGACAACAACAACATTAATAGGAAAAGGTCTGGCTGCTGCAGTACCAGTGAGCTGACAGACTTTTCTATTGATATTTGCTACTGAGGGCATACCAAATACAAGATAATCAGGTACATTCTGCAAAACTAAAGAAACATAAACTAACCTGATTTTTCTTGTATATTTGCACAGTCTCAGCAGACTATCATACCTCTGAACTGTCCAGATTTTCAGAGAATGTCCACATTTTTCCTCATAATAGCAGAAAAAAAAGTAACATAGATTCTTTTTTCTCCATTGCTTCTGTTGAATAGCACTGATGTACTGTGCAAGCATGGGAACTTAAGTGCTATACGCATATGCATTATATCAGAAAACGCGGAAGCATGGGGAAACAATGCGGAAGAACACTACTACACTGTTATACAAAGACATTATTTAAGAAAGGCAAGCAATTACTTTCTTAAATAATATCATTGTATAATAGCAATAACCCACTGTTTGGTGTGGGTAATGCTGGATTTACCCATAGTTTCCTTTTTTTGATCACTTGGGTTTCACCATCGTGATTAAACCACACCAACAGTGTTTAAATCCACTGTTGCCCACACCCAGTTGGGGGTTATTGATAAGTATGTTTATGTAATTGTATACAAAAAGATACATTATTACCATTGTTGCACAAGGTATTGACTGAAAGGTTAAACAGGAAGGTGTTCCAAGATGGAGCCTGGTAAGAAACATTCATTTCTTTTGTATATATTTATTTTTTGTTTGTTTGTTTACTGAGATAGTAAACTGATCCAGGTGGACTCATTTCAGCCATGGCCCAGGAGCAAAAACATACACAGTTTTTACAGAAATATAACAGATTAAACTCAGTAAATTGTATAAATGAAGTAAAGAATTGCATTTAAATAGTATACACTAACACATTCATTGTAGAGTTTTTGACACCCGTGTGACTCTTTTAAGTCTTGTGTGATTCAGATAGCTTTTAAACCAACTGAGAGAAGTCATACAGTCTTGGATATGACAGCCTATGGATTATTTTGGAGCAATGGATAGTTCTGAAAGCTTTATAGGGAAATAGGAATAGTTGAAGTACTACTTTGCCTACATATTCAGAGATCATAAGTAAAGGAGTACTGACAGAAAAGCCCTTTCTGAAGCCATACTGCTTTTATAGAGGCTGGCAACTAATTCCATGACTTTAGCCATACAGATTACAATGGTGATATTTCTGAGTTCTTAGCTCACTGGATGTACCTACTTTGTGTATTGGTTAAGTATGTGATTCTTTCAGTATATCATGAATCTGCCCTTTTTGAGTACAATATGGGTTGGCCAGTATGAGGCAACAGATTTTTTGATTTCTGGGAAAGGCTGTTAGGGCAGAAGAACATTGGCACTTTCATTTGTTCAAGGATTTTTCTAAATGTATGGAAATTCACTTCCTTCAGTTTCAATTTGCCTGTGTTAGATGTAAGCTGGACTGAATGTGGACATGGTGGCATCATTTTGGACAGCTTTTTCACAGCAGCTCTTAAACTCCTCTATAATATCTTTGTCACCATCATTTGGGGGGTAGTAAGGACTTGAAATATAAACATGCCAAAGTACTCTGGTTAATCTATTGCAAATCATTTTAGAAGATCTTTTAATCTGCTCATCCCTATTAATATATCCTTTTTTGTTATTGTAATGTCTTTTTACAGGCATTTCTGAGATGCTTGTAAAGGTAATATAACAACAAGGTTTTATCCTGATAGTGTTTTGTCTCTCTGACATCATTTCTTTGATTTTTATCAGACAGCCGTGACGGGAAGAGTCTTTACTCTGAACGCTGTAATAGAAGCTAGACTGTGCAGAATGTTAGCAATTATATCTATAAAACTATTTGCAGATCCATCTAGTGAAGGGGGGTGTTTTGAGAACTGCCAGCTGATGGACTGAAGAACCTGTTAATGATATCCTAATTATTTTTAAAAAGTTACATACACTAAGAAACCTGTGTGCTGTGGAAGCTTTATTTTGGGAATGTTAAGTGAAAGTAGCATGGTTATCATTGACTGAATCAGCTAGTACCAACTGTTAGATGGGTGGGATTTGTAGGTATATTAATGACAGCTGCAGACCTGCATCCCTATATTCAGAGACCACACACGTTCCCATGCAGAGTACACTTTAGGCTGTCCACAAATAAATAGGCCAGACCTCCTGCAAATATGTGCTTTCTTGTATTGACATATGATGTTATAGCTTGCAGACTGACTTCACTGCTTTTTGTGGAGATTCAGTCAAGCTTCAGTAAAGCCTTAATGTCTGGGTAATAAAGATTAACAAACCTCTGGAGGTGTTCAGGTTTACTGCATATGCTTCAAGCATTTACTTGTATGATTTTTAGACCTTTGCTAATCAACTAAGAAGGTTCGATAACAGAAACGATAATTATATTGGAGCATGCACCAGCTGTATCTATTTTTATTTCATTACTTTATTTTATTTACTTATGTGGGTAAGCTAACTGGACAGAAGTGCCCCCTTTCAGGAACAATCTGGGGCAATGTCTAGTTCAGTGACTTAAACAGAGTCACATGGTTTGCGACAGAAAATTGAAGAAATCAAACCAACTCCAGAATAAAACAAAAACTCACATCAAAGAAAGAAATTCACTAATAGCTCATAGTCTTAGCCATATTAATGAATCTGTTAATGAAATACTCAGCTGTGACAGATACAGATTGTTATTAGGGCCATTTTTTTTGTAGCTGTCATATACCAAAGTTAGTAGGCATCTGATCGACCAGAGATGCAGGTAGTTATCATGTCTCAGTTTAAATTTTGCTGGAGTAATGAGATGGCTTGTGATTTGTGGATAGAGCCAGGAATACCAGTGTGTATATTCCACACAGAGTTTGCTAATTGACCCAAAAGTATCTACTATGGCTGGAAGTCATAGTGAAAAATTTCATTCCTATCCAGTATGACTCAGGGACCGACTTTGTTCCTGTTCATAATGAAACATTGAAGACATGTGGGGCAAACAGGCATATAATATTAGCATTAACATTAGGGTGCAGGTAACAGTCAAAATGTAGTTACTATGTATAGCTGTAAAAATCATAAATGACCAAAGATGTAATTATCTCTGAAAATGATTCACAATATGCGAGTATGGAACTCAAAATATTTTCATAAAAAAGGGAATTTCAATATGTACCCAGGCTGCATTCTACAGGAACTTGCAGCACCATTAGGCACCCTATTCAACCAAAGCCTGAGTACCAGCTTCATCCCAGCCGAATGGAGGACAGCCACTGTCATTCATTTGCACAAAGGTGGAGTGTCCAATGATCCAGGAAATTATAGACCCATCAGTCTAACTAGCCTGATCTGCAAGGCCATGGAACGGATTAGATTCATAGGTTCATAGGTTCATACTAGGCTATCTGCCCTAAGGCATTTATAAGCCTAGCCAGAGTTGTGTGGCTTTCACCACCCCTTAGTTTGAAGAATTCTATACCTATTAGTTTGCCGTGCCTCTGTCCAGCAGTGATACAGAGATGATCCCCGGGGTAAACCTACGATCTCCCGTCCACTGGTCAAGATTCCTCTTGAACAGAGCCAGCGAGGTGCTCTGTCTCACATGGACCGGGATTCTGTTCCACAGCATAGGGAGTCTCTGGGTGATGAATCTGTCCCTCCAGCATGTCCTATTTATATCCGTGTTGAGGTTTAAGTCTCTTGCTCTTGTGGCTCTGGTGGATTTGGATTTTTTGAGGTGGAGCATGTCCATTAATTCCGGGTTGGACATGGCCTTGTATGTCAGGCACAGGTCACCTCTGAGCAGACGGTATGCGACTGAATAGAGCTGGAGTTTCTTCAGTCGGGCAGCATATGACATATTTTTGAGCCCCTTTATCCTTTTGGTGAGGGAACTTTGGGGTCTTTCCAATTGCTGCAGGTGTCGGGTAAGATACATTCCGAATGGGGCATTGTACTCAATCATTGGTCTGATAAGTGAAGAGTACAGGGAACAATGACCTCCCTTGATCTGGATGTGAATCCCTTCATAATCAGGTGGGCAATGTAGAAGGTCCTCCTAACCACTTTGGCAATGTGAGTGTCAAAAGAAAGGTTACTGTCAACTTGGGTCCCCAGGTCCCTGATAACCTCTTCTGTGCTTAATGGATTGCCACCTATGTGGTAACTTGGGGTTACCTTGTTTTTACGAAAGGGTATGACTATACATTTTTGGCGTTTAGCTTAAGGCCATGGCTCTGGCACCAGTTATCCATTTCTATGAGACCTCTCTGAAGGATATCTGTGTCTGATGGATTTTCAACTATGGGTCCCAGTTTGCAGTCATCTGCAAACTTTGTCAGCCACAAACCACCTATGTTTGCCTGCACTTCTGAAAAGTAGATGCCGAACAAGAGGGGCCCAGGACTGAGCCCTGTGGGACACCGCTTGTGACCGCTTGAGTCTGACATGGCACCAGCAACTCTAACCCTGTGGGTTCTGTCCTTGAGCCAGTTTGCAACCCATCTTGTGACATATGGGTTTACATTTAAGCTGGTGAGCTTTTCTATGATATCCGAGTGGGGTATTGTGTCGAAAGCTTTTGCAAGGTCAAGGTAGGCTGTGTGAACTGCCTTACCCTCATCAATGGCCTTGGTGACTGTTTCAAAAAAGTCGACCAAGTTCAAGAGGCATGATCTGCCCTTGACAAAGCCGAATTGGGTAGGATCCAATGTCTGTAGGTCCCCTATGTCTTTATTTATGAGTTCCATTATGATCCTCTCCATAGCTTTGCAGAGCAGGCTTGTTAAGCTTATGGGGCGGTAATTACCAGGGTCCGTAGAAGCACCGCCTTTGTGGAGTGGGACCACAGTTGCCGTACGCCACTCTTTGGGTACGTATCCTGTGGTAAGGCTAAGATTAAACAGCAGCCTTATGTGTGGATTTAGTTCCTCATTGAGTTCGTGTAGCACACAGCCGGGGACACCATCCGGTCCCATTGATGCTGTGTTTTTAGCTTTAGAGAGAGCAGCTCTCACCTGGGCATTTGAGATGACTGGGAGGCTACACTCTGCTGGGATAGACATTTCTCCTTTTGGGAGGGAGGGAGGGGAGAAATTTTCACTGAACCTGTCTGCCAGTATGTTTGCAATGTCTGTGGGTTCAGTGATTTTTGTATCATTTTGGACTAATTCTGAGCATATCTGGGAGTTTCCACCCAGATTTCTAACATAGCTACAAAAGGCCTTATGATTGTCTTTTGAGTCCTTGGCGATTTTTCTCTCAAAGTTGGCCTTGGATGATTTTATGAGTGATCGTAGTTTTTTACTAGTATTGATCAGAGATGTCTTCCCTTTTAGGGATTTTGCTCTATCTTGTAGTAGCTTTCTCCTCTTGTTGTAAAGTTTGTTTATGGCTGGGGTCCACCAGATTGGGCGCTTGCCTTTGGTGGAAAGGGTCTTGATTTTATTTGGGATTGCTTGATCCATGCAATCCTGGAGGTGCTCGTAGAAAGCATTTGTAAGGGATTCAGCAGCGTGGGTTGTGGTTTCCAATGGCTCAGGGGCCTTGAAGGATACCACACCAGTCTTAAGAAGTGTGAAGTTGGCTTTTGGGAAGTTCTTCACTGTGGTCTTTTTTGTTGGGGGTGGGGGCGGGATGTGGATCTCCAGTGAGATTAGTTTATGGTCTGATCTCACCAATGAGGGATATACTTCCGCTGTGGAGCATTTTGTCCCCATGTTTGTGATGATCAGGTCTAGTATATTTTCTCCTCTTGTGGGAATGGTGACAAGTTGTTCCATAGCATTTGAGTTTATGAACTCCAGGAACCTTTGGGCTAGGGTATTGGGGCTTGAGTAATGTTCCCAGTCTATGTTTGGGTAGTTGAAGTCACCCAATATGATGGTGTTTGGAGAGACATTTATACTTTCCAGTGTCTTCAGGAAGGCTGTGTGGGGTTCCTGAGTTTGAGAGGGTGGCCTGTAACATGCTACAAACTGTAGAGCAGTTTTGCCTATGGTTAATTGCACCTGAATGGTCTCTGATGCTTCGTGAGTTGCCACCAGCCTGGAGGTGTGGGTATCCTTGATGAATATGGATACACCCCCTCCTTTTGTGGTACGGTCCGGGTTTTGAGGCGGAACGCATGATATGAGGTAAAACCTGATAGTGCCAGGGTGCTCTCAGGAGCCTTGAACCAGGTTTCAGTCACAGCACAGACATCGATGTTCTCCATACTGAGGAGGGCTTCAAGGGCGTGCATCTTGAGATTTAGACTTCTGGCATTGAGCAGCATTACCCTTAGTTTGTTCCATTATTGTTTTCTAGGGCGGTGGGTTTAGAATGTGAGCCTTGTCTAAAAAAGGCACTATGGGGGTGGCAAGAGCCTTTGCCAATATCTGGAAACCCAGGGGTGACAGGTGCAAGCCGTCCCTTGCGAAGCGGCGTGGCTTGTCAAGCATGTCATTCCAGGCAGACAGACATTGGATCCCCTTAGAATGACACCAGAAATTAAGCCAATTATTAAAACTGATCATTTTGTCTCTGTATTGTGGCATCATTCTTGGTGAAGGTAGGATACTGCTCAGGGTCAGGGTCATACCAGCCTGGGCTACATAATCTGAGAGCTCCTTTATGTCTCTTTTCATGTAGTCCAGGGAGGTACGTGTCAGGTCATTCACACCGGCATGAACAATGACTGAGTAATACTTGTACTTGCTGTGGAGTGACCTGAGTGCTTGTGTTATGTGGCGGATTCTAGCGCCCGACAGGCAGCTTACTGTGACCCTCTCCTTGTTCAGTCTGGTGAGTGGGACGTCAGTGTGTCTGACTATGGAGTCACCTATGACAAGTGTGTCTGGCATTGTGTTTGGCCTTAAGGGCTGCGACTGATTTGCACACTGACTTTGTGATCTATGTGTTGCTTGTGTTATGTCATGAGGTGGCAGTTGTTTGGGTGTCTGCTTTGGAGGCCTCTGCTGTTTTGGTAGATTTTTGATCAGTGCCTCCGAGTATGTCTTTGTGTGTTTATGTGTTTGATTTGTAGTTGTGATAGTTCTGTGTGAGACTGGGTTTATGGTGTGTGTGGTTACCTTCTCCTCCTGTCTGGTTTTGCCAGTCCTGAGTTGAGAGAGCTCAGCCTCCAGTTTGGCTATATAGTTGCATCTCTCACATGTATTTGTGTTTTGTGGGAGGAGGAGAGGGTTGTCTGTGTACATGAGGCAATTGTAACATTGCCTCAATATTCCCAGATTCACCAGCTGAGCAGGAGAGGACGCTAGCAACTGACCCTTTGACATGCTAGAAGAAATGAAAAAGTTTGCTGTGTAACTGAGTCAGAAAGGACCTATAGGGAAGTGGGTACTCAAGGGGGTTTTAAGCTAGTGAAGTACTTTGTATAATATAGAAGTGCTTTACCTGACTAAAAAATGCTTTAGGAACAAGTGCTGAGCTTTACAGCTAGAGAATAGACTGTTTAGATTACAAGTAGAGCAGTTCTAAGGGAAAAAATGAAGAGCAGACTTTACGGAGCCAGAAATAGTTTAACCTTGTTTAACCGGCAGCCAAACAATTAAATTAAACAGCAAACAAACCCTTTTCGACTTGAATTAGACTAATTTCGACTAAAATGTACTTTTAAGTGCAGATAATAAAAAATGCAGTAAATAATTATGAAAACAGTTAAAGCTTGCTCTAGGTAAGCAGTAGAAGGTAAAACAAATATAAAAAACAGCAGGCTACTTAATCAGGAAAGCAGTCACTTTTTTCAGTTCTCTGTAGCCAGGAAGACTCAACAGGACCACGTGGAGCTGTGTCTGAGCAATATGGCTTCAAAAAAATGCCAGAGGCAGATTTTAACCAGGGAACTTCAAAAGAGCTAGAAATGGTCCAAAATGACCAATTACTACAGCTTCTTGTGCTGAGGTCACTTCCCTCAAAGACAGGTAGGCTATTCAAGGCTCCCCACTCCCACTGGTGAGCTAAGAAACTTCCTTCTATCCAAGTAAGGCAATGGACAACACAGGGACTACAACACAACCCAGGATACAGCAAGGCCTGTAAACTGGTCTAACTAGTTTAGGAGAGGCAGGAAAACAAGGAATATTTTTTTGTTTTTTTGTTTTAAATAGAAACACACAGAAATGCAGAAAAGGCAATAAGTCAGTAGTACAGGCTAGCACACTTTAGTGGGCAGCCAAACAATTAAATTAAACAGCAAACAAACACTTTTCGACTTGAATTAGACTCATTTCGACTAAAATGTACTTTTAAGTGCAGATAATAAAAAATGCAGTAAATAACTATGAAAACAGTTAAAGCTTGCTCTAGGTAAGCAGTAGAAGGTAAAACAAATATAAAAACAGCAGGATATTTAATCAGGAAAGCAGTCGCTTTTTTTCAGTTCTCTGTAGCCAGGAAGACTCAACAGGACCACGTGGAGCTGTGTCTGAGCAATATGGCTTCAAAAAAATGCCAGAGGCAGATTTTAACCAGGGAACTTCAAAAGAGCTAGAAATGGTCCAAAATGACGAATTACTACAGCTTCTTGTGCTGAGGTCACTTCCCTCAAGGACAGGTAGGCTATTCAAGGCTCCCCACTCCCACTGGTGAGCTAAGAAACTTCCTTCTATCCAAGTAAGGCAATGGACAACACAGGAACTACAACACAGCCCAGGATACAGCAAGGCCTGTAAACTGGTCTAACTAGTTTAGGAGAGGCAGGAAAACAAGGAATATTTTTTGTTTTTTGTTTTAAATAGAAACACACAGAAATGCAGAAAAGGCAATAAGTCAGTAGTACAGGCTAGCACACTTTAGTGGGCAGCCAAACAATTAAATTAAACAGCAAACAAACACTTTTCGACTTGAATTAGACTAATTTCGACTAAAATGTACTTTTAAGTGCAGATAATAAAAAATGCAGTAAATAACTATGCAAACAGTTAAAGCTTGCTCTAGGTAAGCAGTAGAAGGTAAAACAAATATAAAAAAACAGCAGGATACTTAATCAGGAAAGCAGTCACTTTTTTTCAGTTCTCCGTAGCCAGGAAGACTCAACAGGACCACGTGGAGCTGTGTCTGAGCAATATCAGGATTATCATGGACCTCCTTAACAAGGACATTGGCAACCTCCAAACACTTGATCCCACACAGTTTGGTTTCGCCAAGGGGAGGTCATGCCTGTCAAATTTGGTTGACTTCTTTGAGACAGTTACCAAAACCATGGATGAGGGAAGACAGTGCACACCACCTACCTTGACCTGGCCAAAGCCTTCAATACTGTTCCCCACTCGGGTATAATAAACTCTCTCAACTAGGCATGAATCCATATGTTACCAGATGGGGAGCAAACTGGCTCACTGATAGAACCCACCTTGTCAAAACAGGGGAAGCTACCTCAAGCAGTAGACCTATAAAGAACGGTGTACCCCAAGGATCAGTCTTGGGACCTCTGTTGTTTGGAATATACTTTTCTGAGGTGCAGGCCAAATCCAGTAGGCTATGGCTCACCACTTTTTCAGATGACTGCAAGCTGGGTGCTGTCATCAATTCTCCCAGTGATATGTACATCCTCCAAGAGGGTCTCACCCAAACAAATGACTGGTGCCAGAAACATAGCCTCAAACTGAATGCCAGAAAATGCATCATCATCCCCTTTGGAGAGAGTGATGTCCTCTCAAATTATCACATTAATAACAAGGTCACAAGCACATAATCAGTTGTGGGCATGCTGGTTGATAGCAAACTGACTTTTGACCATCATATTGCCTCCATTGTACAGAAAGCTTTCTACATGGCGCACCTCATTAGTAAGGGTATCTCATCCAGGGACAAGGACATCATAACATCCCTGTATTCTTTCCTTGTAAGCCCCATTATTGAATGCAATGCCCCTTTCAGCTTGTACCTCACAAAGCACATGCAGCAACTAGAGGTACAACAGAGGTTCCTCACTAGGAGAATCCAGGACCTTAAATATCTACCCTACATAGATAGGCTAAAATCCCTGTCCCTCTATTCAGTCTCATACAGACTCCTCAGAGGTGACCTCTGTCTGGCATACAAAGCAATCTCAGACCCTACCTTGATGGGACTGCTGCATATCCGCAAGTGTAGCTCCACTCAAGGAACCCACATGCACAACCTCAACCTGGTCTGTGATATCAATAAGACTTGTTGTCAGGATAGATTTGTGTCCCAGAGACTCCCCTTTTGTGGAATAAACTCCCTCTCCCCATAAAGCAGAATACCTCATTAATCCTTTTTAAGCACAACCTGGATAACTGGATGGGAAACAGAAAATACACTCCTGGGATTCCACCTGTGTCCCTGCTAGACAGGGGCATCGGATGCTGACTTGTCAGAACATGGGCTAAATTCTTTGCTAGGCTTGTAAGGGCATCAGCGCCAATAGCCTAGTAACTTCCTATGATCGTATGATACTATGATCCTATGTGCACTGTAGTCTAAACAGGCCATAGTCCTATAGCCAGATTGAGAGGATACTTAAAACTATATCTAGCCTTGCTGGAATATAGAAGTCCTTTCTTGCATGATATATGTATTTATCTCTAGCTCAACTACTGATTGGTTATATGCTAAAGAGTATATTACTTACTGTAACCTGAAAGGATGAGTTTATACAAAAAAGATTGAAAATAAACAGATTAAGATGAAAGTTCTGCCATGATAAAAGAGAAAGGTGCTTATGTTTGTTCAGAGGGAATAGAATGAGAGTGTAGCAACATTCAACAGAAAAGCAGCCCAAAGGATGACTGTTAAGAAGTGTGAGCAGCTCAGATCTTTTGGTATTTATAACAAGGCTGGGACATTGCAGAGAAAAAAAAAGATATTTGTTCAAAAACAATATATACTAGACAGACTGTGATGAGAATAACCACCCTATTCAAGAGCACTGCAACCAAAAGGTCTGTTGGGATATGAATATGTCTACAGAGGCTTTTCTAGATGCTACAAAAAGCCAGGATATCCTTTACAGTGTGTCTTAAAGTGACATTACTGATTCAACTTCTCATATGTCAGCAGTAAACATTCAGACAATGGACTCTCACAGATATTCAAAATATTTCAGACTACCTGCTATTTCCCCCTCTTCCCTTCAGATTAATAGCTCTTATTCAGACAAGCACCCTATCCATGGACTTCTCTGTCAACATAAGAATTGCCAAAGAATATGTAATAAAATAAATAAGCTATATGCTTGGGTTATACTTCATACAGCTGCTATTTTAGTTTTAATCTATACCTGATTAAAGCCCAACAATAAGTATGATGAAATACTTCATCCAGCCTGTAACATCTTGTGACTAGACAGATCACACAAAAAAGCAGGAGGCATAGCAGTTCTATGCAATAATTCACTGGTCCCCTCACCATACCCAATCCCCCCACCTGCCTCCTACAATGCTGAAATACCCCTTTCCCTCTAAAAATCAATAATCACAAAAAAATCTGTCTCGTCACTGCTCACATTCCTCCAGGTAACAGCAACTCAACTTTAGGGGACCTTCTTTGTTGGCAAGTCACCAATATCAACTAAGAAACTATCATCATAGGTGATGTCAATATTGATTGGCAATATATTTCTATTCCTAACCCTCCCTTTATGTTATATCTATACAACTTCACACAACTCCTTGCCTTTCCAACCAGATATAGCAAACACTGCAATAGATCTTTTGTTCTAGTCTGTGCCCTCTCATCTGACCAAAGTAAAATTATCTCCTCTGGTGCTAAACTCTATGAATAACCACCAACCTATCTTTCTTTAAAGGTTGCTAATTCATGCCCCATCCCAAAAAACACCACTGTAACACAGTCTGTAACTTAGATCAAACACTGAAAGCTTGCAATTGGCATTTATTAAAAACACTCTCTCAGGATGAAGCAGTTGGATATTTTAATGACACATTTCTCATTATACTAAACCAGTTAGCATGAACCAGGTGCAAAAGACTCAGGTTCAACTCTACTCCTTGCCTCCCAAAAAAATACTAAACAACCTATGAAAGACAGAGATAAAGCCTAGAAATCTTGGATTCATAATAAAACAATCACCAAAACTTCAGAGATCTCCACAACCACATAAAAAAATCAATTAAGTCTAATTAAAAGCTCACTATACCTCAGTCAGTTACCCACACTAAGAACATCAAACAATTCTGGTCCTCCATTTCTTAAATACAGTCTACCCAGTCCAAGCAACCTATATTACCACAAACCATACCGAACATATTTCTAAACAACTCAACTCATACGTCTTATGTTCAGTCACCTCCCAAATACACTACCATCCAACTACCGCCCCACCACCAATCCCACACAACTATCCTCTAAAATCTGTCTTCCAGATCAACCCAATTTGCATCTCTACTATTAAAAAAATCGTTACATAAGCTAAAACCAACTACACTCATTGCAATCTTTCTTAGGAATACATTAATATGGATGTCAACCCTCTATAAACAGATCTAGCCAAGAAAACAATGCACCATTATCTGGAAAAGTCACAAATTATTCCCTTACACAAAGGAGGAAACTCCATAGAATTTTATAATTATCAACCTATAGCCATTCTTTCTCCATTATCAAGAATCCTACAGTCTCACCTTCTCAAACACCTAAAAAAGATAACAACCTCTTCTTCTCTGCCTAACATAGCTTCTGGCCACACTACAGCACTGACACAGATCTTAATTTCATCCATCATATCAGCCTCCACAGGGACTCTGGAAAATGTGTTTCCTCTCTGTCCCTTGACTTATGTAAGGCTCTTGACACTCTATCCCATTAGATTGTTCTCTACACACTATCATTAGATCTTGACATCTCTACTTCTCCTTGTTCCATAGCAACCTTTCTAATTGGCTACAGGTTTTAAAATTGTAGAAAGAACAATTACCATTCATGCCCATCTCAGTCAGAGTGCCACAAGGCTCAGTCTTGGTCTCCATACTCTTTAACATTGTATTAATGATCTCCATACTGATACTAATGATACAACAGTCATTCAGTATGTTGGTGATGCTACACTGATAATCACTATAGAATTTCAGGAAACTTCACAAAAAGCTTTTTCTTCTATAGAAACTTGGCTCAGCAATTCTCACCTTCTGCTGAATGCTAAGAAAAACAAATTATTGCTTATCACATCAAAATCCATATCTTATGGAAATAACTTCTCCATCACTTCATTAAACAACACTCCTGTGATGATGTGAGGTAGTGCCAGCTGTGCCAGGGGAGTAGGGAAGTGCATGTGTAGCATATGCCAGCATAGCTAGCTGGAGTTTTGTAAAGAATTATATGTCAAATGAATATCAGACTGATTTGTACAGATGCTTGTGTTAAAAATGTATATGTAAAGTTGTTTGTGTTAGAAATGTATCAACAATGGGTCCTGCTGGACAGAAAATAAATATACATGTATGTTAGACTGTATTATTGTAATGGATTAAATGTACATATTTTAAACAGAGGATACTGGTAGGAAAAGGGTTAAGCTCAGCCCAGCTAACCTTAAGAAAAATAGCCTGAAATTAAATGACTTCGTTTAGGCCATAAAGGTTTTATCTCACAGGTCTGAATGCAGCCAGAGACACACTGTCTGTTAAAAACATGGGCTGGTATCCTGCTCCACTGTCCTTAGTGGCAAGCTATTTGCTACCCTGAGGTGCCAGAGAATGGCTTCTTAGTTTCTGCAGGAAGGGTGGAAGTGTTGGAATTATTTTACAGTCTCCAGATACTGTAATAAACTTAACCAAAGCTATGTTTATATTGTGACTCATCAGTGCCAAATCCTGGTTCAGTTACTAGTGAGGGGGTAGTGTGGGAACCACAAAGTCAGGTGACCAGATGTGATGTCACTCTGTAGCCAGCACTGAAATTGTATTTGAATACTAGTGGGAGATGGGAGAGTCAGACGGTGCAGTGGTGCAGCATTAGCATTGTAGCCTCACAGCAAGAGGTTCTCCGGTTTGATTCTCGGCTGGGGTGCCTTCTGTGTGGAGTTTGCATGTCCTCCTTGCATTCGTGTGGGTTTCCTCTGGGTGCTCCGGTTTCCTCCCATGTTACAAAGACATATCCTGGAGCATTTCTTCCTGGGCCTCTTCTAAAAATTGGCTTCGTTCCAAGTCAGAATTTCCCGGTTAACAAATGTTAAATAATAAAAATAGATGTGACAGATGCACTTTGTTATTAGACCTGACAAGAGACACTCATCTAACTTCATCTAGCCTTGCTTTAGTAAGTAACTAGGGAGCAATAATTCTTAAGTCAGTTTGGAACATATAGAGATCTAACTATTATTTTTCTGTAACTGTCTGAATCTTTCCATCTGTGTTGTTTTTTTTTATATTTCCTGTGAATTGAAACTCTGGCATTTATCGTAAATAGATATTCAGTATTTTCATGTTTTTTTCTTTATTACTTATTGTTAAATATATCTATACCTTTCATTGTGGATGGTCCATTAGAAAATATTTAACTTTTGAGAGCACTTGCATTATTTAGTGGCACTGTGACTCCATGTTCCTAAAAGTTTTGCTGCTTGGTTACTTCTACCATTTGTATAAGTATTAATTTTACTAAGAGTAATTGGGTACCTTGGTAAGAGCCTTGGAATAGCTGGCTTTGGGTGTTCTGGTAACGGTGTATCTACCTTAAAGTCTGGGAGGAGGTGGCAAATCAGGGGAGCTGTGCCAGCCTTTCCCAGAGGTGTGTGTGAAAATCAAATCTCGAAGACAGTGTATGTGTCAGCTACTTTGAACAGGGACACTGAGATCACTGATTTCACAGATAGGGTGGTGGAGGACTTGGCTTGGGACATGTGGCTAAGGAATCAACTCTATAGCTGTGTCAGTGGGGAGCCTTATTTGGGGCCTGGAGAGAAAGCCCAGCCCCAGGACTGGAGTGTGCATTCCCTGTGTGCTCTTAAGGGAAACTGTACTTGGTGCAGATAGCTGCATCTGAAAATACTGTGTGTGTCTATTTTTTTTTCTCAGTGAACGTTCCCCACCAGTCTCAGATGTTTAGAGACAAAGGCTACCACTTGAGATTTTTGTTAAAAATTAGGAATGACATTTACAAGTAAAGCGGAACAAATTTTACCTATATTTTGAAAATGGCGGACAATGGGAAGATAGGACCTGACCTTACTGAGTTCAGCAATGATGTAATGGTGATCCAATACAATCATGATATGCCTCGCCTTATATCCTCCCTTAATAAATTCTGGGATTTGAATCTGAATGAAGATTTGAAAAACAAGTTAGGTATGAAACCTAAAGTAGCTTACAGTAGGAGTAGGAACCTAAAAAACATGCTGGATGGTAATGATAGAAATCCGGACTGTTATAAGTCTTGTATGTACAAATGTGGGGCCTATAAGTACTGTACATTTATCAATGATGGTACATATGTTTTGATACAACAAGACTCTACCATGTCCTGGGTGATGCAACTGTAACACCAAGATGGCGGTATATGTGGCAACTTGCACAGCATGCCCAGGATTTTATATAGGAAACACTACCTGTAGATTAAGGTATAGAATAGCTGAAAATGTTAGGGATATTAAGAATGGAAATGTTCATAGTGCCCTTTATATGCACAGCACAAATTGTGTGAATTTTAAAAGATTTATATTTTTTATTATTGATAAGGTAAATCAGAATGAAAGAGGGGGGATGCAAAATTGGAGGTTGAAATAAGAGAGACAAAGTGGCAATTGAGGCTAAATGCAAAGCAAAAACCTGGAATTAATGATTCTGTGTCCATTTCAGCAATTTTAAAGCAGAAGGCCAACCAGCTTTAGGCTGGATATTTAAGGAGTTTAAAAAAATATGTCAAAAATAGATAACATTTTCTGGTCTATATTACATAGTCGAAGTTCCGTAACTTCGACTGACATATGTTCGAATACATATGTCCGAAGTTACGGAACTTCAAGTACATATAAAAAGATTAAAAAAAAAAAAAAAAACAAAAGGGTATATGCAGGGGGGCAAGACCCCCTGCACCCCCCCACCTCCCTGCTCTTTAAATATACCAACTCCGTGGTCGTGCTACAGTGCAGTAAAGGCAAGCCCCTCCTGCACCCCCCGCTCTTTAAACATACCAACTCCGAGGTCGTGCTACAGTCCATGAGAGATGGGAAAGGTAGACCTTGGTATTCAAAGAATACTGTAGATTTCAATTAATAAGGGACAGAGAAATATATGTAAAGTTAGGATACCCTTTACCTTTAGCACTGATTTTAAATATATAAAGAATATAATACAAAATAACTGGAAGATATTACTGTCTGATGACAGGATGAAAAATAATTGTAGGTGATGTGCTAAACTTCAGCTACAAGAGAAATCGTAACTTAAAGAGTCTGTTATGTTATAGACCAGGACCTGGTGATAAGAATAACCTAGGTAAATTATATAGTGGCAAATCAGGTACATATCCATGTAAAAGATGTAAGCCATGCAGTTATATTAAGACTGATAATGTGCTTGAGCATCATGTTACCAAAAGGATATATAAGTGTTCACACTATGTATGCTGTTCTACTAAAAATGTGATTTATATAGGAACCTGTTCAGAATGCACTTCTTTTTATGTTGGTAAAACCAATAGAATGTTAAAAGAACATATTTTACAGCATATGGGTGATATATGGAGAAATGTGCAAAGAAGTGCAGTAGATCAACACATTAATGAATTTCCACAGCATGATTTTAAATTTATGGCTTTGGATATTTACACTCCTGCACCTAGAGGTGGTGATATAAAGAATGCCACAGAAGTTAAAGAAACCTTTGAGACCTAATGCTCCACCAGACTTAAATGGTTTTATACCTTTAAAACCTATTTTTAAGGCTAGAAGATGTTAATTGGTTAAAGGTTTTAATTAATGTAATTGGTTTTTCAAGTGTATTTATATGCAGACTGATTTTATATTTTTGTAGCAATCTGATGAAGGAGGAATCTCCGAAAGCGCTTATCTGTTTATTGTTTATTAAATATATGTGCTTTGCTGTGGTTGTCCCATTGTTGTTTCTCAAGTATTTTAACCTGCTTTTTTCTACATTGGGACTGATTTTCTCCTTGTTGCTGTTTGCTTACTTTAAAAGATCAGATGGTTAGACTATGCAGATTGACAAGTGTTGACAGTATTTGTTGAGAAGAAATGGCTACCTTGATAGGCATGTTTAGAGACAAAGGCTACCCCTTGAGATTTTTGTTGAAAATTAGGAATGACATTTAATAGTAAAGGGGAACAAATTTTACCCATATTTTGAAAATGGCGGACAATGGGAAGATAGGACCTGACCTTACTGAGTTCAGCAATGATGTAATGGTGATCCAATACAGTCATGATATGCCTCGCCTTATATCCTCCCTTAATAAATTCTGGGATTTGAATCTGAATGAAGATTTGAAAAACAAGTTAGGTATGAAACCCAATGTAGCTTACAGTAGGAGTAGGAACCTAAGAAACATGCTGAGGGGTAATGATAGAAATCCAGACTGTTATAAGTCTTGTATGTACAAATGTGGGGCCTATAAGTACTGTAGATTTATCAACGATGGTACATATATTTCGATAAGGGGCTACAACAGGACTCTACAATATCCTGGGTGATGCAACTGTAACACCAAGATGGCGGTATATGAGGCAACTTGCACAGCATGCCCAGGATTTTATACAGGAAAAACTACCTGTAGATTAAGGGATAGAATAGCTGAAAATGTTAGGGATACTAAGAATGGAAATGTTTGTAGTGCCCTTTATATGCACAGCACAAATTGTGTGAATTTTAAAGATTTATATTTTTTATTATTGATAAGGTAAATCACAATGAAAGAGGTGGGGATGGAAAATGGAGGTTGAAATAAGAAAGACAAACTGACAATTGAGGCTAAATGCAAAGCAAAAACCTGGAATTAATTATTGTGTTTCCATTTCAGCAATTTTTAAGCAGAGGGCCAACCAGCTATAGGGTGGATATTTAAGGAGTTTAAAAAAATATATCAAAAAGAGATAAAACTTTCAACCAATATGTTCTCTCTATCATTACAGCATTTTATTGGTTTATATGCATGCTAGGTTCTTATATTTATATATATTGCTTACCTAAAGGAAGAAGGAGTTTTGAATGAATGTAGGTGTGCCTATGTATTTTTTACGTTTTATTGTTCATTAAGGTGTTATTACACATTAAAAAAAAAAAAAATATATATATATATATATATATATATATATATATATATTCTTATTGCTCAAAGTTTTATGTTTTAAGTTTACTGGTTGATGTTTTAATGTGGATTGGTATTTAAAATTGGTAGGTTAGGGGTCGGGATACTTTAAGGAAGTGAGGTTTACTTAATTGACAATTGTACTGTAGCACATGAGTATTTAAGTGACTGAATTTTGCATTACAATGACTCTGAAGAAGCTCATTTGTTATAAGGATGAAAGTGCATAGTGATATGTTTTAAAGTGAATAAAAATAGAAAGTTTCGTGATTTGCCACTGGTAGTGGTTTTTGTTGTTTTTCTGTTATTGTAGTTTATTCAGCTATCAGACAGTTAGCATTTTTACGCCACAACTCCTTTTGAACTTGTGTCCCACACAAAGATACTTGGTGTCATTATAGGATTATAGGAGGTTACTAGGCTATCAACCCAGAGGTCATTTCATGCCTAGCCATTTCATCCCAATGTAATACCATAGATATTCTAATCAATACCCAGGACTGCATTTAGTAATGACTGCCCATGTCCAGGAGGGCTGTGGGCACTATCCCTGGTAAGAATTTAAGGTGCCCCATCCACTTGTAAGGTTCCTTTGAACAGTGCCACAGAGGTGCTCTGCTTCACATGAATTGGCAGCCTATTCCAAAGACATGATAGTTTCTGGGAGATAAATCTGTCCCTCCAGCATGTCCTATTCAAGTCGCAAGCCATATTTAGGTCCCTGGAATAGGCAGCTCTAATCCTGTTTGATTTATGGATGTGCAGCAAATTCATCTGGTTTAGGTTGGAGATTGCTTTGCAAACCAGGCATAAGTCTCCCCTAAGAAGTGTATATGATACTGAGTATAGCGACATGGACTTTAGTTCGTCTGTATAAGGCATGTGCTGGAGTCCCTTGATCTTCTTAGTTAGAAACCTCTGAGGTCTCTCCAAATGCTGCAGGTGCTTTGTATGATACATGCCAAAAGGGAGGGTTATACTCAGTTATGGGCTTGATTAGTGATGAGAATAGAGGGGTTATAACCTCCTTTGCTCTGGAGGTGATGCCTTTGCTAATCAAGTGTGCTATGTAGAAAGCCTTCCTTACTACAGTACACACATGATGGTCAAAGTTAAGGTTGCAATCTACTTGAGATCCCAGATCACTTACCATTGCATATGTACATAGGGTGTTGTTGTTAATTTAATAGCATGAGGGGACATTGTTATTACCAAAGGGAATGATGATGCATTTCTTTACATTCAGTTTGAGACTGTGACTAAGACACCAGCCGTTGGTCTGCATAACACCCTCATGAAGTATACTAACATCATTTGTGGTTCAATAATTGCACCCAGTTTGCAGTCATCCGCAAACTTGGTCAGCCACAGCCCCTTAGTTTTAGCCTGAACTTCTGAGAAGTATATACCAAACAATAGGGGGCCAAGCATTGACCCTTGTGGCACCCCACTGGTGACAGGTCTACTGGTTTGATGTGGCATCACCCACTTTGGTAGTGTGTGACTGGTTTGTGAGCCAGTTGGCAACTCATCATACATCAAAGGGGTTTACATTCAGTTTGATAAATTTATCAGTAATGCCTGAGTGTGGGATTGTGTCAAAGGCCTTTGCCAAGTCAAGGTATTCTGTGTGCACAGATTTGCCCTTGCCAACGGCCCTGGTCACATTTTTGAAGAACTCCACCAAGTTTAACAGGCAGGATCTGATGAAGCAGAATTGGGTGGGATCCAGGATTTGGAGGTCGCCTATGTCTTTATTTATGAGGTCCATGATGATATGTTCCATGGCTTTACAGATGAGGTTGGTCAGACTTATGGGTCTATAATTCCCTGGGTCTTTTGCTAAGCCACCTTTGCAGAGGGGAATAACTGTTGCTATTCTCCATTCTCCAGGAACAAAGCCTGTGGTTAGGCTGTGATTGAATAGGGTAGTGAAAAGGCTTTAATGACCTGCTCTTCAATTATAACTATCTATTGAGAAAACTCACAGAAAAAAAGTGGGCTTCTGTACTGTAGCAAACACTTTTAACTAGTAATGTCAAAAATAGCCTCTTTATATTTTCTGTCTTCAGTACCATAAGCTGCTCCCATCTACACCAACCTTCAACAATGTCTACTAACAAAAAATGGCCAGTGCTATAACAAGATAGCTAAATTCACCACTAACCAATCTGCAAAATCCCAACACTGCCTAACTTTAAAACAGCTTGGCTGGCTATTACATCTGCACTCCATTTCTGTTGCCCATTTAGCAAATGGTCATAAAATAATCTACAAGCCACAAAGGTCTCATGCACTGCAAAGCCTTAGTGTAACCTTTCACACCTGCACAATCACTATGCTCCATGAACTAAAACCCACAACTCTGGTGGCCTGCCCCACTATTCAAATTATGCCTCCAAAATCTGTAATTCTATCCCTACCATCATCATACATTAAACTAACCTTTCTAGAATCAAAAACTTACTAATATAACAGTTTGAAAACACTTGGTGCAGCTCTTGCACCTCCCCAAGCTAGAATATCTTGGCCCTTACATACATACATTACCCCTACATACCTCAACTAAGCAAATTCTCAATCCAAATATCATACTTTTTTTTCCTACTCCCTTGCTCTTACTGGCACTTATACTGTCTGTACTCACCATTTTGACAACTTTTCCTTCCAGTAAACTTCCAGCTCACACGTTCTACCTTCAATAGCTATCTCCACTTCTCTAAAACTTTATCTCCATATCAGTTAATGTATGTATATATATATATATATATATATATATATATATATATATATATAAGTGTGTGTGTGTGTGTGTGTATGTGTGTGTGTGTGTGTGTGTGTGTGTGTATATATATATATATATATATATATATATATATATATATATATATATGTATATATATATATATATATATATATATATATATATATATATATATATATATATATACATGTATGTATATATATATATATATATATATATATATGTGTGTGTCTGTGTGTATATCACTCATACATTCCTCGCCTCCTCTCTGCTTACAACTTATATCTCCCATACTTCCTCTGTCATACTGTCCATAAATGTATTTTTCTTAATTGCCATTTTAAACGTCAATGTGTATGCCATTCTGTCATGTAATGATATATAATGACAGTATACTTTACTGAGTGCAGATTTTCTCTTGTATAGCTGCCTTTCAATTATTGTCTGTCCATATTGTAACTTTAAGCTTTACATTTTTCTCTGTTGTATAAAACTGCCTTTCTTGTAAACTGAAGCTTTTCTTCTCACGCTCCACTAATATGTGTGTGTCTATATACATATATGTATATAATATATATGTGCGTCTGTATAATGCATACTTCATGAATGACAAACCGGCTTCTATAATCCTCCTCTCAACGAAACTGTTACCATTCTCACCACTACTATTAAATAGGCTAGTTAGCTTCAAAACAATATTTTGAATGGCATCATGGGAGGAATTATATTAATACGCATTAGTTATGTTGATATGACAGGGAGGGATAGTGGGATATGGAAATATCATGGTACAGTTTATTTGGGATAACTAATGATAGAACAGCAATTTATGCATGACAGCATATTAAATGTATGCCAGTTAATAGGATCAATTTACTTGTATAATCTGAACATATATTCCAATGAGCAAATTGTGTACTTGGGAAGTAAATATTGTGGGAAGAAATAGCCAGGAAATTGTTATGGCTAGACTTGTATAGGCCCTAGGGCCAATAGTCTAGTACCAACTTATGAACATATGAACTTATTTGTATTTGTCTTGTAAACTGTAAAATTACTTACAAGCTGTGTGTATGTAGGAGCATTATTATTTCATCTATATGCTTGACTTGTAAACTGTAAAATGACTTGCAAGCTGTGTGTATGTAGGTGCATTATTATTATTTCATTTATTTGCTTGACTTGTAAACTGCAATACTACTTACTAGCTGTGTTTATGTAGGTGCATTATTATTTCATTTATATGCTTGACTTGTAAACTGGAATATTACTTACAAGCTGTGTGTATTTAGGTAAGCTATTATTTAATTTATTTGCTATGTCCGCTATAGATATTGTATGTATAGATATTGTCTGCAATGGATATTGTATGTATAAATATTGTCTGCTATAGATACTGCATGTATAGATATTGTCTGCTATATATATTGTATGTATATGTACAGATATTGTCTGCTATAGATATTGTATGTATATGTACAGATATTGTCTGCTATAGATATTGTATATATAGATATTGTCTGCTATAGATATTGTATGTATAGATATTATATGCTATGGATATTGTATGTATAGATATTGTCTGCTAGGATATTATAGGGTCTACTTTAGGACCTCGAAAGTTTAATAGCTCGAATGCATATGGATCGAACCATATGCATCGAACTATTAAACAATCAAAGTCCAAAAAAAAAATACACAAAAAAAAATATAAACTAGTGTAGGCAGGGGAGCAAGCCCCCCTGCACCCCCCCCCCCACACCCCCGCTACTTAAATATACCAACTTCGAGATAGCACTACATTGAAGTAAATGGAAATCTCCACCTACGGAGATTTCCATTTACATTTTCGATGTTTTGCGCTTTCGGTGTACTCGTGTCGAGAATATCGTATTTGATATTCTCAGACTTCGAGCACATAAAGTAGACCCGATATTATATGTATAGATATTGCCTGCTATGGATATTGTATGCATAGATATTGTATTCTATATATACTGTATGTATAGATATTGTCTGCTATAGACATTGTATGTATATGTACAGATATTGTTTGCTATAGATATTGTATGTATAGATATTGCCTGCTATGGATATTGTAAGTATAGATATTGTCTGCTATTGATATTGTATGTATAGATATTGTCTGCTATAGATATTGTATGTATAGATATTGCTTGCTATGGATATTGTATGTATAGATATTGTCTACTATAGATACTGTATGCATAGATATTGTCTGCTATAGATATTGTATGTATATGTACAGATATTGTTTGCTATAGATATTGTATATATAGATATTGCCTGCTATGGATATTGTATGTATAGATATTGTCTGCTATAGATATTGTATGTGTAGATATTGTCTGTTGTGGATATTCTATGTATAGATATTGTCTGCTTGTATGTATCTACTTGTGCCTTGTGACTCAGATCACAGCAGAACATGTTCCCAGAACCAGCTCACCTACCCAGTTTAAAACAAACAACAGGTAAATAAACTCACATATAAATAAATGTGAAATAAGGCCTGTCAGGAATTCAGGAAAATAGGGCACAATAATAGATCATTTAATAAGTGTTCTGGTTGTTACAGTGCAAGAAGGCCTGAGTGATGGGTGAATTGACATATAATGTACTGACTGTCAGATACATTTTGGTAGGTAACGTGAAGGTAGGAGCAAGAAGTGAATATTTATGTGTGAGAAAGAAAAGCATATAGTTATGGCAGTTCTGATTCTTAGAAGAGTAAATGGGAGACACCATACTCTAGAGCTGATAGAGACTAACCAAGAATACTGAATAACCAAAAGAGAATAACCAAAAGTACAGTGATTTGAGTGGTATAATGGTACTAGGAGAAATAAAATATTAGATATGGTTTTAATTAATGCTGCTACAGTTAGAGATGTTTTGGTTAAAGCATTATTTGCCAAGAGAGCATTCTGTTGTGTGGCTTAAAGTAAGTGCAAAGTTAAAAAAAAAAACAAACGCCAAAAATATTTCATATGGCATTTGAGAATAGATTGAGATACTGTGGAAACTCACACGAGATAAGACAAAAGAAGTAAGAAGAAAGGGCAATGATTTAAATATGATTTAAGGATGAACAGGCCTTTGAGACATGGGAAAATGAAAGATTATAAGGCCAATGTGATTACATAAACATGCCAGACTGTCAATAATATTTCGAGTAATAGCATACTTGAGCTGGAAGAGCGGGAGATGAGTAACAAAAATACATTGTAGAAAGATACCAATGGAGGTGAAGGTGGTAGAGACACACGCAGGAATAAATGGGCTGAAGCAATCAGGGAAGGAAACATTTTTAAATATACTGCAGAAATGAACACAAACAAAAATGTGTAATTTTTGTACCTTCATACATGTGGGGGAACAATTTCAGATAACGGACACTACATATCTTATAAAAGGATCATTTCATTGTATTACTAAAAGGGCAGTTTAGCTGGCTTTTTGTATAAAATGCCCCTGTTACTATGTTGGGAAAATGGAAAGGAGTTGAAAAGGAAGAATATACGAACACCAATATGCAATAAAGAAAGGCAAACTGACCAGTGCATTAGCAAAGCATGTTGCCAGCAAGCAGGGCCACACGTTTAAGTTTTTAGTTATCGAACGAGTGAATGATAATCCTAGGGGTGTACCTTGGTCTCTGCAGTTGAAAAAGCAGGAGTTAACATGACAATTAGTTCTAGAAGCTTATACATGGCCTGGAATTAATGAATATAGTTCCATCAACAGTATTTTAAAACTTAAAGCATTATGTAGATAGAAATTGGTAAGTGATATATTTGAAAGTATTTATTGTTACAAATGTATCAGTTTTGTAGTTATTTTGGTAGAAATAGTTATCAGGGTTTGATTATCATGTAATATATGAAATTAAATAAGTTGGGTAATGAATATAATGTTGGTGATTTAGTATAGTTTTAATGTGAGAAGTTTTTGATTTGATGTCAGTTTTTAACCTGTTTTATATGTGAAAGTATTGTTTACATCATTTCCTGTTCTATGTAATTTGGCGGGCTTTTTAAATGTATTAAAAGAAGGTTTTAACACAGGGAATTTGTCTGATGAAGTTTAATACTTATTAACGAAAGCGCTCACGTTAAGTCTTTTGGAACAAAATTTTCATGGTTCTTGTACAGCATCCATTTGCCTTGCTCTGTTTGTGTTGATTTAAACAGTTTGCCCATTTTTATTTCATTTATACTACAGAAATGAGGAAGAAAGAAACAAAGTTTAAGAATGGGCTGTTTATTAAGGATGCCAAAGAGTTACCTAACATTTTACATGATTGCTTTATAGCAGTGTTCTCTAAAAAGGAGAGGGTATGTGAGTTCAGCAATGATTCAACAGATATGAAGAGTGAGATGCAGGAAGTCAACAATTAATTATTAAGGAAGGAAAGAAAAGGCTTAGATTAGATACCATCAGGGTTCTAAAACATTTGACCAATTTATTAGTAAAGCTTTAGAATGAGATACTTAGCAGGTCATTGGCAACAGCAAAAAGTATGTGAAGACTGAAAAGTGACATGTGTGGCACATTTCCATTAAGAGGGAAGTAAGAAAAATCTAGACTTAGAGACCTGTTAGCCTAACAGTGGTAGTAGGTGCAGTCTTAGTGAGTCCTTAGAGGACAACTAGGTGGTTTTCTAGAAGACAACAGTCTCAATAACATTAGTCATTGTGGGTTTATAACAAACAGGAGCCACTGGGATCTAATACAGATTTATGACTAGGTTATTAAAGAGCTTGATAGGGGTGTACCTACAGATATGGTTTATTTGGTTACTAGATAGCTTGATGGGGTGTGCCTATGGATATGGTTTATTTGGTTACTAAAGAGCTTGATAGGGGTGTACCTATGGATATGGTTTATTTGGACTTTCAGGGAAGCCTTTCATTCTATACAACATAAGTATTTATTAGAAACATGCAGGGTTTAGGGTGGGATTATGGTTAAGCAAAAGGATTTTGTCATGGTTGGAAGATGGAACAAAGAGTTACAGTAAGAGAGAGCTGATGTCAGGAATGAAAAATATAACAAGTGTTGTAACACTGGGGCATATTTTTGATCAAAAACTTTTTAGTTTGTACCTTTCTGGCATATGTAGTTATATGTATGCATAATAAACAAAATTAATGTATTTGTAGATGAGAGAAACATAATTCATACTGAAGAGGAAAGGATATTATATTCTGATAGAGGGACAATGTGAATAAATGGGCAGAAGAATGACAGATGAGTCTCAGTAGAAGCAAATGCAAAATAATTTGGGTTTCAACAACCGTGGACTGTATTATCATATAGGCTGTATGAAGCCATTAAATATAAAGTGAAAAAAAAACATATTTAGCAGTTTTTATAAACTTAAAATAGCTTTGTTGGAACAGTGTCAGAGTGCTCTGGTAACTAACAACAAGAAAAAATTACCCTTTTGTATTGCAAGCAGATTTGATTTGAGAACTAAAGGAAGTCTTTACCATACTGCTCAACCAAAAGATATTAAAAATAGGAGCAAAGGCCCTTGAAAAATAGGAACATCCAGCTGGACATCTAATTAGCTTAAAATTTGAATACAGAATACCGAATAGCACTTAACTCTTTCTATTTCCAGTAGGAATGTGGGAAACCATTTAGAAACATGTTTAAAAAACAGAGCATTACAACAATGATGGAAAATTATAAACACATTATACAAGAGATGCTGTAAAATCTGTAGACTTCAGTGAACTGTATTGCAAAATTCCACCATACAAGGTCATTTATTTTTGCTCCCAAGAAAGGAAGTTGTAAGATGTGTGTCCTTTTTCTTTAAATTATTCTAGTCACAGGTGAGCAGTTCATGTGGTATGCTTTTCTGTATCTAGACATATTGAAACAAAAATCACATGTAATGAGTTGGATTCAGAAAATTGTGCAAAAAGGTAAATCAAGCCTGAAAGTAGGAGCATCCTAAATCAGGCCTGAAAATAGGAACTAGGGACATTTGAGAGATCTGGACCATTACACTTTTGTATTAGACACTGATGCGGCCACAGTTGGGGGGTACTGTATGCAGTTTTAGATTTCATTCTTCTAAATCTCTCTAAAAGTGTATACAGTACAGTTTTAGAATTCATTCTTCTAAATCTCTCTAAAACTGTACTGTGTACTATTTTAGAGAGATTTAGAAGAATGAAATCTCAGTTATCTCTCACTGAGTTCCAGTTCATCAAAAATTGTTCCCCTTATGTTGCACAAATCATACTGTACTTTTCACACAATCATCACATCATCACAATAGTAAGAAATCCATTGAAATAAAGGGTTTTGTAAGTGGCAAATCTCCATGTGGTAACCTGTCTCATATACCCCTTGTGATTATATGTGGTATTGTCAGCTATGGCAGGAGAAGTAGGGCAGGGGATGTGTAACATATGCCAACATAGCTATCTGGAGTTTCATAAAGAATTATATGTCATTTGTATATCAAACTTATTTGTACAGGTGCTTGTGTTGAAAATTAATTTGTAAAGCTGCTTGTGTTAAAAATGTACCAACAGTGGGTCCTGGTGGACAGAAAAGAAATACACCTGCATGTCAGACTGTATTGTAGCTGTTGAAATTAATATATTATAACAGAAGATACTGGAAGAGAAGAGGTTAGTCTCACTCCAGCTAACTTTGAATAAAGTTACCTGGTTTAGGCCATAAAGATTGCATCTTACAGTTCTGATTGCAGCCAGAGACAAAATGTCTGTGAAAACCAGGACTAGGAATCCTACTGTATTGTCCTTAGGAGTGAACTACCTGGAAGGGTAGTAGTTTTTGAAATGGTTTTATAGTTCCAGATGTTATAACACATCTTAGCAAAGGTATATGTGTGTGTATGATGACACATATGTGCAAGATTCTGGCTCAGTGTCTAGGAAAGGGGGTAGTGTGAGAACCAGAAGTCAGGTGACCATATGTACATAATGTCATTCTGTAATCCAGCACTGAAATGATGTTTTAATGCCAGATGAGACAGAAGTCTTAGCACAGTCTGTTTGTGAAACCTGACAAAGAAGGACCACTCATCCACTTTATCTTGCATTGCTTTAGTAAGTAACAAGGGAATAGTAATTCTTTAGATCAGTCAGGAAAATATAGTGAGATTAGTTAAGTACTGTTTTTCTGTATCTGTGTGAATCTATCCATCTGTGTTATTTTTAATATTTCCCCTGATTGAAATCCTGGTGTTTATTGTAAATGGATATTTAGTACTTTCACGTTCTTTCATTATTTATTACTAAATATATTTAAACTTTTCGTTGTGGCTGGTCTTTTAGAGAATATTTTAACCTTTGAGAGAACTTATATTTATTTGGTGACACTGTGGCCACCCCTGAAAGCCTTGTGTTTGGTCAAAACACTACCATTTGTCATCATCATCTTCTTTCAGCTGTTCCCGTTAGGGGTCGCCACAGCGGATCATCTGTTTCCATTTCTTCCTGTCCTCTGCATCATGCTCTTTCACACCAACTGCCTGCATGTCCTCTCTCACCACATCCATAAACCTCATCTTAGGCCTTCCTCTTTGCCTCTTACCTGGCAGGTCCATCCTTAGCATCCTTTTCCCAATATACCCAGCATCCCTCCTCAGCACATGTCCAAATCAACACAATCTCGCCTCTCTTGCTTTGTCTCCAAACTGTCCAACCTGAGTTGACCCTCTAATATGCTGATTCCTAATCCTGTCCATCCTAGTCACACCCAGTGCAAATCTTAACATCTTTAACTCTGCCACATCCAGCTCTGACTCCTGCCTTTTTGACAATGCTACTGTCTCCAACCCATATAACATAGCTGGTCTCACTACCCTCTTGTAGACCTTCCCTTTCACTCTTATTGGTACCCATCTGTCACAAATCACTCCTGACACTCTTCTCCATCCATTCCACCCTGCCTGTACTCTCTTCCTCACCTCTCTTCCACACTCACCATTACTCTGAACTGTTGATCCCAAGTACTTAAACTCATCCACCTTTACCATCTCTACTCCCTGCATCCTCACCATTCCTCTACCCTCCCTCTCATTTACACACATATATTCTGTTTTAGCCCTGCTGACCTTCATTCCTCTCCTCTCTAAAGCATATCTCCACCTCTCCAGGGTCTCCTCAACCTGGTCCCTACTCTCACTACATATCACAATGTCATCTGCAAACATCATAGTCCACGGGGCCTCCTGTCTAATCTCATCTGTCAACCTGTCCATCACCACTGCAAATAAGAAAGGGCTCAGAGTTGATCTTTGATGTAAACCCACCTCCACCTTAAACGTATCTGTCACTTCCACCGCAGTCCACACCAATGTCACACTACCCTTGTACATATCCTGTACCACTCTTACATACTTCTCTGCCACTCCTGACTTCCTCATACAATACCACAACTCCTCTCTAGGCACCCTGTCGTATGCTTTCTCTAAGTCCACAAAGACACAATGCAACTCCTTCTGACCTTCTCTGTATTTCTCCAACAACACTCTCAGTGCAAATATTGCATCTGTAGTGCTCTTTCCTGGCATGAAACCATACTGCTGATCACTAATCATCACCTCCCTTCTTAACCTAGCTTCCACTATTCTTTCCCATAACTTCAAGCTATGACTGATCAATTTTATCCCCCTGTAGTTACTGCAGCTCTGCACATCACCCTTATTCTTAAAGATATGTACCAAAACACTTTTTCTCCACTCCTCAGGCATCCTCTGACTTTCAAAAATTTCATTAAACAATCTGGTTAAAAATTCCACTGCCATTTCTCCTAAGCACCTCCATGCTTCCACTGGTATGTCATCTGGGCCAACAACCTTTCCATTCTTCATCCTCTTCATAGCTGTCCTTACTTCCTCCTTACTAATCTGCTTCACTTCCTGATCCACTATCCCCATATCATCCAACCTTCTCTCTCTCTCTCATTCTCTTCATTCATCAGCCCTTCAAAGTACTCTTTCCATCTACTCAATACACTCTCCTCACTTGTGAGTACATTTCCCTCACTGTCCTTTATCACCCTTACCTGCTGCACATCTTTCCCAGCTCTGTCCCTCTGTCTAGCCAATCGGTACAGGTCCTTTTCTCCCTCTTTAGTGTCCAATCTCTCATACAACTCTCTATATGCCTTATCCTTAGCCTTCGCCACCTCTCTCTTTGCCATGCACCTCATCTCCTTATACTCATGTCTACTTTCTTCATCTCTTTGACAATCCCTCTTCTTCTTTGCCAGCCTCTTCCTTACTTCCTCATTCCACCACCATGTCTCCTTGTCCTCCTTCCTCTGTCCAGATGTCACACCAAGCACCTTCCTAGCAGTCTCCCTTACTAGCTCTGCTGTAGTTACCCAGCTATTCGGTAACTCTTCATTGCTTCCCAGTGCCTGTCTTAACTCTTCCCTGAACTCCACCTCACAATTACCCTTTTGTAACTTCCACCATTTAATCCTTGGCACTGCTTTCACACTCCTCCTCTGCTTCTTGATCACCAACATCATCCTGCAGACCACCAGTCTATGCTGCTTAACTACACTTTCCCTAGTCACCACTTTACAGTCTCCAATCTCCTTCAGACTGGCCCTCCTACATAGGATATAATCCACCTGTGTGCATCTTCCTCCACTCTTGTACGTCACCCTATGCTCCTCCCTCTTCTTGAAATACGTATTCACCACAGCCATGTCCATCCTTTTCGCAAAATCCACAATCATCTGACCTTCTGCATGCCTCTCCTTAACACCATACCTACCCATCACTTCCTCATCCCCACTGTTCACTTCACCAACATGCCCATTGAAGTCTGCTCCAATCACTAGTCTCTCATCCTTGGGTACACTCACCACCACTTCATCCAACTCACTCCAAAATTTTTCTTTCTCATCCATCGCACACCCAACTTGTGGAGCATATGCACTAACAACATTCATCATTACACCATCAATTTCAAGCTTCATAAACATCACTCTATCAGACACTCTTTTCACCTCCAAAACACTCTTGGCATACTGTTCCATTAGGATAACCCCTACCCCATTTCTTCTGTCATCCACACCATGATACAACAATTTGAACCCGCCTCCTATACACTTGGCCTTACTTCCCTTCCATCTGGTCTCTTGCACGCACAATATATCAACCTTCCTTCTCTCCATCATATCAGCTAGCTCTCTCCCTACACCAGTCATACTGCCAACATTCAAAGTTCCTACCCTCAGTACTACACTCCTAACCTTCCTCCTCTCTTCCTGCCTTCGGGCATGCCTTCCCCCTCTTCTTCTTCTTCTTCGGCCAACAAGTGTTAATTTTGATAAGTATAATTTGATACCCTGGAAAAACAAAAGGAGTGCTCAGCAGCCAATAAAGTCACAAAGCCTTAACGCGATTTTATTAAGAACAAAAAATAAATGGCGTTTTCGCTACTACACCAGTGTAGCTTCATCAGAGGCTAAAAACACAGAAAAAAGGCGCCAACTACAATTTATACTGTAGGCAGCCTTATTAAAATCAGCTGTAGTACGTAGTACATCACTTCCTTAAAGTTAAATGGTTATTTTCTAAACAATGTTTTTTAAAAACACATTCAACCACCATACTTATATAATATGTCCTCCCCTTCCAATAATAACAAATACATTCAAATAAAATCAATATATAACAATAAAAAATAAAAAATATATACATATGTGTGTATAAAATATTTCACACTAGAATAAAAAGTTCTAATGAGACAACCAAATGTGTATTACCAATAGAAATTTTAAATGTAAAAATTATATACTGCATATTTTACAATAATGTTTTATCTCTGTACTGGACATAAAAATAAAAATCTAATTTAATTCATATTATAGTTTATCAACGTAGATAGGACCTATATTTCAGCACAGGGGCTATGTTACAGCTCTCATTTAAACCTGGCATGTTAAAGGCATCTAACTTAAGTTGCCAATGTAGTTCTAGAATTTCTAGTAGCAGAGAGATAGGTCCTCCCCTAACAGACTTATGTTTACAGTCGATACCCATAAACACAAAATTATGCCCATAATTAGATTCCACATGTTTAGCAAGTGCGTTTTCACTTTTTTTATTCCTAATGGCATATATATGTTGATATATGCGCTCTCTGAATTTTCTATCAGTTTTTCCGACATAAAATGCCGGACAACATACACAGAGGGCAACATATATAACAGATTTGGTGTCACAATTTATTCTACAATTAATCCAATATTTTTTGTGGCCTATGCTGAACGAATTACCAGTCCGCAGGACATGGCACCAATTACAGGACCCACAAGTGAAACACCCTTTTGTTCTCTGGAGAGCTTGACTAGATGAATTTGTTTGTAATAATTCTTTAAGGTTATTACCTCTCCTAAATGTAATCCTTGGTTTAATACCAAGTTTCTCAACCAACAATGAATTATTGGTGATGAAATACCAATTCTTAACAATGATCTCTGATATTTCTTTTGAGTTCAAGTTAAAAACAGTGGAAAAGGACAAAGTAAAGTCACTTCTAGGTTCCTCAATCACAATGGCGGGACTAAGTCCTGTACCTGTCGCCTCAATTAGAATGCCTTGATCACCCGAATTTACAGTTTTATGGTCATGTATTAAAGGACAGATAATACCATTCCTTCTTTTATTAATAACTTCTAAAGTTAATTCTTCTATAACTGAAAATGGATAACCCCTGTCCAAGAAAAATTCAGTAAGAACAATACATTCTTTCTCAAAATCTTTGAATTCACTACACATCCTAACTGCCCTGACTAGTTGTCCTTTGATAATTGCTTTTTTTAGTTTGAATGGGTGGGCACTTGTGTAGTGTAAGAATGAATTAATGTAGGTATCCTTACGATGAATAGATGAAATGAATCTAAGATTCCTTGTGTCCTTTTTAAGTTTAACATCCAAATAATCTATCTCACAGGTGTCAAATTTGGAAGTAAACCTAAGGAATGTGGTTGTATTATTGAAATAGTTGATCAACAACCGTGCCTCTTCTTCATTGCCCTTAAACAGAATAAAAATGTCATCAAGGAATCTAGTGTAATGACATATTCTGTCTTTCCATGTTGGATGGTTCAGGACAAATTTTCTCTCCCAGTGTGCCATGAACAAGTTGGCTACGATGGCACCACACGGAGAGCCCATTGCAACGCCCTGCTTCTGGATGTAATAATCTTTTCCAAAGACAAAGAAGTTAGAGGACAGGACTATGTCTAAAAGTTCTGTAATGTTGTTAATCTCATCTCTTGGGGCTTTTAATTCGGACAGCAACAACTCCAACCACTCAATGGCCTCCAAATGTGGTATTGAAGTGTATAGGTCGACAACGTCGACTGTCAAAAAGTTGTATGCGCTGTCAAATTCAATGTTATTGATACTGCCTAAAAAACTCCATGAGTCTTTACAAATACTTGGAATGCATTCCAAGTATTTGCTTAACAGAAAATCTATATACTTGGCTGATGGGTAAGTAATGGAAGATCTTCCATCAACCAGTGCCCTCATAGGCGGATCCCCAAGATTCTTATGAATCTTGGGTATGCCAAACATGACGGGCGTCCTCGGTTGAGTAATGTTAATGTATTCAAAAGTGTCAAGGTCTATTCTACCTTCTATGAAAAGGTCCCTGTAATAACCCTTGATCCTATGGTTATTGATGTTCATTTCATTGAGGGATGAATTGCTGTATGCAGGTGTATCCAAGACCAATGACATTTTTTCATTGTACAAACTGTGTTCAAAGACTACCAGACCCCCTCCTTTGTCGGGTTTCATGACCCTGACAGAGGATTCTTTAAGTTGGTTAAGGGCCTGTAACTGTTCCTTTGAGATGTTAAAAGTGCTTTTCCTAGCCCCTTTTGTTTTATCTAGATGTCTAATATCTAGTTCGCAGGCATTTTCAAAAATACGTAAGCCTACATGCAAAGGGGGATTAAAGGTGCTCGGAAGCTTTAGTGCAACTCTATTTTCATTGCTAGAATTATTAAACAATAGTTTTAAATTCAGCTTCCTAACAAAGCACTTAAGGTCAATAAGAACTTTGACAACATCAAAATGTTTTGATGGTACAAAATTGTACCCTAGTGAAAGCAACTCAACTAACTCTGGTTCTAGAATAAGTGATGAAAAGTTATAGATGGTAAAGTCCCCTTTTCTGTTCTTAACAATAACTGGGGGATTAGAGGCCCCCAAAGGTAGCATCTCAGCATTTAATTCTTCCATTTCTTGTTCTTTTTCCTCCCCTGATCTTGGTTGGGCGCTTTCCCTAAAAAATGCTGGCTATCATTTTTCAAATTAGTAACATTTGTGGGTTGAGTCTCATGCCCCCCTGCTTTATTCCTATTCCTGTTGCTTCTTCTAACTACATTCCAATTACCTGTAGGGTTTGTGGAATCCCCCTCATTCAAATGCTCAATGTCCGTCCCTGGACCCTCATCATGCCCAGAGGCCAGACCTTCTTCATGAGTGACAAAGCTCGTTAATTTAGGGTAAGCTGTATTAGATGAGTAAACTTGCCTATCCCTAAACAACTTCCTTGTCTTTTGGTTTTTTAACTTTCTACTGGTGTAGTAGCGAAAACGCCATTTATTTTTTGTTCTTAATAAAATCGCGTTAAGGCTTTGTGACTTTATTGGCTGCTGAGCACTCCTTTTGTTTTTCCAAAGTTTGTTTCTACGAGTTTAATAATTTGATACCCTGGTAAGAGCCTTAGAGCAGCTGGCTTTGGAGTGTTCTGGTGGCAGTATCTACCTTATTGTCTAGGCAGAGAATGCATAGCTGGCAAATCTGTTCCATTCTTTCCTGTGTGTGTGTGTGTGTGTGTGTGTGTGTGTGTGTGTGTGTGTGTGTGTGTGTGTGTGTCTGTGTGTGCGTGTGTGTGTGTGTGTGCGTGTGTGTGTGTGTGTGCATGTGTGTGTGTGTGCATGTGTGTGTGTGTGTGCATGTGTGTGTGTGTGTGTGTGTGTGTGTGTGTGTGTGTGTGTGTGTGTGTGTGTGTGTCTGTGTGAAAATCAAATCTTAAAGGGTGTGTGTGCCAGCTACTTGGAACAGGGACACAGAACACTGGTTTCTGCAGAGAGAAATGTGGAGTCTTATTTGGGGCCTGGAGAGGAAAAACCCAACCCCAGGACCGAGTGTGCTTCCTGTGTGCTCCTAAGGGAAATTGTGTTTGGTGCAGACAGCTGCATCTAGAAGTACTGTGTGTATCCATTTTTGTTTCAAGTGGTGGTGAGGATTGATACTCCTTGGTTAATGGCCCAGAGGAGGGATGTCACACCCCTTATTACTCATTTATGCTAGCCCCAAATCTGTACAATCAGAAAGAAAGAGAAACAGCCTAAACTCTGTATATAAAGACTATTTATCTTAATCCATAATTGTACAATCTCAGTAAGTATAGCACTTTTGATAGATTGACAATAAGAGGTATTTGATGAGTTGGCTCTCATCATACAGTCCATTAAATGCATAGCCTGCTTGTGAAGAAAGTGATAACAGATCAGTGGAGGTGTTCAGAACAAATTGTTGAGGGAATGGGGTTTAAAAGTTATGAACAAAGATAGAGGAGTCATGATATGGATACATAAAATGCTGTCAGGTAAATGTGAAGACGTTTTGTATAACAAGAAAGGAAGATGGAAGAAGACATGATTTACAGATGGTGGGAATAAAGTTTTCAGTGGATATAAGGAAGTATTTCTTTATGGAGAGCATTGCTTATTCAATAATTAACTCCAAAATGGATAGTAGAAAGTCCATTGAGTCATTAAAAATGATGAGTGGAAAAATGAGAAAGATGAATGACTGAAGGAGTTAAATTATTAAACATTACCACTGCCCAGACTGGATTCACAATACAGTATCTCACAATGCAGACCATTATATGATACAAATTCCCCATGTTAAAGAGACTTTCATCTCAAAATTCAGGATTATGCAATGTCACCAATGCTTTTCAATGCAGTCTTAACCTGATCCAAAATGATAGCCATGTATAATTATCTACAGTTTGGAAAAGGATAACAAACCAAGGACTAGTTGCAGCACACTATGAAAGGACTTTTGCAATGAACATTTATAAATTTAGTATAAGTCTGATATGTGATAGGAGACAAGAACTCCAGTTGCGGATATGGCTACATCAGTCCATCTACAGTAACAGACAAAATATTTGATTTGGAACAACAGTGTCCCATATTGCATTGCCAGATCAACAAACAAAAGCTATTATGTATAGATCTCAATGAATCAGGGACAAAGCTCAACAAAATCACAGACAAATCCAGAAATAATCAGGGACAATTAGGGACACAAAATAGTATTAGTATTAACTGAAGACATTGAAGGAGTAAGAGAATGTGAATTAATATCCATTTTTTGAAGTCATCCTAGGCTGTTAAACTTCTAATGAGGTGAGCACATAGGAAAATGCAATACCACAAAGACACATTGTTTATACAAAATGAGATTGCAACCTTAGGTACAGCAGGATAGTAAACAAGGATACTAACCACAAGGGGCAGTATAGAGTAAAACTTTAAAAGAACAGTAAGCTAAACAACATTGACCCCAGGTGGCAAACAGATTGCAACCTGCTCGCAGCAGCACTGCATGTCATTGGTTCTCCTCTGAAACAGATCACAACTATCATGGTACATCTGTATCTCAGTACAGTTGATGTAGGATATGTAATGTACAGCTTTAAAAGCTAGTGAGCTAACTACAGGAAGCTGAATGTCATGTGATACATGTTTATTCTAGATAGTTCATTTTGATTAAAGACCTCATAGAATTTATAAAACATCTTCAGTGTTCGTGAGAAGAGTGTATCTGCACAGGAAAATCATTTTCTCGGGTGGTGAAAGCCAGTGTACCTTTTTGGCTAGGCTTATATAGGCCCTAGGACCAATAGCCTAGTACCTACCTATGAACCTATGAGAATCATGAAATATACTGTGTGCTACATTTTTGCATATTGCTGTGGGAGAAGCCTTAAAGTTATATAACTTTTACTTTTTGAAGAGGGGAAGGATAAAATGGTAGCTGGAGAGAAATTCAGGAATTATACTGAGCCTAGAAGGCACTTACCATTTATTTGCCATTTGCCCTTTACCAGGTCACAAATTCCTACCGGGACTATAGATGCTTATGTTACTGAGTTGAAGAGTATAGCAAAAGAATAAAAATGTATTTATTTCATTAATTTGATTGTCTCCACTTTTATTTGTTAATCTAGTTAATGACCTTGTCCAAAGATCTATTCTATCCCTGACCCAGAGACACAGATATATATTTGCATATAATTATGTACATCAAGAGATACAAAATTATATAGGATGAACATCTAGTTAAGTCACAATTGTCATTTACTGTGTACGTTAAGATATATAGTAAACTCTCAGTTAACCAGAATTCAAGTAACCGGCACTCTCAAGCAACCGGCAAAAAAATTGAAGAAATATAGTACAATTTTCATGTGTTCCACTTTCTGTCTCCCCCCCGCAGAAACATACCTTACGTTTTTAGAGTTTTAGAATTTTAAAAAAGAAGATAGGAATAAATTCCCTCTCTCTCCAACCTGAGAACAAATCAAACCAAACAAATAGTATAGGGTAAAGTATTAGTCAGGTCTATTTTTAATAATAACTCTCAAGCAACCAGAAACTACAGTTATCCGGCATCTATCAATCCCCATGGGTGCTGGTTAACTGAGAGTTTACTATGCTAGGTTAAAGACGGACATGTCAAAAAGTAACAGAAGAAGCTTAAATATAATATATACATTGTTGTAAATAAAGCTTGTGGAGGGGTAGTAGATTTACCTTCTACTAAAATTAAGCAAAAGCAATATATTTGCATATGACTAATAGTTACATTTTTTTTTTAACAAGAAGCATCTATCTTACATTATCACTATGACATAGGCAATCATATATTTATATAAAAAGCATATTGATATAGTCCTAGTTGCAAGTATTTTACATAACAGACCATATTAACATAATTTTAGTTGCAAACATTACACACCACTTATAATCTACCCAATCATTGTCAGTCAAACATTTCATAGCTGTCATTTACTTATTTGGTACTAGTCATTTGCCACCTTCTATGATAAGGGCTTGCAAGTCAGAGGCTTCCTTTAGAAAGTCCCTTAAATATCATCTTTCTGGATGAATGCATTTAATTCACAGCAGATGTTCTATTTTAAATTGTGAATGCCTTTAGATATGTTTTTGCTTGGGCTTTGTCGTTTATGTATTCTTTATCTCAGTTTTTATTTAATTTTTATAGCTGTTTATCTGTTTTTGACATTTTTTTATGTAAAACTCATGAGTATTTGCATACAGTAAAATAAATGGTGATTTAAGCACTTTACTCAGTTAAAGTAGAGGTTAACCTCAGTCTGAACAGAAGTAAGTATAAAATCTATGCTAGAAAACAGTTCCAGTGTATAGTGGACAACACAGTCACTTGAGGTTAAGACGACATCATGTGCAAACACCAGAGATGCAATCCTCACATTGTTGGACTGAATACTCTGCAGACCTTGGTTATGCCTTAATATCATGCCTATGAAAATGTCATGGAGGAGGGGAGACAAGACACACCCACAAGTCCTACTCCCACCTTTAATTTATGTGATTTAATGTAGCTAATAAAGGCAGGAGCTTTACTTCTTAAATAAGGTAACTGAATGCCATACATCAACAGCCCCAGACTTCATATTATTGTGTATCTCCTAAAACACATAGATTCTTAGGTTCATAGGTAAATACTAGGCTAGCTACCCTTGTATGCCATTTTTAAGCTTAGCCAATTTCCTTTTTGTGCTAGAATTAACCTATCCCATTTGGTTATGGATTGCCTTACCCATCCCATGGTTGATAATTAAATATTACCCATAATGAGAATAACTGGGATCATAACATAGATAATTTGAGGGGACCCATGCATAGGGTAAAGCATTTAGGAGCTCCATCTGTCCATTAGTAGTACATGGGCAGTCCGGGGGTAAATTTTCTGTTTCCCTTCCATAGATCTAAGTTGTGCTTGAAAATGGACAAGGATGAACTTTGTTGATGCCATTTGACTTGCTGATGTGCAATAAATCCAACAGTAATGGATCAGAGGATGCCTTCTATGCCAGACACAGGTTACCTATTAGCAGTCTGTAAGATATCGATATACTAACAGGACTTTGAGTCGGCCCATGTAAGACATGTTGTTTAGGCCTTGTATCATTTTAGTAAGTATCTTTGTGTGTGTTCCAGTTGTCACATGTGTCTGGACAGATACATGGCAAAGGGGGCTTTATATTCAATGACTGGCCTAATGAGGGCTGAGTAAAGAGGAACAATGATATCCCTAGATGTAGACATAATCCCTTTGTTTATAAAATATACAATATAGATAGGACTTTCTTACAAAAATAGAAACAAGTTGGTCAAAAGTTAGGTCACGAATCCTGAACAACTGGGTCAACTCTTAGGGGCATATTGCAACTGTGGTAGTTCCCTGAGATAGATGACTTCCTAATGGATGTAATAATGCATTTTTTCGCACTTAATTTCAGACCATGATTTTGACCCAAATTATTTATTATACAAAAAACTTTTATGAGGATGGATAAGTCATGTGGGGATTCAATGACTGTTCCTAGCTTGTAGTCATCTGCAAACTTAGTCAGCCAAAGCCCTTTGGCATTGGCTTTTACTTCAGAAAAGTAGATGCCAGAGGTCTCAGTACAGAATCCTGAGGGACCCCACTGGTGACTGGTCCCTTTGTGGAGGTAACTTCCCCTATTTTGATTATCTACATCCTATCTTTGAGCCAGTTGGCAAACCAGTGAGTGACATAGGGGGTTTATTTCCAGTTTATTTAGCTTTTCTACTATGCTTGAGCGAGGGATTGTGTCAAAATGATTGGCCAGGTTGAGGTATGTGGTGTGTACCATTTTGCCTTTATCCATTGCCTTGGTGACTTTTTCAAAAATTCCACCAGGTTGTGTTAGCATGATCTTCCCTTGACAAATCCAGACTGAGACAAGTCTAGTGTTTGGAGGTTCCCTATGTTCTGATTAATTAATTCCATGATAAGTTTTTCCATGGCTATAAACAAACTATATCTATCAATTGTAACTAAACTTATTACCTTACATCCTTTCCTCCTTACCTCTAATACAGCCTACTTCTCACATGCTGCCTTATCTGTCTGTCCTGCTTCTTCTGCTCCTGTCCTTACTAAATCAATTACCTATCTAATCAACTTTTGGACCTTATTCACTTTTCCTATTATTCTTCCTAGCTCTTTCCTTACTTCCACTTCCAATTTACGCTATCCCATTACAGGACATGTCCACTTAAAAACTACTGGTGCCTGTATGTTACTGCATAATGTTAATATTAATTAAAATTGTATGAAATAATGTTGAATCTTTGTTATTACACTGCTGTATCAAATATCAGAAAAGATTATATCATATTTTACTCAATTTGAAAGCTGTAATCTGTTTTCTTGCATGCTTGTAACGTTCTAATATATTTATAATTGTATGTAATTTACCTTTGGAGCTTTTCTCCCAGGGCCTCCACTGAAAATGGGCTCTGTCCCAGTCGGACACTCACAGTAAATAAACGTTAAAAAAAAAATAAAATTAACATGGCTTTGGATATGAGGCTGGTCAGACTTATGGGTCTATAATTGCCTGGGTCTGTAGAAGGTCCTCCCTTATGCAGGGGAATGGCTGTAGCTGTTCTCCATTTGCTTGATACAAAACCTGTATTGATGCAGAGATAGAACAGTGATGTGATAGATATGGCTAAATTGTGCTTCATTTTATTTAAGATGCATCCAGGGATACTGTCAGGACACATTGATGCATTATGTTTAGCTGTTGATAACACTTTTAAGACTTGGTCTTGTGTGATAGTTGGAGGTAAGGCAGTTCTAGGTATAGCTTGAGAGACAGGTGAAGGGGCAAAAGGGGTAACATTAGAGCTAAATTTATCAGAAAGCAGGTTAGCTATACCTTCAACCTCAGTGTAGGTAACATCATTCACAGTCAGCTCAGCTCATTGCTGCGTTGTGCTTTTGAGATTATGAACATAACTAAAAAATGCTTTTTGATTGTCTTTTTTAGCCTTAAACTTAGCTTTGACGAATTTTATTAAGCTCCTGAGTTGTATGTTTATTTTGGTGACAAAGGCTCTAACATTCTGGGAATTACTCTTCTTACATTTGGTCAAAATTGTTTTCCTTTTATTATAAAGCTTGTTGATATTATGATTCCACCATGAAGGGTTTGTTTCAGGGTTTGCCCTGCACTTGTTCCTATGGGGTACAGCAGCATCTATGCAGCTGTTTACATGATGTTAAGGTGTGGTGGTGGTGTACATTTCTGCATATGCAATGGAGATAACTGGGGTGACTGGGATTTCACGCTTGCCAATGTACACTTAGAAGTACATAGTTTATCTTAAAAAATTTCTAAAGGTACCTTGGGTGGTAGCAATCTCTGGTTTCAGTTTTATTTTGAAGGCGATTGCTTTATGGTCAGACCTAACAAGTGATGAAGATACACAAGGCATGGTGCAAGATGCTCTCATATTAGTATGGACAAGATCCAAGGTGTTATTCCCCCAAGTGGGCATTCTGACTAATTGTTCCAAGGCATTTGTATTGACAAAGTCCAAGAATCTCTGTGCTTGTGCACTAGTGGTAATGTAGGTTTCCCACTCTATAGTAGGATAGTCTAGATCACCTAGGGAAATGATATTGGGTTTAATATTGTGTGATTCCGGTTCCTGTAGGTAGGTGTTGTGGCTTTCTTTTGTCAGAAAAGGAGTTTTATAGCTAGCTAATATATATGGTATGGGACCTTTCTGATGGTTATTTGGACATGAAGAAGCTCTGGTGCATCATGCTGCTTTACCAGCCTTGATGCGAGTCTATTCTGAATGTAGTTTGATACACTTCCACCTTTTTTCCCCTCCTGCACAGCAGCTGGTCTAAGCCTATGGAAGGCATTAGCCCTGCACATCCTGAGTGCTCCTCGCTATTTTAAACCATGTCTCAGTCACAGCACAGATCTTCTTGTTCAGGCTGCTAGCATTGATCAGTAACACCTTCATATTTTTGTTTCCATGTTTTGTTATTTTGGTAGGTTTATCAGGATGGCATTGTCTAAAAAAGGCACTATCAGTATGGATGATGTCTTTGCCAATAAATGAAAACCTAGAGGGGACAGATTCAGGACATCCCTTGTGAAGCAGCAAGGTCTGTTGATCATATCCTCCCCGACTGACAAATATTGGATCCCAGTTTGAATGACACAAAAAAGTAAGCCATTTATTGAATTAAATTAGTTTTTGCTCATATCACGGCATTGTCTTTGGAGAAGGTGGAATGCTGTGCAATGCTAGGCTCATGCCTGCCTTGGACACAGTCTGAGAGCTCCGTCATGTCTCTCTTCATATAACCCAGGGATGTACACCTTGACACCATCATGAATTATGACAGAGTCATACTGGTACTTTTTGTTTAAGGACTTAAGTGCATGCATGATCTGAAGGATCCTGCCACCAGACAAGCAACTAACTGTCACTCTTTCCATGCTCAGCCTGGTAAAAGGCACATCTGTATGTCTTACAATGGTGTCACCTATAACAAGAATGTTTGTTTTTTTTTTTTTTTATGCCTGCCTTATGGGTTCAGCATCTGTGACTTTGGAACTCCATGTGCTATGTGAGGAAGTAGGCTTAATATGCTGAGTGTGCTTTGTGCCTGGGCTGTGTTTTGGATGTTTTTCAGGTTTAGGCAAGTTAATCTTTAGAACCTCAGCATATGATGGATTATGTGTATTGTGATGGCCTTAGAGAGGTGTGATGTGTGGTGTGTTACTAATGGTGTCTGAGTTGGGTCTATATCATATGAGCGAATCGTATAAATTGCGAATGCTCATAATATCGAATGTACCGGACCTCAAAGTGCTTTTTCTGAGATCGCAGTACAGTGCAGAATGGGATATTTGCCCTTTCCTCGTTGTAGTGCGATCTTGGAGTTGGAATATATATTTAGCGGGGGGTGTAAGGGGTGCAGCCCCCCACAATAGGAAGTTCGAGGTCAGGTACATTCAATATTATGAGTGTTCGCAATTTGTGCGATTCGCTCATATGATATAGATCCATCTGAGTTGGCTGTGTGTGAGATTTTTCCTCCAAGGATATTATATATGTAGATCTTTCACACACTGTGTTACGCTGGTTGAGTATTTATTTATATTTGTTTACTGGGGCAATGCACTGATCTCTGGACCTTTGCAGGCACAGCCCAGATGAATAAGATCACATACAAAATGAACAAAACATACTTACAGATACAAGGATCTGCTAAGAACGAATATATACATATTTACAGATGGAAGAATAATGGAAGTATAATAATAGATGATCATCAGACTGAATTTCTTGCATTGTATCAAGATACCCATCACAATCAGTCTGGCTAGAGAAGCTGCGGGGAAGTGCTGGGCCATGATACCAACAGGAATGACTCCGGGAGCAGGGTTAACTATAACTGCTTGGAGTACATTTTTAGAATAATGTTTGGGTGGACTTGCTATTGAGTATTTAATACAAAACAGCTAGCCTGGAAACCTTCATCTGCCATCAACAAGAACCAGTAAACTAATTATAGTAAAAAAAAATTAGTGCAAGCAGTATCAGTACACTCAGTATGAAGCAATGTTACCACAGGTCTTTTAGTAGTTTAAGGGAAGAGACTTTGCAAAATGATTCTCATGTGCTTATTGTCAATAGCCAATGAATGGGGAATGGGAGGGAATTATGTTGTCAAAGTAACATGTGACAGGCAACAACAGATACTTAGGTTTAAGAACACAACTACAACAAGGTGGGAGACAAAAGCAATTAGAGCCTTAGCTCTTAGCTGACTGGACTGGAATTGTCCCAATGCAAAGACAAGCCCTGAACTAGCCTGACATACACTCTCTAGACAAGAATGAAATCAGGGCTTAATAACGACAGTTAGATCACTGAAAATAGCAAAAATGCAGTAGAACTACGCACTGGAATCACTAGCTTAAGCAGATACAGGCTTTTAAAATGAGTTTAAAATCAGATCAAGAAATAAACACATTTGAAGGTACACAGTTATATGCCTTTGCCAAGCCCATGAAACATATGTAGACAATGCTGGTAAATGCCAATAACCACCAGTATCTATTCAAAGACAAAATATTTGATTGACTTTTCCATGACCAGGGCAGAAACCATATTGCTCCATCTGAATCAGAGGCTCAGCTATTCAAAGAAATTTCCTTTTTTTTGCACCTTTCATGAAGCTCAGCAGAGTGATCCCTCAATAATCCCAACATAGCCTCCTCCCCCTTTTTAAAAATAGACCACTACCCCAGTTTGTCAACCTGGAGGCACAGTCTAAACCTTACACAAAATATTGAAAGGCATTTCACTGATGATACCCCAACAATGTCTAACATCTTTAGCATTTCCAAGTGAACCTCCTCCACTCCCAAAGCTTTGCCACACTAGAACTGCTTAATCAATACAGTGTCCTTATCTACAGAAATGGAGCCAGTCCAACAGTCTCCTTCTTGCAGCATTTCCTCAGAGAAAGCTATGTCCACAGCATTCAGGAGATCCTCAGAGAATTCTTTCCCTTATATGTTTTAACACCCTGTTCGGTTGAGGTCAGCATTTCCTACCCTGGCTGGGGTCAGCTTGGGCAATAACCCTCTTCCTCCTCCTGAGTCATCAATTGGTTTTCTAGAATCTTTGAGAGCATCCAAAAGTTATTCTGCAAGCCCTTGTTAAGCTCCTCCCATTCTAGGCCTTCATTTCAGAAACTCACATAGCTGTTGCCTTCTTGGAGTATCAGTCAAATGTAAAGATTCCCTCTCCCTCTCCCCTACCTGCATTGCATGGAAGGCTCCTATCTTTAATCTTGCAATTTTTTCTCACTGCTAGTGTCCAATAGAAGATCCTCGGACTACCGCTATGCATTTATTGTCTGTCAGTCACAGTTCTTTTCTGCACCTCAGCTATTGAAATGTTGAACAAAGTCCATTCAAACTGCACATTAATTTAGTACTATTTAAAAGCCAGGTAAGCAGGATGGCCAGTTCCAGCCCTCCAGGAACAAAACTTAAGCATGCACATAGTACACAATAAGAATAGACAGAAAACATATATGAAAACTGTAGTATTTATATCTGTATCTATCTATAGGTCAATGAGACATACACATGGTATATGATAATGGCAGGAAAAAATGATCCACAAACCAAACAGGCTATTTAATATACCAAACAAAGATGCTAGCACTTTCGGGTACAAAACCCTTCTTCACACATACAATACTCAACAACTCACTTGATATTTAAATAAACATGCACCAATCACATTCTAAAACCAATAAAAGTCAATTAGGAATTAGTCTTTTTGGATGTAAGGTCTACGCCTATTCAGAATCGGTCTTAAAGGCACCACACCATTAAGTCCTGGGTGCCTATTAGCCCCCAGTTCAGGCAACTGACTTGACTTTTATTGGTTTTAGAATGTGATTGGTGCAAGTTTATTTAAATATCAAGTGAGTTGTTGAATATTGTATGTCTGAAGAAAAGTTTTCTACCCGAAAGCGCTAGCATCATTGTTTGGTATATTAAATTATATTTATCTATAGCCTGTTTGGTCTGTGGATCATTTTTTCCTGCCATTTGTTTTTGATGGATTACAGACCTTAACTACCTACCACTTTTTTGGACTTTTACTATGGTATAAGATAATGCCTAACCTCTCCAGGTATACAGAGGAAGACCTTCTGAAGATGGAAGTTGAAATTTTCACACATAAAAGCAATGACCTGACATTCCTAGAACACCTTCTCTACATGATTTTCCCTAGTCTGTCTAACCACAAAAAAGTAAGGCACAGGGATCCAATGAATCGAGAAGACCAAATAAATGCCTACTCCTTAGCCCTTTAGGAATTATATTTTCATTTAAACATTGTTTAAAATATGCAACTTCAAGCTGCAATTTTTTTACTCTCAGTACCTTGTTGTCAAATACTTTTAACTTGCCCACGATGTCTTCCGCACGAGCAGCATGATGTTCCGGACTCAACGCCGGCAAATCCTGTGCTGATGATCATGCTGCTCGTGCGTATGTCTGCTTCTTGGAAAAAAGCATGCACACCACTGCACTGCCACATAAGTGCTTACAAAGGCGGAGCAATTATTTATCCATTAATGAGATACATTCTAAAATAAGTGTAACTACTGAGGAATAGAAAGCCTTTTTGATTAGATGTGATTAATCTGAAGGATGAAACTCCTGGGTGGAAGGCATGTCTGACAGGCTAGGTAGAAGGTAAACTCTTGGACAACATATCACTTCTCACCATTATGGCAGTCTTTCACCTGGTGTAAAGGAAGACATCTGGTAAGAAGCATAACTGTTCAACCTGTGCCCTGTGCCAATACCAAGAAACAGTGCCTCCACACTCTCAGCTCTTCAAGTGAAGAACTAAAAACACTTCCTTATGATAAGCCACTCATTACATTGTAAGCAATCGGCTTATTACAGTTAGATCCATACCCAGCTCTTACACTGAACAGCACAAAAAAAAAATGGATGTTCCTTCTACTGCCACACAAGCTAAGTGACCAGATGCATAACACTCCACCCATCCTCCTGCTCCAGCCATTCAGGTCCTGTTTTTGTGTTTCTGTGCATGATTTCTTCTTTTAACTGTAGCAACCTTTTAAAACCTGGTATTGCATTACAGAGAGATCAGGATTGGTTGATCATGTCCCGCCCCAACACTTTGTGTTTGAGGAAGTTGTGCCACTCATCTCTCCCTAGCTACAGTACTACATCTGTTGCAGCTGTACCTCCTTTCACCCTTGTGATGGTCTTCTAGTGAGATGTATGAGCTTTGAGTACATTGTATTTCTACTGCCAGAACTCCATTTCCAACCTTACGGATTGAGGGGGGCTGGTGGTTTGTCTGCTCTCCCTCTGTACTGGGTATACTAGTACAAACTGCCTTAAGTTGCCTAAATATCTCTGCAGCAACGTTTCTCAGGAATCTGCATCTGTCACAGATATCTGCTTTTGTCCCTACCACCCTACTGCTGACATTGCTTACAGTATTTCCCTCTTACAGCTGTTGATTGTGTACAAAAGTTTTCAGGCAACACACATTTCTTGTAATGTCATTTTTATTGGCAAACTCCTGCATAGAATTTTCATGTGAGCATAGTAAAATCTTACTACTCTATCCCTATTTGATTTTAACAGGTACAAAGTTTAAAATACCATCTGTTTTCTCTGGAAAAACAAGACACTTGCCCTAGAAGTAAAAGAAGTGAACACAATTTCCAACAGATGGGACTACAGTACAACTACAAAGCAACAATACCCAGTTTTGACCTTAAAGTCTATCCACAAAGTTTTTCTATTTGCATAGTCCTACTGATACTGCAATGAGGAAATGTGCAATTAAATCCAGGTCTTTTCTCCACTTTCCAGACTGTAAATGATAGCTCAAATCCCACTCACGGTCATGTAATAAATACTCGTGGACTAGCAGCAAAATAAAAGGACTACCCTTAATGTACATGAACATAGCAAGCCTAAATAACAATTAGGCACAACTGCAAGTGTGACTATCTACCAATAACCCCCCAAAATATCACTAACTGAATAACGGCTAAAGATAAATAGCTGAATGTTGGCCTTTATTGGGCAGATGTATCACTTCTTCATAGACAGTCAGATGAGTAAAAGAGATGAGGGAAGTGTATTAATATTACTTAATGATATGAGTCCCTTGCATATCTTCATCATTTGTTAGGTCTGACAATAAAGCAGTCTCCTTCAAAATAAAATTAAAACCAGAGATCCCTTCCTCCCAATGTACCTTTAGAAATTTCTTTAAGACAAACTACCTACATTGACAAGCTTCAAATCCCTACCCAACCCAGTTAACTTTACTGAATACACAGAAACATTCACCATCACACTATGTAAGCAGCTACATAGATGCAGCTATACCCCACAGGAGCAAGTACAGGGCAAATCCCAGAAACAAGCCCACATGGTGGAACCATAACATCAACAAGCTTTATAATAAAAGGAAAAGAATTTTGACCAAAAGTAAAAACAGTAATTCCCAGAATATTTGAGCCCTTGCCACTGAAATAAACAACTCAGGAGCTTAATACAATCCACAAAAGCCAAGTTTGAGGCTTTTTTTAGTTATGTTCATTATCTCAAAAGCAAACTCTAGCAATGTGCTGAGCTGATTGGGAACAATGTTACCTACACAAAGGCCAAAGATATAGAGAACCTACAGGCCAATAAAATTAGTTGTATCTAACCTTTCCCCGTCACCACTCCATTTGTCCCTCAAGATATTCCTGAAACTGGCTCTTGTCCAACTATTACACAAGATCAAGTCCAAAAAGTGATATCAGAAGCTAAAAATACTGCATCTATCTGTCCAGACAATATCTCTAGATGCAGCTTAAATAGCATGGAGAATGACTTAGCCACACCTCTAACACTGTTCAGTCTCAGTCCCTATGCAGGTTTTGTACTAAGCGAATGGAGAACAGCTATAGCCATTCCCCTGCATAAGGGAGGACCTTCCACAGATCCAGGCAATTAAAGACCCATAAGTCTGATCAGCCTCATATGCAAAGCCATAGAAAAACTTATCATGAAACTAATCAATAAGGACATATTGAATCTCCAAACACTGAAACTGTCTCAGTTTGGATTTGTCAAGGACAGGTTATGCTTACTCAACCTGATGGACTTTTTTGAAAAGGTCACCAAAGCAATGGATGAAGGTAAATCAGTACACACTGCAGACTAAAGCTAAATAAACTGGGAATAACCCCCTATATCACCCATTGGATTGCCAACTGGCTCACAGATAGGACGCAGATAATCAAAATAGGGGAAGCTACGTAGCCTCCACAAAGAGACTGGTCACCAGTGGAGTCTCTCAGGGTTTTATGATGGGGCATCTCCTGTTTGGTATCAACTTTTCTGAAGTAAAACCAATACCAAAGGGCTCTGGCTGACTAAGTTTGCAGATGACAGCAAGCTAGGAGCAGTCATTGAATTCCCAGATGAATTGGCCATCCTGCTGGAAGGTTTGCTCAAAAAGAATTAACTGGTACAAAAAAAAAAAAAAGAATTAACTGGTTCCAAAATCATGAACTGAAACCAAATACCAAAAATACATTATATACTTTGGGATGTCATCTATTCCAGTGAAATACCACATTGATAACACACCTGTAAAAGGTGACCCAGTTATTTGGAATTTGGGAACTTATGTGGATAGTGACCTAATGTTTTGCCAACATATGTCCAAAGTTGTAAGAAAGCCCTTCTATATTGCACAGCTTATAAACAAAGGGATTACATCTAGATCTAGAGATGTCATTGCCCCCCTTAACTCAGCATTCATTAAGCCAGTTATTGAATATAATGCCCCCTTTGGCATGTTTCTGTCAGGACAGATGAAACAACTAAATCCCCTATAAAGATACCTTACCAAAAAGGATGCATGGCCTAAACAACATGTCCTACATGGACTGATAGCCCTTTCACTATACTCAATATCCTACAGACGACTAAAAGTGACCTGTGTCTGGCACACAAGACATCCTCCAGCACAATACTGATGGATTTACTCCACATCAGCAAGTCAAATGACATCAGAAATACTCAGTCAAGGGATCTAAACCTCTTCTGCAACATCTTTTGACCACTTACACTAAGAACAGGTCTTTTGGAATTTGTATAACCACAAAAGAAGCACCAAAAATTCAAACCACACATCCAGTGACCACATGAACAAAACTTTATTCTCACTCTGATGTCTTGGCATACTTGCCTTCAAGGAGTACAATATCCAGACAAACATGTGCTTCTTATATACTAGGTACAATTAAACACTTAATTAAACAATTGTAAAAACAATTAGCGTAAAACCCGCCAATTAATCTCCATATTCATTCCCTTTGGGGCCATAGTATCAAATTTCAAAATATATAAAGCCTCTTTATATAAAAGCCTATTTTTTATGTTTTTTTCCTTCAACATAGCTATTATTTGTCTTTTCTAAAACAGTTGCTTGTAAAGCAACAGTTCAACCTCCATGTGCTTCAAAAAATGTTCAGCAACTGAACTTTGTTCCTTCCTATTTTCAATATCATGAACATGTTCTAACAATCTAGTTTTAAATGCCCACTTAGACTCACCAATATAAAATTTATCACAAGGGCATTTCAGGGCATAAACAATACCCTCAGTGTCGCATTTAAACTGACCTTTGGTCTTAAAACTTATACTATCAAAAGTAGATACAATATGTTTTTTAGTTCTTTTGGAATTTGGCCTATTATTTGGCAGCAGCAAAGTAGACTGAGAGACTGTAATTGGAGGCACTGGGTGGGATTTAGAACCTGTTACACTTTTCAATACTTTACTATTTGCATTCTTCTTACAAATGCACTAAAATTTGCTAACAAGGTAAGATATTCAAGTTTATATCTCAAGGACTCCCATGCCTGAGGAATAAACCCTGGATCTCAATTAACTTCAGCTCATCAATTTATAACTTCTAGTGGGACTTTGATGACTACAGGGGTGCCTACAAGTTCTAAGATGAGAAATGGGAAACTAAGCTTCTAGATGGCAGTCCTAGTGGTCCTAGAGCTTATTCACTAAACCTCTGACCCTATATTTATTATTGTAAATATGAAGTCTATTATATAAGATCCTGGTAGAAAGTCTGGCTGTTAGTTATAGCTGCTTTACTGAAGCTTTCAGCATAAGTAGCAAAGTGTAACAGTGCTGATTATGTACCACATTTATAATCTGAGTCATAGCAATGCACACATCTTCCTACTTATCAAAAAGCAGGTAACTAAATACTAATTATATGCTTGTTTCTAATGCTTTTCTGGCTAAAATATATAACATGGCCAAGTTTCAAGGTTAACATGATTAAAATGAAGTCTTTAATTTGAGTTCTTTCAGTTTATGCAGCTAGCCATTGCATCTAGATCATTTTTTTAATCAGCTGACTATGATTAACAAAGTAGCTAGTATGGCAATTGTTTTATGACACAATTTACCCACATCAGTGACACAGAGCACAAGTTTCCACATAATGAACTTGCAATTAACTTCTCCTTGATAAATATCACTATCAAGCTGGTGCGCATAGTTCTCGGTATCTCTAACTAGGGACAGGTCAAAAGGCAGAACAAATCTTAAATGTTCATACCTACTCCTCCACCATGTATTACTATAAAGTGCAAGAAAAATAGATAAAGAAATATGTCAGGTAGAGGAAGAGCTTTAAAATCATACATTCTAAATGTGTTCCCCATTTTTCTAGTTTCTCTAATATTGTATGATTAAAAGTGTAGTTCCATTTACAGTTGATAACAGCTACCTAATGTGTCTTTCTCTACCTATCTCATTATTTAGTTTAGAAATTGCTATATTTTGTCACCATCAGTTACTTTGTTAGGTGACCAGAATCATTCACTTCAATTTCTCTGAAACATTCTTTGTTCATTTCCCCATAACATTTCCCTCTTAGTTTTTATGATGCATCTTTATTATGTAATGTTATTTTTTAAATAAAATTAAATGTTCCCTCTTTTGTATCTTGACCACTCTTGTGTACTACATAGAAATGAAATTGTGTCTTGTGTTACTCTTACCCAGGAAGAAGGTACTAAATTCATACAACTGTTTCTGTTTATGTATAGCTTTTCTTTCAGTCACCTGTTCAACACCATGTCCACTCAATAATAGAGAAGAAATGCAACCTCCATTTTAACCATTGAGAAATGCAGTGGAAGTCTCAATTCATTGTTTAAACAAGTCCAATTTTTTTAGATATCCCTGCATTCATCTGGTCTTTACTGTTGCTTCGTCATTCTACACATGTACTTAGTGGTTATCAAATAAGATATCCCTATGCTTAGACCACAGATTTTGTAATCCTGTGCAGTTTACTTTATTTGTTGGCATTTGTTTACTGGGAAAGTCCACTGGGCTAAAGAAATCCAATTTTCAGTGTAAGCCCGGGGAGAAAAGCTCCAAAGTAACAATAAGACTTACGTAAAGTTTCAAAAAAGTTTCAATAAACATTTTTAAAAAAGATCAAGAAAATTACAAAAAAAGAAATTACCAAAAATGTACATAAAGTTATAAAAAATAGGTAAAGCTGATATAACATTATACTAACAACAAAGTTAAACATCTTCATAGTGCAACTAATAATAATAATAATTTCCATTAATCCAGAAAGAAACATGTCCTATTCTCTGACGTGACAGTTATAAAAATGTAGAAGAGAACCAATGACCTCAGATCATAGAAATTAAGTACTCAAACCAGTGAACAAACATAACATAAATGAAATAGTGGCCACCATTTAAATAGTCATGGCAATATTTTTTACAGCTGAGTTGCCTTCTTTGTGGGGTCTACTTGTTCTCCATGTATCCAAATGAGTTTCTGAGAGGTGTGCTGGTTTCTTCCCTTATACTAAAGATATTAAAGGTGAATTAGTGGTCCTTCAAACTGCCCAGAGATGTGCATGCTGTAATTGCATGTGTACATGTGTTTATGTGTATTCTTTTTTTTTTTTCAAAACATTTTTATTTTGTTTTCATTATAAACATATGCAAATGTACATATAAAAATACAATAAAACAATAACAAAACTATTTACAATATTTACATTCAACCATGATAAACAATCATTTTATCCATGAGAAGTTATCAGTATTTGTTCAAAAGGTTTTCCAGTTTTTGCAATGCTATTTTTATGAGTAATGTTATGAGTTCTATAACAAATGGTTTGCAGTTCTTTTTTACAAACAACTTGTGCTAAATTAATAAAATCTTTAAACATCAAATCCTGTTTACTTTTCCAGTTCAAAGTAATAACTTTTCTGGCAATTGCAAGAATTGACCGGAGTAACTGAATCTGAGATAAGTATTACATTAGGTATAGGAACATTGAATAGGATTAGTGAGTTAGAAATATGACAGTTATCAGACCATAAAGCATTTACAAAATATCTGAAGTCTTTCCAGTATTGAACAACATTTCTACATTCAATGAACATGTGAACCCAGTTGGCCTCTAGTAATTCATCATATTTCCAATATTTACTTTCACTGTTTTTGGAGTATAAGATTTATTTTATGTGGAGTATAGAAACGCCTATTCATAAATTTCCATGTGTACAATCTCCAATATAATGAAAAAGAGGTACCATACGTAGAATTCAATAACAATTTTTTGGATTCATCAGATATTTGTTCTCCATTAATCTTTACATAGTAATTCCAAAAATCTGAGTCAAACTTTAGAGTGTCTTCTCTTAGTATCTTATAGATAGGTGAGATACTTAATTTGTAATCATCTGTCTTTTCAAGACACCTAATAAAAAGCTGAATTAAACTAGGTATAGATTCACTCTCTAGGTTGATTGATACTCTCATTTTGTTTTCTATAAACTGCCGTAATGAGTGTATAAACAACCGACTGTCTTGACTATTATCAAAGCTACATAAAAGAGAGTTTAGTGGTTTAATACTCTTATTTTCAATAAACTGATGCCAGAATATCAAGTTATTTTCCTTTAATTTTTGCATTGCATTGATGTTGAATGAATCTAGGCAATCAGGGGAGTATGCTATAGGGAATATAAGAAATAGGAATTGTTTAATGTTGTAATTACAATCAATTATATTTTTAAAGTTATTAAATATTTGATTAATGCCATAAGAAAATGATCAAATTTCTTATTAAATAAACAAAATTATTGTAAAAGCCAATGAACTCTACTTATTCCATATTGTTCCTTAAACTGATTTTCTATAGTTCTGACATAAGTTATATGAATCTCATGTATTGTTTTCCAGCCAGATATATAGGTAGGTGTGATTCAATGTAATATTACATTAATTATAACTGATTTCGAATAAAGATCTAATCTAGGGCATGCTATCCCATTACTGTTCCAAGCTCTAATGTGCCATTTATATGCAATCCTAGGTTTTAAGGAGAACCATAACAATTTACGTAGCACGGAATCTAATTTTTTAAATAAGTTTTTGGGAGGGGGTAGTATCAATGACTGTATATAAAACAAAATTTTAGATAAAATTATCATTTTAATTAAAGAGAGCCTAACCTCCATTGTGAAGAACATTGTATTCCATCTTTTGATTAGTTCACTAATGGTGGTTATTAAATTATTGTAGTTTAGTTTAACAAACTCTTTCCATGTACTCTTTATACTGGCACCCAAATATTCTAATATATAATTCTCCCAATTAAACAGGCTATTCCCTCTTAGGTTTTTGTTGATCTTTTTGTTAATTAGTAATGTTTTGGATTTATTATGATTAAATTTAAGCCCTGAAATTCTTTCAAACTTGCTTAAGGTATTTATAATGGGTTCCTATTATGTTGTTGAAGCTTTATAACTTCGAATGTCATATGGTCGAACCCATATGTTTGAAGTTGTAAAACTTCGAAAACGTAAAAAAAGAAAAAACTTACCAGAGTGTTGTAAGCAGGAGGGCAAGCCCCCTTGCACCCCACATGTGGGGAGCCGTGCCCCCCCATACTCCCGCTCTTTAAATATACCAACTCTGAGACCATACTACAATGCAGTACAGTGCAGAAAGGGAAGATTTTCCTTTACTACACTGTAGAGCGATCTCAGAGTTTGTATATTTAAAGGGGGGGTGTGGGGGTTTGACCAGATGACGTTCGAAGTTGTAAAACTTCAATAAGATAATAGGAACCCTTTATAACATCATGCAAAGAACCATCCATATCACCCAACGTTAACAACATATCATCAGCAAATAATTGTATCTTAGGACAATAGTCATTAATTTGAAAGTATTTTATATTTTGTTTCTTTCTGATATATGTAGCAAAAGGTTCCATTGAAAAACTAACAATAATAGTGACAAAGGGCAACCTTGTCTAGTTCCCTTGAAGATTTCTAGTGGTGAGGATCGACATGATCTGATTTTTACATAAGCTTGTGCCCCACTATAAATTTTCATTAATAAGTTGACAAAATCTTAGGAGGATTCAAAGCCAACTATGTCTAGGCTAATAATAGTTAGCTGTTTTTTGTATTTGCATGCTATGTCTATTAATGATAGTAATTTAATAATGTTATCTTGCACTTTTCTATGAAGAATGAACCCTGTCTGATCATTATGTATTAGATTAGGTAATATTTTCTTTATCCTATTAGCTAGTATTGTCATAAACATTTTATAATGAGTGTTTAGTAATGAAATTTGCCTATATGAATCACAAGATTTGGGGTCCTTACCTTGTTTTAATATGGGGGAGACAATTGAGTATTTCCACAATGGGGGTATTATACAGTTTTGCTTAACCATAGTAAAAGCACTCATCATTTTCTTTATTATATATTCAGGAACAATCTTACATAGTTCAGGAATTATTCCATCTGGTCCTGGAGCTTTATTATCTTTTAATTTTTTTTATTTGTTCTTTCATTTTTGTTAGTGTTATTTGTTTATTTAATATGTTATTTTGTTGCATCGACACCTTAGTAGTTATATTTTCTTGAATAAAAGTATTTATTACATTGTCTCCAAAAGTGGTATGTCAATATTTATATATTTATAGTAGTTTGAACACTTCTAATATGCCCATTAAGTAAGATGTACTCTTAACTGAACCATCACTTTTGTATTTAATTTCATTAATAAGATTTTGATTGTTTATTTTTTTTTATCTTACCGCTATTTTATGTAGATATTTGGGATTTACAGCATAAGATTGTAATTTCAATTTTTCCAGGTTTATGGCTACCTTATGATTCAGAACTTCTAAGTATTTTTTGATTTAATTTAGTAATTTTGTTATGTGCTACTTTGTTATTTGGTTTTGCATCCATTTTTATCTTGTCTATGTTTTTTGTAAGTCTAAAAGTTTTTTGTCCCACTCTCTCCTTTTTTTAAGGTACCAAAATTTTATTCTTCCATATATATAAACTTTAAAGGTGTCCCATTGTATAGTATCAGTAACTTCACTGTTATCATTTGTTTCCATAAACATGTCTATTTCTTTCATTATCCATTCCCTAAAGTCTTTTAACTTAGTTATGTAAGCAGGAATTCTCTGTAGAAATCTTAAATCATCTGTATGCGTAGTTAATGTAAAGTTTATAGCATTATGGTCCAAAAGTGGACAAGTCATTATAGATACATAACTTATTTTAGAGTATATATTATTTGATACAAAGACCTTATCAATGTTTGTTTGTGTACCAAACCAATATGAATAGTGAGTATAGAATAAGGAAAAATGTTCTCTTAGATCATGTATATCTTTAAGGTTCATCTGGTTTGTAAAGTCATTTAACTTCTTGGCTTGAGATGTTAGTTTTATGTTACCATTTTTAGAAATATCATTGCCTGATAATAGTCAGTTAAAATCACCTGTTGCTATAATTTCCCCTTTTGCATTTAAAGTAATCAGGTCAAGATATTTGTCAACATATTTAATACTTAGTCCTGCTATCCAGTATGTATTAATCAAAGTATAGTACTTCCTATTGATTTCCAAAATAACCATGCTTAGCATCCTATCTTTATCTGAAATTGTATCTATATAGTATAAGTATTTTTTCCATAGAATAAAAGTGCTCCTTCTCTTAGTCTTAAAACATGAATCAGCCAGAATGGTATAGCCATTGAATGGGTATTTTTGTAGATTTTTTTAAACAGATGGGTTTCCTGTAAAAAGATGATCTGGGCTTTATGCATTTTGATATATTTAAGAAAACCAGCTCTTTTGACATTATTGTTCAAACCATTAATATTTAATAATAAACATTTATAAGCCATTGACTATAATGTGTATGTTATTACTAACTGAAAGACCTTTCTTCCGTATTGACTTGAAATCTACTGAAAACTTACTTATCATGAATATTAAGCACTACTTTCAAAAACCCAATACTATTTACAAACACATACATGAAACATAACGTTTCTGGTTTAGTTAAAAACTTAACTAAACCATCCATCAACCACCTCTCCAATACCAAAAGACACAAATTATCCATCTCTGCTTAGAATATAATATAAAAAACAAAAAAGAAAAGCATTATGAAAGCAACTAAAGAAACCTAATTCCATGAAATATACATTAGAATGAGTGTCCAATATATCTGAAGCTATATGAATATGTCACATATGATAATAACACCTCTAATACATAGCTATGCCAGAAATACATATCAGTTCAAAGTATGTATAAACATTAGAAGCTGAAGGTTAAGAAGATTGTCAATATTTCCAAGACTTTTCAAGAAACATCGGATGATTTAACCATTTTATCAGTCATCTATCTAACATTTTTCATGTAAGGATCTGTTGAATATATATACAATACTTATTACAACACAACTATTATATTTTGCAATTATACACATATTACTCATATGTATTAATGATATCTATGTTGATGTATTTCATCAGGAAGGGGGGGGGCCTTACAACCCTCTGTTTAGTTACTAAAGGTTTAGTTATATAACATAAGTCTGATGTTAATATGCATAATAAGTTTTCTAATGCAGCTCCTAGTTCACTTGATGTCATTTAGTTACTAATAGTATCATTGAATCTGCAGAATGCATGCAACTATAAGAGAACATAGGCATTTTCAAGGGAGTTAAACACTTTTATCAGAACTAATTACTTTTCCATTTAAAGTATTTAGTGAAGGATAACAGACTTTCAAGAGAAAAGAATTCTAAGTACAACCATTTAACAAGTTCAAAAGGTCAAATTATGTCATTACTGTTGTTTCCTCAAGCTGCAGCTTCATAAACTTGTTAAAAAGTATCTAAATAGGCTCATGCACAATAGAAGTTGTCTCTAGTGAAGAAAAAAAAACATTTTCGGTGGGGAAATTCAGATCTTGAAGCTTTTAGAGTTTACAGAAAGCAAAAAAAATGCTCAAGCTGCCTTGTCAGTGCATGTCATAAATCTCCACAAGGAGAACAGTCACACAGGCCACCAGTTCCATCACAGAATTTCAACATCATCAAAAAATTAATCCTTTCATATAAAACAGCGATTTAGAAGTAACATCTGCCTCAAATCAGAAATCATATTATAACATTTCAATCATTTACCCACCAGTTAACCAGGCCAGAGAGAGAGAGAGAGAGAGGAAATAAAAGGGAACCTAGTATATATATATATATATATATATATATATATATATATATATATATATATATATATATATATATAAACTTATATTTAGCTATCTAACACCATTAATTTACTGTATTAATGTTTAACTGTATCTAAACAAAGAGTCTAAAACATCTAGTTAGAAAGACTAATCAAAAACACCTTGTTATCCCACCAATGACCTACTAGAAAAAATGTACTTTGGTATTAAGTCAAATTATACTATTAGTGAAGAATTAGAAGACATACATCATTTGTAGTTATTTAAAAGGGAAAAGTATGTAAAGTACTTATAATGGGGAAAAGAGAGAAAAGGAACATTGGTAACAAAAAAAAAAGACTAGGAAGAAACAAGAGAGAGAGAGAAAGAGAGAATGTTGCTTAACTACTAATTAGAAGAAGTAGATATAGAAAGGAAAAGAGAAAGTTAATAATAAAAATTATTCACATTACGTTACAGCATAGAGCCTTTCCAGAATCAAATATATTGTGATTCATAAAACAAAGCATTTAAAATTAGAAGAAATGTATTCATTTGTCCTTTAGTTTCTTAGTTTTGTTTGCTCCTTCCTTCACAGACCATCCATTTTTTGTTGCCTGTCTCTTCAAACTCTGGGATAACCATTCCATTTCGTCTATGTCAGACAGTATTTTCTTCTTTTGGATAAATTCTACTGCTTCTTGTAGGGAATCAAAGATCTTCACTCCTTCTGGCAAGGTGATTTTTATTCTTGCAGGAAAAAGAATATGAGCTTTAATATTGGCTTTTTTCAAGGACGTAATTAGAGGAACACACTCTTTTCTTCTGGATATGACTGCAGAGGTGTAGTCATTGTCAAAACAAATAACTTTTTCACCCATCTTGATAGGGGAATTAGTTCAAGCTGATTTCAGCACTAAGTCCTTGTCTTGCAAGGAAAGAAATCTAACTATTATAGACCTGGGGTTAGATGAACTCAGAGATGAAGCTGGATTTGCCAGGGACTGATGTGCCCTTTCAATTCCGAAAGAGGGATTCAGGCATGTTTAGTGCTGATGAAAACCACTTATTGATGAATTGAATCATGTTAGCACCCTCTTCTTTCTCAGGAATTCCATATATTCTTATGTTATTCCTCGTTGTTCTACTTTCAAGGTCTTCCAGTTTCTCAATCAGCCTGGTGTTTTGTTTCAGAAGAAATTCATTGTGATGTTCATTTTCTGTCACTGTAGTATCTAGGTCAGTTACTGTTTCCTCTAAGGCAAGAATCGTTCAGATTGTTTTTTACTATTCCATTTAGAAGTTCCATTTGTTTACTGCATTCTTGTTTGATAATATCCATTTTGTTTTCGAATTTGTCCATTTTTAGTGACAGTTCTTGGATGTTTGTTACTATAAAATGTAGTTCTTTCCTCACTGCACTCTCTTGGTGTGGGGTCTTCGAGTTGCTCATGTTGAGATCTCCAGTAGAAAACGTCTTGACAGGAATAATTAAAAAATTCTCTTGACTATGTATTAATTTTTAGAAAATAATAAAGAGTCTATGTTAGTCTAACGTTTAGTTAGATTTTATTAAAATTAGAGTATATTTCCTGTCAGGATATTAACATCTAAGCAGAGCTATGGATTTCTGCTGCTATCAGACTGGCATCTTGGCCACTCCCCCATTTATGTGTATTCTGAGACAGACTGGCATCCTGTCTTGGATTAGTTTTTCTGACTTGTACCCACTGAGTGCCAAGATAGATGATGGGTCCTCCCACAACACTGACTTTCATAAGTATCTAATTAGAAAGTAAATGAACGAATGAATGAACAATACACTTCATATGGGCAGTTAAATCAACATAATTTTAATTAATTTTGAGACCTCTGTAGCTCAGAAATAAGCTTCAGTCTGGTCTAGTCTGATTTATACAGGAAGTGAAGCTGCCGTGTTGGGGCACTTCTTATTTGCTAGCTTGTAACACTGGCTTAGCTGCATTCTGGGGGTGCAAATGTATACATAAGAAAGTGACTATGCTATTACCTTGAATAACTGCTCTAAAGTTGGCTAAGATCAGATATTAATAGCTTAGCTAATGTTATTCTTTTGACTTTTCCCAGTTAGGGGTCGCCACAGTGGAACTCCGGTCCGCTAATGATTGACAGTAGATTTTTACGGTGCCGAGGTGCTAGCTTGACGCCCAACCTTCAACGAAGGCATGCCCATTCACACATGTCTTTTGAAGGCCACTCGACCACGGGGAGGACATGCAGACTCCACACAGAAGGCATTCCTGCCGAGAATCGAACGGGAGAACCTCTTGCTGTGAGGTGACAACGCTACCGCTGCACCATAATAAAAACTATAATTGCTGACAGGCAAAATTATATTATAACAGCAAACTGGTGCAGACAAATTATCAGTTTTACTACAATATTACAATTTAGTTGGCAGCTTCAATAAGACATTTCTCCCACTACACATACGCATGCACACGCGCACACACACACACACACACACACACACACACACACACACACACACACATGCATATTCACATATGCATATACGTGAAGAAGCATAAAAATTCATAAACACACACCGTAAATGCACCGAAATTCACTCACACAGACAGACAAACATAAATGCATATGCACATTGACACGCACACAAAACACAAATCCACACACTCCGTGCTTCATAGGTCATCTTTGTGATGATAAAAGAGCTGACACATTTAACATTTGGAAGGGTAAAGTATTATGTTCCCAACATTAAGTCTTGAAGTGCATGTGTAATAGCAGGTTGTGTAAGTTTAAAAATTCTGGTGGGAACATGACAAAACATGAACAAAGTGTTTACAAAAATAGAATGCACTTCATTTAAAACAGCTTTCTTGACTAAGATAATGTGCACTAAAGCAATTTGGTTAAATTAAAAAATATAACTTCTGTTTTGTGAAGTCTGTATCCTTGTTTTGTTAATGTTGCTAATAGTATTTGATTTATTCTTACAACTGTGGAACGGGGAAAAAGTGATTCCATCAAATAAGTATGGAAGTGTGGTCTGTGCTATTGCTTCACATGAATTTCATCTGATTTAGGAGTAAGCCAGAAATATTCTTGGTAAGCAACTCAGACTATCTTTTAAATATACAACTTTATGAAGGATACATTTATCTGGTTCATCTCTAAATTCTTTAACATCGTTCACTGCAGTACTGAAAGATAAGTTTATCTGTGTTCTCACCACTCTGTAGATATAAAATCATTATCTTTGTTTTGTATCTCCTCTCAATAATCCTGATCTGAATAAGTGCCCTTTTGTTTTTATTACCTGCTATTAAAGCTCAGAACGTTGCTCATGAAGCCGGGTCAGATTCATAAAGGCATTGACAATGATAATACCCATTTGTTAATCAGGTAGGCCCAGTGGGCACATCACTCCTTTTAAGGGGTAAAACACAAATACTTGCAAGAGATGCAGCTATTTAGCCAAACTGGAGGCTGAGCTCTCTCAACTCAGGACTGGCAAGACCAGACAAGAGGAGAAGGCAACTACACACACCACAAAACCAGCCTCACATAATGCTACCACACCACTGAATCAAACACATAAACACACAAAGACATACTCGGAGGCTCTGAGTAAAAATTTACCTAAACAGCAGAGGCCTCCAAAGCAGACACCCAAACAACTGCTACCTCAAGACACCCCACAAGCAACACATAAACCACAAAAGCAGTGTGCAAAGCAGTCACAGCCCTTAAGGCCAAATACAAGACCAAACATACTTGTCATAGGTGACTCCATAGTCAGACACACTGACGTCCCACTCACCAGGCTGAACAAGGAGAGGATCACAGTAAGCTGCCTATCGGGCTAGAATCCGCCACATAACACAAGCACTCGGGTCACTCCACGGCAAGTACAAATATGACACAGTCATTGTCCATGCTGGTGTGAACGACCTGAGACGTACCTCCCTGGACTACATGAAAAGAGACATAGAGGAGCTCTCTGATTATGTAGCCCAGGCAGGTATGACCCTGACCCTGAGCAGTATCCTTCCTTCACCAAGAATGATGCCACAATATAGAGACAAGATGATCAGCTTTAACAATTGGCTTAATGTCTGGTGTCATTCAAAGGGGATCCAGTGTCTGTCTGCCTGGGATGACATGCTTGACAAGCCATGCTGCTTTGCAAGGGACAGCTTGCACCTGTCACCCCTGGGATTCCGGATATTGGCTAAGGCTCTTGCCACCCCCATAGTGCCTTTTTTAGGCAAGGCTCAAATTCTAAACCTACCACCCTAGAAAACAAAAATGGGAAGAAACTGAGGGTAATGCTGCTAAATGCCAGAAGTCTAAATCTCAAAATGCACGCACTCGAGGCCCTTCTCAGTATGGAGAACATCGATGTCTGTGCTGTAACTGAAACCTGGTTCAAGGCTCCTGAGAGCACCCCGGCACTATTAGGTTTTACTTCATATCATGCGTTCTGGTTCCAAAACCCGGACCACACCACAAAAGGAGGGGGTGTATCCATATTCATAAAGGATACCCACACCTCCAGGTTGGTGGCAATGCACGAAGCTTTGGAAACCATCCAGGTGCAACTAACCATAAGCAAAAATGCTCTACAAATTGTAGCATGCTACTGTCCACCCTCTCAAACTCAGGAACCCCACACAGCCTTCCTGAAGACACTGGAGGGTATAAATGTATCTCCAAACACCATCATATTGGGTGACTTCAACTACCCGAATATAGACTGGGAACATTACTCAAGCCCTAACTTTCTAGCCCAACGGTTCCTGGAGTTCATAAATTCAAATGCCATGGAACAGCTAGTCACTGTTCCCATGAGAGGAGAAAATATACTAGATCTCATTATCACAAACATGGGGACAAAATGCTCCACACCAGAAATATATCCCTCATTGGTGAGATCTGATCCTAAACTAATCTCACTGGAAATCCACATCCCGCCCCCACCCCAAACAAAAAAGACCACAGTGAAGAACTTCTCTAAAGCAAACTTCACACTACTCAAGACTGGTGTGGTATCCTTCAAGGCCCCTGATCCAGTGGAAACCACAACCCAAGCTGCGGAAGCCCTTACAAATGCCTTCTATGAACACCTTCAGGACTGCATGGATCAGGCAATCCCAAATAAAACCAAGACTCTTTCCACAAAGGGCAAACGTCCAGTCTGGTGGACCCCAGCCATTAACAAACTTTACAATAAAAGGAGAAAGCTATTACATGATAGAACAAAATCCATAAAAGGGAAGTCACCCCTGATCATTATTAGTAAAAAAAATGCGAGCACTCATAAAATCAACTAAGGCCAATTTTGAGAGAAAAATTGCCATGGAATCAAAGGACAATCATAAGGCCTTTTTCAGCTATGTTAGGAACCTGGGTGGAAACTCCCAGATATGCTCAGAATTAGTCCAAAATGATACAAAAATCACTGAACCCACAGACATTGCCAACATACTGGCAGACAGGTTCAGTGCAAACTTCACCCCCCTCTGCGCCCCTAAAGGAGAGATAACTATCCCAGCGGAGTGTAGCCTCCCAGACATCTCAAATGCGCAGGTGAAAGCTGCTCTCTCTAAAGCTAAAAACACAGCATCAATGGGACCGGATGGTGTCCCCGGCTGTGTGCTACACGAGCTAAATGAGGAATTAAACCCACACATAAGGCAGCTGTTTAATCTCAGCCTTACCACAGGATACGTTGCCAAGGAGTGGTGTACGGCAACTGTGGTCCCACTCCACAAAGGTGGTGCCTCTACGGACCCTGGTAATTACCGCCCCATAAGCTTAACAAGTCTAGTCTGCAAAGCTATGGAGAGGATCATAATGGAGCTCATAAACAAAGATATAGGGGATTTGCAGACATTGGACCCGACCCAGTTTGGCTTCGTCAAGGGAAGATCATGCCTTTTGAACTTGGTCGACTTCTTCGAAACAGTCACCAAGGCCATTGATGAGGGAAAGGCAGTCCATACAGCCTACCTTGACCTTGCAAAGGCTTTCGACACAATACCCCACTCGGGTATTGTAGAAAAACTTACCAGCTTAAATGTAAACCCATATGTCACAAGATGGGTTGCAAACTGGCTTAAGGGCAGAACCCACAGGGTTAGAGTTGCTGGCGCTATGTCAGACTCCAAGCCGGTCACAAGTGGTGTCCCACAGGGCTCAGTCCTTAGCCCCCTATTGTTCAGCATCTACTTCTCAGAAGTACAGGCCAACATGGGAGGACTTTGACAAAGTTTGCAGACGACTGCAAACTGGGCGCCATAGTGGAAAGTGCATCGGACATGGATATCCTTCAGAAGGGACTCACGGAAACAGATAGCTGGTGCCAGAGCCATGGCCTGAAGTTAAACGCCAAAAAATGTATAGTCATACCCTTCGGGAAAAACAAGGTAACCCCAAGCTACCATATAGGTGGCAATCCACTAAGCACAGAAGAGGTTATCAGGGACCTGGGGACCCAGGTTGACAGTGGCCTTTCTTTTGACACTCACTTTGCTAAAGTGGTTAGAAAGACCTTCTACATTGCCCACCTGATCATGAAGGGATTCACATCCAGATCTAGTGAGGTCATTGTTCCCCTGTACTCCTCACTTATCAGACCAATGATCGAGTACAATGCCCCATTCGGGATGTATCTCACCCGACATCTGCAGCAATTGGAGAGACCCCAAAAGTTCCTCACCAAAAGGATAAAGGGACTCCAAAATCTGTCATATGCTGCCAGATTGAAGAAACTCCAGCTCTATTCAGTCGCATACCGTCTGCTCAGAGGTGACATGTGCCTGACATACAAGGCCATGTCCAACCCGGAATTAATGGACATGCTCCACCTCAAAAAATCCAAATCCACCAAAACCACTAGAGCAAGCGACTTAATCCTTAGCACGGATATAAATAGGACATGCTGGAGGGATAGATTTATCACTCAGAGACTCCCTATGCTATGGAATAAAATCCTGGTCCATGTGAGGCAGAGCACCTCGCTGGCTCTGTTCAAGAGAAATCTTGACCTGTGGATGGGAGATCATAGGTTTACCCCGGGAATCATCTCTGTGTCACTGCTGGACAGAGGCACAACAAACTAATGGGCACAGTATTTTTTCATATAAGGGGTGGCGTAAGCCACAAAAATTTGGGCTAGGCTTATAAATGCCTTAGGGCAGATAGCCTAGTATAAACCTATGAACCTGGGATCAGTGTGTCTGGTTAGGTGACTTGCTCAAGTTAACACAGTAAGCAAATAAGAATGTTAATGAAACCTTGTACACAGGAGCTGCAGCTAATGACCTTAACACTCTGCTCCATTTGCCAGAGATGTCAACTTCTTTCCTTTTCTTCTCTTCTCCTTTCTCAGCACAATAAAGTTGTATGTGTGTGTGTGTGTGTGTGTGTGTGTGTGTGTGTGTGTGTGTGTGTGTGTGTGTGTGTGTGTGTGTGTGTGTGTGTGTGTCTTTGAGACTAGATTACTGGATGAATATGTGATTGCAGCTGGGTGGGTAATGGGCTGTGTGTGTTTGATGTGTACTTGTGTGTGAGCTGGGATAACTATAATACCTCCACAGAATGCTAGACTCTACAATACTGCATGTACTACAGGGTTGTGGGGACCACTAGCCACCAGAGATTAATGTGCTATGGGTATGGAGGACCACTAGCCACCAGGAATTAATGTATGACTGGGATAGGGAGACCAGTAGCCACCAGGAATTACATCATAAGACTACTGCCTTAGTGGCACTTAGCACTTAAACCAGTATGGGGAGTAAGGGGTGGGGGGAATTACTAGACACCAGGAATATTAATCGTGTGCCATAGAGCAATTACAGCACTATGTGAATTGGGCCACTGCAGTTAACTACTGCGGGAAGTGCTGATCTGCACATCACAGTAGTTAACTATGATTCAGAGACATGCTTATTATCCAATAATGAGGTCTTTCCTCATTGTGGCTAACATGTCTCTGAATCACAAAATGTTGCATAGTAGGAGCAGTTTCTTTTTAGTGCGAGATGTACAGTTCTAGTTCATAGGACGTGGACGTGATAGTCATGTTCATGAATCCCTGGGTCAGTCTTTATGCTGTCGAGTCCAAAACCTGTATTAAAAATAATATAAATGAACTTAGCCTCAACTACATTGTTTTTCATATTGGTAGATGCAGTAGGTATAATTCCAGCATAAAAAACTCGACTAAAGTCTAGAGACAACCAGTCACTGCCAAGTGTTAGCATTCCATCTATAGAGAAACACATTGGAGTATTTTGGTGAATAGCAGATTTTACAGTGCTGAGTACGCAATTGATAAGTGCACCAAAAGCAGAGTATAGGAGTGTAATATATTCACCAAGGCATCAAAGTTCACTTCAAACAGAATCCACAGGTACCACCAAGGATTGAATACCAACAGTTTTCTTTGAAAACACAGCTTTAATGAAAATGAACAAAAAACACATACACTCCAGACATTAATGTCTCCTATCTACTACGTTTTCATTTGCAAGTTACTTCATCAGATGCGGACAGACTGCTAAGATGTCCAGATTTATTTTGGGATATACCTACGTTATAAGGTCCTTTGTACCTATTTTCAATGTCTGCAGGCCCAGAGGTTCATAGCACTAGGAATAGATGATAGTAATATTCATCATTGATAAATGCAAACAGTCATTACAAATTCCTGTTAGAAAGTGGGTGTGCCATCCTGACTGTAAAGACTTTGAAAACTTTATTATTCTGGTCAAAAATATTGTGTTATGAAAGTGTGATTAAAACTGACCTAGAATTGCAAAGAAGACAGTTTTTGGTTTTAAGTGCAGGAAAGGGTCACATTGTTAGGATCTGCACTGGTAATGTTAACACTGCTGCATCTGTAAAAAATATGAATATAGAGGGTTAATTGCATACAGACTATAGTGTGTGATAAGATCTCTGCCAAAATGGTTGAAACTTCATTTTCTTACTATAATTAGAGAAATTGGCTGTCGAAGGCTGGAACAGATATACCATGTCAACATTCTCAATTCCTGGAAGGAAGCACAGATGGCAGTACTAAGTTTGGTAGTCAAGAGTATGGAGCATGGCAAAATGCAAATGCTAATTTCTAAACCTGTGACGCATGTTGGTAATACTTTGTCAGAACAGAATATATGGGAGTTCCTGCTGAGGAACATTGAAGTCTTCTCAGAAGTAGCTCATAGAACATACCTAATCCAACATCATCCTGAAACTGGAAAAGAGTTAACTTGAAGTCCTATAGAATCCTGGAATTGGAAAGGATGTCATCCAGGAAGAAATAAAGATGCTCCATGGTCATTGAAAAATCTAAAAGTGACTGAAACAGATGCATAGTGATTGTTCTAAAACCTGAGAAAGTATTAGATTGTGACGAAAGAAGATACTGCCAGCCCAGGTAGCTGGAATTTTGTAAATAATTATATGCCATTGGTGAATAATGAAATGATTTATATAAGATGCTTGTGTTACAAATGTATTAAAACTGTATGTCATGTGTATATCAAACTGCTTGTACAGATGTGTGTTGAAAAGGTATTTGCAAAATGCTTGGGTTTAAAATGGATCCACACTGTGCCCTACTGGAAAAGAACAGAAATGTACATGCACTATTGTAACTGTTTAAATGTATATATTTTAACAGGTGAAACTGGGATACAGGAGGTTTACCTCAGAATAGTACATTTTAGAAAAACAACTGAAATTAAATTACTTTATGGCTAGGCCATAAAAGATGGTATCTTTCAGTTTTCAATGCAGCCAGAGATACTGTACTTAGAAACTTTCTGTATTGTCTTTAGGGTGCACTAATTAGTAGTCCTGAAAGCATGAAGGAATGAAATTGTTTTATGACGTCTAGCATCTGCCAGAGATCTGAGGAGAAGTCCTTGTCTGTATATATTTTACAGGTAGATGCTAAATGCTACCAGCTGCCATCAATGGTTGTTTTGGGCCTGGGAACTAAAAGACATATGACAAGAAATTATGTCATTCTGCCTGCTATCCCAGCAGTAATATCTGATATATTAATTTATAAAGTCTCTTATTGAGATAGAGCATTCTGCATTCTGTCTTGGACCTGACAACAACTAGAAGATCCATTCACCACATCTACCTTGCTGTATTAGTAAGTTCTTAGGTTATAGTAATTTTCTTAGATACAGTCAGGAATATAGTAAAGCTTAGTTTAGATGTTTCTCTTTCTTTATTTGAGACTATCCTGCAATATTGTTTTAAATATTTCCTGTAGTTTTGAACTCTAATGCCACTGTGAATATATATCTAGTGTTGTCTTATTCTTTTATTATTTAGTATTACATATATTTAAACATTTCATTGTGGCTGTTCTGTGTAGAGATATTTAAGTTTTGACAGTAATTGCATATTTATTTGGTGACACTGTGTGGCCTGCTCCTAACAGCCTTACTCTTGGTCAAACTACCATTTGTGCTAATATTAATATTACACAGTAAGATTGGACACCCTTTCTTAAGGGCCTTAAAGTAATTGATAAGGAGTTACTGGTGGCAGTAATAACTACCTTATAGTCTGGGCAGAAGGAGGCATAGCTAGTAAACATGTGCCAGCCTTTCCCAGAGGTGTGTGTGTGTGTGTGTGTGTGTGTGTGTGTGTGTGTGTGTGTGTGTGTGTGTGTGTGTGTGTGTGTGTGTATGCGAGCACACACGCACGCATGTCAGCTACTTGGGCAGGGACATGAAGCACTGGTTGGACAGAGAGGGTACTGGAAGTCTTGGCTTTGTCACTTGGCTGAGCTCTCACCTCTATAGCTGTGCCAGTGGGGAGTCTTATTGGAGATCTGGAGAAATAGGAAGAAACTAGCCCCGGACTGACTGTGGTCTCTGTGTGCTCTTAAGGGAAATTGCACTTGATGCAGAGAGCTGCACCTGGAAATACTGTGTGTGTACTTGTAATCCTCCCAGTGTACATCTCCCACTGGTGCCAGTGGTGAGGATTGAGGCTCCTTGATTACTAGTCCAGTGGTGGGTTGTCACATAGATCATGTCATAACTTCAAGAAATTAAACAGTATTTCTAAACTCAGTAGCTGTCCTAGGCACAAGATAGAAGAATTAATAGAGCAACAAAGGAAGGCGAGGATTCTGACTTCACTGTACTTAACAAAAGTTACGCACAACCATCAAACATGTGCCTAGCCATTAAGTGAGCACTGAGTTCATTTAGAGATTACTTGCTATGTAGAGTATTTATGTTAATAACTGGTCTTGCTTCCGTACAGTCATTCTATCAGCACAAAAAAAAATGTAACACAAAATTATGTAAGCAGGCCCATTCACTATAACCTTGCAAATTTATGATATGTCATAGACCTAGATCAAGCCACTGCAATGCAGATGGCCTGCTGAAGGCACACTGATGATCCTTATGGCATGAAACCCACGATTTTAAGCTGGGAGAGTAAGCTGTAATATATCACAGTGGAAAACTGAAAATAAAGACAGAACTGATGTAAACATTGTAAATGTATGGCTTATAAATGCTTTTATCCAAGTAGCTCAACAGATTAATGCTGTAATTGCATATGATGTTAGCTGTAGGTTTGATTCCCACAATCAGATGTGTATCATGCCATCAGTGGTAATTTTGTGTAGGTGTTGGTTGTTATTTTGAGTGTAGCACTTATAATGTTGTAAAAGAAATATCCGAGTTGCATTTTCCCCTGGATGGAAAACACAGTAGTACCCTGACACTTTAAGTACAACCTGGATGACTAGATCGTAAGTACAACGCTGATGTGGCTCTCCAAGACATTATGGAAATATGTAACTAGTTCTAAAGTAATTCCTCCTGTTGGGGGTTGGATATTAATTCAAGTCTTGGTAAATTCAGTGTGAGACCATGTGGATAATCAGATCAGCATTCTAGTATTAACCTGTAAATATATTTACATGTTTAAAGAATAGTCAAGTATGTTTTACAAGAAGTACTTATGATAACATAATCACTAATTAAGTTTCAGCAGTAATGAATTCAATGAGCAAACAAAAGAGTGGCTAAGACAGCCCAAGATTCACAGAACTCACCCTTGGAGAAGGGGAAGAGAAATCCAGAGGCCAAAAATGGCCTTAGGTTCATAGGTTCATAGGTTGATACTAGGCTATCTGCCCTAGGGGCATTTACAAGCCTAGCCAGAGTGTGTTTGGCTTTCGCCACCCTTCTTAGATTAGTTGACTGTGCCTCTGTATAGTAGGTCACAGAAGATAGCCCATTTAAGGTTAGTTTACAATGCCTCTGTCTAGCAGTGACACAGAAGAGATCCCAGGGGTAAATTTACGATCTCCCATCCAAACGTCAAGATTCTTCTTGAAGAGGGTCATTGAGGGGCTCTGTCTGACATGGATTGGGATTTTGTTCCAGAGTGAGGGGAACTTCTGGGATATGAATCTGTCCCTCGAGCATGTTCTATTTATTTCTGTGTTGAGGTTTAAGTCACTGGAGCGTGTAGTTTTGATGGATTTGGATTTCTTGAGGTGGGCCATGTCCATTAATTCTGGGTTGGACATGGCTTTATACGTCAGGCACAGATCGCCTCTGAGTAGGCGGTAAGCAACTGAGTAGAGCTGGAGTTTCTTTAGCCTAACTGCGTAGGGCATCTGTTTGAGTCCCTTGATCCTCTTGGTGAGGTACTTTTGGGGTCTTTCTAGTTGTATAAGACATGTATCTACTGGGTACGTGTTCCCCTGAGTGATCCAGTGGAAGAAACTTTGGTATTATGGACTCTTGAGTTCAGCACCCATCTTTGTTGAAGGTACTGTTGTGTTTATTTTGTTAAAGATCAAAGACATTAATTTCCTAAAAGATCAGATTTGTATGTTGCCTTATGTATAAAAAATTCCAACTATACAAAATGGATTTTATCTCAGCTGCATTATTTTCCACAATGCACAAACACACACACACACACACACACACACACACACACACACACACACACACACACACACACACACACACACACATACACACACACACACACACACACACACACACACACACACACACACACACACACACACACACACACACACACACACACACACACACACACACACACACACACACACACACACACACACACACACACACACACACACACACAGATGACTACATATAAAAATACGGATACAATACCAACACATAAATACCAACACAGCTCACAGTACTGATACCCAAACTCCACATTAAATTAATTGCAGAAAAAGTGAAGCAGTCTGCTTTTGCAATCAATTTAAACTAAAAATAAAATAAAACAACCCAAAATATCACAAATCCTAGCAAGATCATAATATATAATTTGGCTAAATAGCAGTAGTGTTAAGGAAATGTTTTTTCTAAGGTAAGGTGCAGGATTAGGGTTATATGCAGGGGCAATAGGGCTGTACGCAGGGGCAAGAGTTAGGGTTAGCACACATTAATAAGGTAGTACAGGGGTGTCATTTAGACTACTAATGTTTCATGCGCAACGATTATTTTTGATGAAATATTGGTATGTTGCTGTGTAACAAGTCATGACTGCAGCTATCAATGCAACACAGGTTGGAAAATGATATGCACAAAAATAATCTTGCCTCAGTAGAAAGTGAAAAAATAAAATTAACCCAATTTCAAGAACAGAAAGTCAGACCTATATTGTTATGTGCTGCTCTGTAAGGAAAATACTTTTAAACAAATACAACCCTGGCCAACATTCAAGGTATAATACATATCTTCCCACTACAGACACCGGTGAATAGCAAAGTAGTTTCAATGCCTGTTAAAGGTTGTTTGAAGTAGGAGCAGGCGTTGTCAGTTAACAACTCCTGGATTAGAATAATTTTGGCACCTCAGAAAGAATGTGGAAGAACGTCTGCTAACACTTGGACAACAGAAATTGGAAGCCTTAAAACATGTAATTCTACTAGTTTATTTTGTTGAGCATTTACAACTACTGTTAAAGAGGAAACAGTGCTGCTTTGAGAATACAAATCAGAGTGACTCAAATAAAAAAACTGAAAATGAAAATAGGTTCCTGAAAGTGTACAAGATGCCTGTGACTCGTACTATTATTGCCATTCTATTTAAATGGAAGTTTAGAAAATATTTAATTATATCTAGCATGATTTACTAAAAAAAAGGGGGCGGGCTTGAAAATGATTTTGGGGAAAAAAAATTTTAAGATCACTTTACAGTGGCAGGTCCCTGAGATATAATAACAATAACCACCCATGACTGACTCTACTGCCATTCTATTTACATGGAAGTAAAAAAAAAATATTTCCATTTGCCTAGCATGGCTTATATAAAGGGAGGATTGAAGAGGATACTGGAGAAAAAACTTCAAGATCATTTTACAGTGGCAGGTCCATTCAAAAATAGTAATCATAACCGCTTAATGATTCCAATGCATTAAAATAGTCAGAGTAAAAAGATATGAGTGCAGATTCAATGAATCCTACACGATCTGCTAAAACCATGTGATACACTGTGGTGCACACAATAGTGCACCATTATGTATTCAGTAAGTGGCTCTACACACCATGTAGATCCTTGCAATAATCGTAAGCACTGTGGCATGCTAATTACAGCGTAAGCAGCTCAAGTGTATGCTAATCAATCAATCCAAGATGGAGAAGCTCTTCAATAAGCTATAAAGCAATCGTGTAGACTCGACTCAGGTTTTGCCTGCGAATTCCAAAACTTATTGGAATACAGCCACGGAAACTAGTTTACATGGAAAGAATGTTAGGGACTTCTGTTGCTCTTATTCATGTGTATGTGCAACAGGTCCAACTCTATGATGTTGCTGCTAATAGACCACAGCCAAGAAGGAGAAGGATGTTTAAACCCCATTTAACTTTTCATAGTCTGCCTAAGGTGGAAATTGTAGAGCACTACAAGGTGGATAGAGTCACACTACAGGAACTCTGCAACCTGTGCCGTCCTCAGCTGAGAGCAAAGGCAAACTGAGGTGAACCAATGACAGTGAAGACTAAGGTATGTGCATCATTTAGAATATTAGCTAGGAGAACCATCCAGAGACCAATAGGGGACATGCTGGGGGTGTCACAAGCATCCGCATCCAGGATCCTCCATCAATTCCTGAATGGTATGATACAGTATGCCAGTGACTACATATATTTTTCCTGTGCACCTAAGGATTGGCCCACAACTATGCAGGAGTTCTACCCTGTAACACACTACTCTGAAGTCTTGGGTGTCATAGACTGTACACGCATTAAAATCAAAGCACCACTTGGGGAACAGGGAAGAGTGCACATAAATAGAAAGAGCTTCCACTTCATTAATTGCCAGATCTCGTGTAATGCTAAGGGAATCATCCTGAATGTGTGTGCTGGCAACCCAGGCAGTTACCATGACTCAGATATCTGGCACAACTCTTAACTGTACCAGATGTTTTCTAGGGGGGATATCCCACAGGGTCATTTACTGGGGGATGCAGGTCATACACTTGAACCAGGGCTGATGATCAGAAATGCATACACACACACACCAACTGAAGAATGCTATAATGAGGCACCTGCTCAAACAAGAAACACACAGAGCATGTGTTTGGGCTGCTGAAGTCATGATTCCAGTGCCTAGAAAGATCTGGAGGAGCCCTGCAGTACAAACCCAGTACATATGCTGAAATTTTCACTGTCTGTGCCATGCTTCACAGTATTATTCTGAGAAAACAGCTTCAGCAGGAACACTAACAGGAAGGGCAACACATCCCACAACCACTGGCAAGGTCACCACAAACACACATGTGGGGAGTCAGAGGGAGAACCACCCGCCACTGTGGATGTAGGCAGACATAGGTGTGCACAATACACCTCACACTGTCCAAGAGACAATGGATAGCACACACACTCACCACCTAAGGGGCTAAAATATTTATCCTATGCACATATATATATAGTAACATTGATGCCAGGCAATACTCACAACCTTTACATACCCATGTAATGGCTGCATACTGCTAACAACAGACAGAGTCAGACCCAAATAAAAAACTCTTGCAATTGCCAGACTTCTAAAGTAAGTGTTGAACCTGGAATAGAAAAATAAATGTCTAAGAACATAAAATGAATGGTATATCCTTGCATACTGTTACTTACTAATGTAAGTATAAGGTGGATGATTTTTACAGCAAAGACATCAATATGTTACACCACTGACGTATGTCAATACATGTGTTCTCTATCAACTAACAGGCCTCATGCTTCAAAGATTCACATATTAATATCTCTCAAATGTGCTGACTTTCACAGAATGTCCAGAGTTTGGCTTCATAATTTTGTACTGGCAAATCATTAAAGATTGAAGTTAGAAAATAATGACACACATTTCAGTTTCAGACTTCATATCCCTCAGAAAAATCATATGGTTATGCAAAACCTGTTATTTTTATCAACTTTCTAAGTTTGTAAGACCAAAATATTTCACAATTGTCCCTATTTTGGGGTTTTGTCCCACTTTTATTTATGACTTGGTCCACTGGCACATACACAGGGTCAGATGCACTGCTGCTACCTGAACGTGACTGATGTCTGCTGGAAGAGTAAACCCAGGACCACGACCCCATGGCCTACCACATCTGGGTGTGGACACCTCAACCACTGATGGAGTACTGGAAGTAAAGCCACTATGGGAGCATGATCGGGCACGGCCATGTCGGCTAACATCAGATGATCTGGCAGACCTACACCCAGGTGGATGCCATCACCCTTACAGCGCACATTCCATCACAGACACTGCCCATTCCAATATGTCATTCATCTGATCCATTGAATCAGCAACATGGTAGAGGCAGTCACACATGTCAGCCAGTGCCACATCTACAACCCTAAGTATTTCTCTGGAGTACCTATTGCAATGTGCCAGCACCTCCATGATAACCATAAACATATGTTGAGTGGCATGGGAGGACACACCTGGATCAGGTGGAGGATGGACAGCAGACCTACTCCAAGCACCTCTAACAACCCTCCTGTGTAGCACCTTGCCCACACTTTGTCTATGGCCAGAGTCAACAGTCACTTAAGCTGCTAGCCTGATCGTGTGTCTCATCCTCCACCTGCCCAGTATCTAAGAGCTCACTGGAATGGGTTGGTGTAGGCCTACTGGCTGTGTCCGATGGAATTACAGGGAATGGCTTAATGTCAACCTCGGTGTCAGATTTAATCTGCACCCCCTGACTGTGCCTCTGTTTAGTTACCATCATCTTCAGAGTCTGCCAGTACTCTGGCATCAGATGGTAAGAGGCCTATACTCCCACTGTGAAGATCACCTGTGATAATAAGCAATTAACACAGGAAACAAATTAATAGCTACACTACAATTTAATATATGCTAACAAACTAACACTGGTGCCACTATCACAGGTGGTACTGCAATGCAAACACTCCTGAACCCCACCTCACACATATTGATAAATGCATATTTCTGTCAAATGCTCATCAGTACTCAAACAAAAATGTTTGGCTTATCATGTGCAGATGAGTTCACACTTGCTAAAGAGAATGGTCCTGGAAGATGTTAAGCAAAAGGTAAGGACACCATCATAAAAATTTCAATAACACAGGGGGTCCAGTTTTTGCCTTTATATGTCCATTAACAATACCTTTAACTGAAACTTGACTGACATGTCCACCCAAAGCCCATATGTAGTGAACCAGAATATAAAGTATCAATTTATCAATAGCACCCCCCCCAAAAAAAAAAAATAATTAAAACAACTGAACTATTACTTTCAATATTTTACTATACAAGAAAATGTTAGAAATTGACATATGTAAGCTTACCTGGAAGCTCCTTCTGGGACATACTTGTCCTCCCTGAAACAGCAGCACCAACATCAATCAGATGCTGTTGTGCACTTTCCACTGAGCTCTCTGTATCCCTGACAGTGGACAGGAACTCTTCATTTGGTGTCAGTGGTGGCTCTGTAGCTGGCCCCACTCCTTTAGCCAGCTGTCCTTGGGCCACTGCAGCTACTCTCCTCCAGGCCACTGAAATCATATCAGTGGTCCTGTGACACACCTGATCATAAATCCTGCTGCACCCACCACCCCGATGGCACTAACTTTGTTCGCTATCTTGTCCCAAATCTACATTCTGCCAGACATATCCACATGTCCTCTCTCAAAAAGAAAGACACTGTGTCACCTCAATGCTTGAACAATTACATCATTCTCAGAGTCACTGAAGGGGATTTGCAAGGACTGGGATGCTTGGGTGCCATAATCCTAGGTGATATAAAGCAAAAAAGAAGCATACTTCACAAAAATATCACATAAATAAAAGTCCAGCTTATATACACACGTATTATTATTTTTTCAGTATTACCCACTGAGGAAAGAGAAAACCTCAGGTATTAAAATATAAAAAGATATGTGGTTGTAATATATGAGAGTCAGACACAAACCAAGGTTTGATCCAAAACAAAAAATAATAAGAGCAAACCTCTTTAAAAAAAGATTTTGGTTGTGGAACTTGGCTCCCCCAATCCCAAAACAACAGTCAAATGACAGTTTGTACCAAGCATGGAATAGCACATTGGTCAATTGTTATGTGTTTTCCCAAATAAATCTCACCAAATGTGTACACATTTACAACAAAAAAGTCATTTTTATACAATTGCCAGTCACTGCTACCTGTGCCCATCATTCCCCTTGAGTTGCCGGGTCTATATTATGTCCTCAAAAACCACTTTCAGTGAACGATTGTTCGCCGAATGATAAACAGCAAAATCTAACTTCCTTGAACAGCCATTCCAGTGAATTTTTTTTCCTGGGGAAAAAACACTTAGCCAACCTAAAACCAGACAAAATTTAAAGCTCTTCAATGTGGGGGCTGTGCTCCTCATACCCCCTAACTAAATATACCAACTCTGAGATCGCACTACAGTGGGGAAAAGGGCAAATTCCCAGATGATGACCAAGTGTTTTTTCCTCTAGGAAAAAAAATCGCTGAAATGGCCATTTGTGGGAGTAAGATTTTGCTGGTTATTCAGCGAACAGCCATTCACTGAAAAGGGTTTTCACGGATGTAATATAGACCTGAGTTGTGTATGGGCCATCTTAGAAGTCTAACACTCCTGTGTTCCATTACAATATATGATATGTATATTTCATTGAAATAACATAGAAAAGTGTAAAATAAACTGTTGTAACAGTAACACTTGTGATGAAAGTTAATAAAGCTGTGCATCTGATAAAGTAAAATGCTCTGACAAAAATGCCCATGCCATCAGTAAACTTCTAAGAAGTGCATACAGATAAAAGTTGCATTTGCTAGTGCGTGTGTGTGTGTGTGTGTGTGTGTGTGTGTGTGTGTGTATATATATATATATATATATATATATATATATATATATATATATATATATATATATATATTTTTTTTTTCCTAGTACCATGTGAGTAAATCTAGTATGTAATTGAAAAATGCAACCATTCCTTACGAAGATCAGAAGTTGTCTGTGCAGATAAGTCCAAAGTAATTGCAGTCTTCATCTGTGTTGACAACTTCCACAACTCTACTCACCTTCAGGCTCCCAGTCCCTAGCTATGCAGTTTCCTTTTTATAGTGTAGGTTCAGGCCTGTGACCACACAGAAGATGCAAATAAGGTGTGAACTCATTAGAATTGTTGAATCCCAAACTTTTGGCTCTGTGTACAGGTGTAAATATAGTTAAGGCACTCCCTCAGTGTTAGTTGCTAATGGATTGCAACTGTGAATGATTACTGGTAGGGAGAAGGAAAACACAAAAGCAATTCAGACTTCCTTACCTGCAGCGGGTGTGTCACCCAGGTTAGACTTACAAAGTGTAGAAGTAATTGTATCAAGATTTTAAATGGAAGTGAGCAGCAGACATTTCTCACTTTCTGTTCTCTAATAGCCAAACTCCCCTGCATTTGTTGAAAGCTGTATATTATTGTTATTTAATATTCTCATACATTTTAAGGACAATGATACAAAATGCCTTATGGACTGCATGTCTGAGATTACTGCTTAGATAAGAGAAGAATGGACACAGTACAAAGAAAAGACAGAGCTGCATCACTGCAAACAATAGTCATAAATTGCTGTGTAATCATTGCGCTAAATATGTAATTAACACATGTACAAACAACTGACAGTGTATAGGTCTTGTTAATACTGCAGATGAAATGGAACTTGCTTGTATGCACAAGGATTTGCATTCCTGCTGCAAAGCTGTTTTTGTGGCAAAGAGGGATAAGATACCCTTACTGTATTTTGTAGGTTCATTGGTGTGAAAGTTCATATCCAGACTTGTGTAAAAATCTGTAATGTGTGCTAAAATTTATTTTGTAATGTTTATGTTTTTTTAAATATTAATATTTGTGTGGTGCTCGGCTTAGCAGAAACACTGAGGAATGGATAAATCAAATAAATTTCATGTAACATACTTTTGTGATAAAGACTGCATAAATTACACCTGTGAATCAAGTGTGTGTGTATATCATACCTAGTAAACACCATCCACACAGTATATACTATCTGCAGAGTATGGTGCAAGCCCCACATTTATCTTTTAATGACAAAACTTAATAAACACTGCTTTGAAGGCTAATACAAGGTGAGCTTTACCTGTCACATTTGCATGTTGCTTACCTTTATGCAAACACGGTTTAATACCCCAAACAAAATGAAGACACTCTAAATGTCAAAAAGGATACATTGTTAATTCTTTTGCCGACCATCACTCAAACCTGCTAAGCAGCATCGTGCTACAGTCAGCAACACCTGTAGGTCCAGATCACAGATCACCTGCAGACAGGAAGCAGACAGTAGAAAATTTCAAAATGGACACATTGTATCTGTGGTTTGCCACCATGCAAACATGCTAAGTGATGTTGAGCGTTGTGTAGCAGTCAGCACACATACAGAATAATGAATCTGAAAACATACAGCAGCTGTCTCGTTATTCTCGTGGCAACAGTTGTAAGTTAAGGGTTGTAGTACAGGTGAACCTGAGTTCTAATCCATCTAAAGCCAAACTTTTCTTACTGATGTTCCACTTTACTTTATATGAAAATTAGCAGCAGACAAATACTTACACATAGGAATAACTATCTATAGCATGTGCATTGAGCATACACAGGATATCAGAGATATATTACACGTATAAATGTTGGTATCAGTAAAAGTATGGTTTTACAAGTGCACAATTATTTTCTGAACATTCATGTCACACACATACATGGTTAAATACTCAACTCTTTAATGTCTATCTATAACTCACGAACAGGTCTGACAAACAAGGTCTCAGTTGCAATGATCACTTTGCACAGTAATGACTGTAAAGAATGCACTTGCAGCCCAACCTTTTCTGTGGCAACCATTATAAGTCAATGCTCACAATACAGGTGAGCCAGGGTTCTAGTCTTGCACACTCCCAACTTTATTAATGCTTTTCCACTCAATTTTATAAAATGTTAAACAATGTAAACATAATTATAAATAATGATAAGTATGTATAGGACTGAAGCTCATATGAATTCATGTGTGACCAAGGGTATACTGACAACTGTGTTTCTGTAATTATAATTGCCTTCTCTGGCATTGGATGGACTTCAGACTTCAATGATAGTCATACACACCTGAATATATAAACCAGGAACTTGTCAGGTCACACACATTCATGGTTAACCCTTCACTCTGTCATGTGTAGCTATATATAATTAAAGAGTACATCCAACAAGCACTTCTTCTGTGGCACGGATGAAAAATCACCTATATGGAAGATTATGTTTTGTCTATTTTGTATAAGTTCGAATCCCACATTGTACAAATTAATTTTATCAGTGTGTAAACCACATAAATGTGCCAGGTCAAAAAAATATATGTCCCCAATACATGTCTACAAAGTTAAATTAAATAACAGTTACAGCAGCAACCAACCCATAAACTAATGCGACCTGTCAGATTAACCTTCTTTTTTCAAAAAATGTTTTCTTCTCTGTTTTGCACTGTGTTGCTCTCCACTTAACATCACACAAACTTGGTTGGCATTGTTGCTTGGGTTTATGCACTAACATTAAATGCTATAGCACACACTGGCAGGAAAACACTCAACTTTTGCTGTTTGACCTGAGCAGACATGTCTGAGCTAGAAGAGAAGATGCCCAATTTAGTGCTCAAAGGTGGTTTGTGGAGAAGTCCAAAATCTTTATTGAACTCCTTGTAAAGCGCCACAGCCAAAGGCTGCTGCAGGGGAATTATATGAGTCTCAGTACAAATCTGAGGCATGGAATAGTCTGGCCAGGGCTGTCTCCAGTGCAACTGGCATTCCATGCACTGGAGAGAAATGCAGGCACCACTTTAATGACATCAAAATGCAGAAGTAGGATACACTGAACCAGTGGCTGAATGAGTTTAGGACTGCTGACATCCCATAGTTTGTAAGTATACAGATAACAATAAGTAAAATTTGATAGAAAGCTGCATATAGTCAAGACTGGTATGCATAATGTTCTTTTCTTGTTCTCTCCTTTTCTTTCTACAGCCAACCAGGAGATAACAGTGAACAGGGAAGCCCATGCTGAGTATTTAGAAAGACTTAGGGAAGCAAGGGTATGTATACAGCACAACATAACTATTATTTTATCTAAAGTATTGCTCTTCTATACAGAAGTAGCAAACTAAGCATGTATATCTTAACTGTGAAATCAAGTATGCAAGCTTCAGTCAGTTGTACAAGCCAAATGCAGGAATCAGTTGTAATACTGTAGCCAGACATGGGTTCAAATCCCAGAAGTAACAAATATATAGTAAAATCATTTAAAAATATTACATAATTTCAGTAAAAGTAGCATACCTGCTATGCTGTTGACTTAATCTGTATTATCTGATCAAGCATATGTGCAGTATATGCATATTGTAAGGATTACATGGAGCAGTCATTAGTTGTAGTTTTTAGTTGTTAAAAAGTATTCTTAAATGTAAAAGCAGAAATACGTTCTTAATATTGCATTACTTTATTGTATGTCATGTATGATGGTGCTAATTATCTTTTTTTTTCTCTTACCCCAATGCTTATCTCACTTTTATTTTATATGTGTGGTCACAACGTTTTGATGTACTCTATTTCTGACAACTCACAAAATGATTTATAGCACAAGGAGGTAGGCTAACCACTGTGGCTCAGCCTGCCCCTGCTCCAATGATTCCTGTAATGACCCCCAGGACATCTGGGACACAACCTGATAGTACTGCTTCTGCTGCCCCTGCACTACCTGGGCCCTCCACATGAGGTGACAGCTGGTGCTGTGGTAGAAGAGGTGTTGATTTTGTCACCTGCCAGGAGATGCCAGGCATGGTGTGTGAGGTTGTGGAAAGCACCAATGGCACCCACCTCAGCTGGATGGAGAAGATGCTAGCTGGAATTCTGGGCAAATGTAAACATCAAGCACTCCAATAGCAAGCTGAAGGGAAAGACAGTGATAACAGTTCTGAGGGTGAGGACTAGATTCTCACTGTTTCACATTTGAAGAGCATGGGCATCCAATGTTCCCTCCCTATCCCCAATCATAGTGCCACCCAACCTGTTGTGTCCCTCACCATCCCTGTCTGTGTTGTGTTGTTTGTCCTGTTTGTCTGCATCCTCTTCTACACCTACCCTACTTACCTGACCCAGAAATACCTATATCCCTTACCCAAAATTCCTCTCTTATTGAAATAAAAAATCATAAATGGACACCTGTCCCCCCCTCCCAAAAAAAATATCATCCCATACATAGCTCTCCACTTCACACATGTATCTTCTCGACACACGTGATTCAGTCCAATTGGCTATACAACATGATTGCTTTGTTGTCACCCCTCTTAGTTGAGGTAATAGTCCAAATACAGCCAATATTCTATGCATACTCATTTTATACCGTTGAAGAAGTGGATAGCTATAGTTCTTCCTACCTCTCTCCTGCATATCCCTGTATTGCTTTCCCTTTGTTCTTCCCCCTGCTTGCCCTCCCCATTTCACCAGTTTCCTATCTGCCTCATTTTAACACCTGTAATCTGGTCAAAACAACAGAATCACACACCACACACATAAATAAGAAATCACCAATGAGGTCCTTCACTTTGTGTCCCCTATGTTTGAGTGGTGTTTCATATTGTGAACCAATGCTAAGCAATAGTGAATGGCTCTTCATGTCCTATGGCAGGGTGCAGTTACCACCTAGCAATGCTGCTTAAACCTGCTGTACTAAGGAAATACACAGTTAAAGTAGAATAATGATGCTTATATTAAAAATTTCATTTAAATGACTATTTTATTTAGCCTGATGACTACTGATATGTAACTTCATATGTCTACTGTTGGCATAAATCACTTGAATTTTTTTTATTTATACAATACTTCACTGTACTCATTCCCTGTTACATTTCAGATTATCACATGTAATTATTTAATTACATCATAATACATATTTAAAAATATTAGATAGTGCTGGATCCAAACCATGTATTATCTGGGCTCAAAATAAGAGATCATTGCTCTTACACCTGCTGCCACAGAGTCAGCTAGGCAGCAGGTGTGTTTATTACACTCAATACTATCCAAAGAGTTGCTGCTGAGCCTATCTGCTTAGTGTGTTTGTACAGAGAAAAGCAAACCAATAGAAATCCCATGATTTTATCACTGAAGCAGAGGCCCACATTTGTTGGTCGCTTAACTATGTGCAAATGGGGAAAGCAGTATAAATCATTTTTTTACAGTTAGACAATTTATGACACAACATTTCCAGTATGAACTGTATGTGATCACCATAGTATCTGTTAGCTTTGTCTACCATAACCAGTATAGATAAGTACTTGAAAATTCAAGTAACAGTCCTTAAATGTATATCTCACATATGCAAACACTTTGCTGTTGATCGTGCAAACTAGCTGCTTGCTGGTGCACTATGGAAAGTGCTCCTTAACATGTATTACTTATGTTTACTGCCCAGTACGTCTTCATCCTATTAAAGTCCATGTAAAAACACAACCAAAAGGAAGACTCTTTTTAAAGACTGAACACATATTTATACTGTAGTCATGTGCTACCTGCACCTATGCACTTGAAAGTTGGTATCTCAGTACTTGTTTCAAAATATTACCTACAGTACAGAAATAAATACAAAAAATGCTTTGTTACATACCATGTACATCTTTATACCGACACTATACATTCTGATTGCCTAATATGTACTAATGTAGACAGCAATTATTCACAAATATGAACACTCAAAGATGATACAATAAATGTGTGTTTGTCTGAATGCGGCAATTTAAGTGCGTGATGTACACAACATACTGAGAAAATGTGTCATTTCTGATACATGCATTCCTGACAGCTGTTTACATGTAGTTTATAAAGCTGTCATTAAAGTATACCTGCAACCTGGCAACACAGCAGGAAATGCAACATCCACACTTTGCATACCACGCTCATAACAGGATATGGCAACCAGATGCTAAAGTTAACTTTGAACCTAACACCACTCTTAAGTATTCAACTGCGGTACCACCTTTATCATTCTTATAAGAAAAGCACAGCCCAGGTCTGAACTGTCTGCAAACAGCTAAAGTTAACTGTGAGTATGTGTCTACCTGTTTGAGCCAATATTCATTTTCCCCTGGAGAGAACTCTGCTTTGGCTTGTAAACAGCCCCCCCCCCCCCCACACACACACACACACACTCATCTTCCACTTTCTCTCTTATTCCCTTCTGTTAGCAAATAGTATCCATAACTGATCAATACTGTGTGTTTGTTAATTTAAACTGAGACCACAGTAACCTACTGATACAAGGTTATCCTGTTTTTCCATCTGAGAAATGGTTAAGAAATGACTTACAGTTTCAGAGCAGTCCTTGGTCAATTGTGATTGTTTCTTAAACACAAACTTGTATTTGCTTTGGCTCATTAGCAGCAGTACAAAGAACTGCCTGCTCACAACCTTGTTCTCCCCTCCCCGTCCCTGTTTATTACCTTAAGACAATCCCAAAGTTAATAATTATTACCTGTGGCAGGCACCATTTTTAAAACTACAACCATCCTTGTCACTATCATATGTTTATTTATCAGTTAACTCTGTTACCTGATTGTTTCCAGCCCCCTCATAAGAGCAATTAACAGGGTCTCTACCTGCTTCACTCCCCACCCTGCCCACTATTCCCTCCCGCCCCCAGTGGTCCCACCTTTATTACACTCACAAACCTCTCCCATCTTTCCAATAGCCAACCGCAGCGCTAACCCAACACTACCTCCTCCATCTTCCCACTACTATCACACCTCCTCAACTAATATGCACAAGCATACCTTACCTATGCTTAGTGCATGCACTCTCCTTGCATATCTTACATCCTACCAAAGCTCCATCATTCCCCCACTCAACCACTACCACTGTACTACTACTCACACCACCACTCATGTCTCACTCTCACTCAGCTCCCCTCCCACCAACTCAAGAACCATCCCTATGCACCCCCCACATATTCTACCAACTATATTACCCAAACATAAAGCATCCCTACAACTTAACATAGTAACCCTCCCACCATACCTATTACCCACAGAGCACAATCATAAAGTTTCCCTTATAAATAAACACATTCAAAAACTGAGAAAAATAATAACCTAATGTATATCAAAACTAGCCCTAAGTGGAGACATCCACCCCAACCCTGGCCCTACCATCTCCAACCCCAATCCTCATAATCAGACTAGAAACCACAACTTCTCCCATATCACAGCCAATAGAAAGCCAAGTGATTTCCTTCTACTAAGCCTAAATATTAGAAGTATATCCAACAAAGTCCATGAACTCCATGCCACTATAGACTTGTACTCCCCAGATATAGTCATCCTGACAGAAACCTGGCTAAAACCTCACATTATCAGTGAGCAAATACTCCCTACAAGTTAAGTCATACTAAGAGTAGAGCGGCTAAACAAGAAAGGAGGCGGTGTAGCTATAATATTTAAACAGCATCTAAACATCCAGATCTTAAAATCATCAGCTCCACAAATAGGCAATGCAGAAATAATATATACCAACCTCAAAATAAACCACAACAAAACCATCAACATAATTGGATGCTACTTCCCACCTGGCCAAAACATCCCTCCACTAGAAAACCTCCTCATCTGGTCTACCCACCATCTCCCCCAAGAAACTATAATTTTAGGTGATTTCAATATTGACTGGCAATCCTGTTCTGGCAACCATCCAACCCATCATGTAAACCTTCATGGCTTCACTCAACTAGTCCAGTCACCAACCAGGATAAATAAAAACTCCAGCAAGCACACTACCCTGGATTGGATACTAGTCAGTAAGAGCCCCCAGTCATATACAACAGGCTGCTTATCAGATAGCCTCAGTGATCACTCCCCAACATTCCTACTAAAAAAATACCTATACCAAGCTAAACCTGTCATCTACCATCAAATACGTAAAAAACTAAACTTTAACCCACTCACATTCATCTCATACCTCAAAGAATGTAACTGGCATCCTCTAAAGTACCTCAGTCTTGATGATGAAGTTGATTTTTTAATACTACCTTCCTGAGCATCCTTAATTACCATGCCCCCATAAGACTTTCCAGAATCAAAGCACAACCCTCCACATGGCTACAGAAAACCACTAAGTCAGAAATTAAAAACAGGGATAAAGCCTGGGAGCACTGGCGCAAAACCAAAACCCCCTCAACTAGACAGAAATTCCTAGAACTACGCAATAGAGTCAAAAAGCTAATAAAACAGGACAAATTTCAATACTACCAGTCTGCCCTAGACTCCTCCCAACAAAGCCCCAAACAATTTTGGTCCTCCATAAACTCCATCCTCCACCCAGGTAAAGTCAGTACCCCTCCTCCTAATATTCCTCACTCCTCAGAAAATATTGCTACCTCATTCAACACACACTTCACACAAACCATACTATCACTAGCTAAACAACACAACCCCCCCTCCAACCCACACCTTCAACTAGTAATCTCCCCACTGCCTTCTCTTTTTCTCCTGTACCTACCTCCAACATACAAAAACTCTTAACTAAACTTAAGCCCACCAAATTAGCAGCAGACAACCTCCCAAGTGAATACCTACAAGTCGCAGCTGATGCTCTGGCCTACCCAGTATCCATCTTGATTAGCCGATCTCTGTCAGAAAGTTACATTCCCACACTGTGGAAAGTATCACATATAATTCCCCTCCACAAAGGCGGACCCTCCACAGAACTAACCAATAACTTCCCCATAGCTATTCTCTCTCCACTCTCCAAAATACTAGAGTGATGCATACACTCTCAGGTCTCAGACTACCTCCTTACTAGCAACCTCCTTTCCAATACTCAGCATGGTTTCCGACCAAACCATAGCAGTACCACTGCCTAACTCTCCTTTACTAACACTATCCTTCAGCATAAAAACAATGGCTATCTTTCCTCTGCTACTTTCCTAGACCTATCTAAAGCATTTGACATGGTCTCACACAAACAGTTTATCTCTGTCCTCAGTAACCTATCCTTCTCACAATCAGTCACCAACTGGTTTCAGAGTTACATGTCTGACCGCCAACAATCCGTTGTATGGCAAAATGACATATCTCCCCAACTACCTGTCTCCATAGGGGTTCCCCAAAGATCCATCCTTGGACCCCTACTCTTCTCTGTTTTCACCAATAATCTAGCCTCTGCAACCAAACATGGCACACTCATACAATACGCAGATCACTCAACCATCATCTGCTCAGTCCCTACCCAAACTGCAAAAAGTCACACAGGAAGCCTTTTCCTCTGTTGAAACGTGGTTATCCGATGCCCAATTAATACTCAACCCAAACAAAACTAAACTACTCATCTTCCAACCCACCAAACATACTCAAAACAACTCTCACTTTAACATCAAAGCAAAAGACAACACTACTATATACCCAACTGAACACACCGAATTGCTAGGAGTGGAAATAGACAATAAACTAAAATTTGACATTCACATATCCATGACCATAAAAAAGTCCACAAAAAACTAGGAGCGTTATACAGAAATAAGCAACTTCTCACCAAAGCAGCAAAGATTTCAATAGCAAATTCCCACCTTATCTCCACCCTACTTTATGCCTATCCAATATATACCAACCTAAGGCAATGCAATCTAAACAAGCTAGAAACCTGCTACAACAAAATCGCCAAATTCGCCACAGGGGCATCCTACCGTAGTCACCACTGTCTCTCACTTGCTGAACTGGGCTGGCTTGAACTCCCTCACCTCCTTCAGTGGTATCAACTCTCACTCGCCCACAAAGTAGTAAACCATCCACTAAATGTCCCATCCCTTAAGAATCTACTCCAACCTTATCGCACCACCAGACCACTAAGATCCAGCAACAAAAATCACTTGCAGATCACTAAAGCCAATAACTCTGCTGGTGAAGCACTATTCTCTTGCACCATAGCCAAATTATGGAACTCCCTCCCACCCACAATTACCTCCGTACCATCATGCACTCACTTTAAAACTTTACTAAAAGCGCACCTAAAAACATGCTGGCTATGCCTTTGCAACTCCCACTCTAATATCACCCACCCCATCCAACCACTACCTTTCTTTCCACTCCACTAACTACCTTGATTATAGCAAGCTCAGATGCTCATAAGCCTAGTACTTATTATACAGCAGGAACTTCTTATTGTAACATTTGTTAATGTCTGTTATGTACTTCACAGATAAAGATTCTAGTTGTCTACTGATGTACTATGTTCTTCATCTGTAAATATGTTGTAAGTAATTGCTATGTAAATTGTTAATCGCTATGTAATCCAATGTAACTACTGTCTGTTTATTTTAACTGTGGAGCTTTTCTCCCTGGGCCTCCCCTGAAAATGGACCTATGTCCAGTCGGACACTCCCGGTCAACAAATAGAAATAAATAAATAAAATAAATAAATAATGCTGATGGCATCATCTATAAAGACATCTCTGACAAGGCAAATACACTTTACTGGTGTTGCAATCATAACATGCTGTGTTTTGCAGATGGGAACTAAATAATTGCATGTGTGATAGATTAACACAGCAGACAGCCATATTATGTGTTAATCTCTATGTTTGTGTAAGTGTGTGTGCATAGTCAGAGGAACACCAATCTCTATCCTACTATCATCAGTTCAATAACATGCATTTCACCCAGGCCTCCCAACATCTTCTCCCAAGCACCCAATGATAATAGCATCCACTATAAATTGCCCAGCAGCACTATAAAAGTTACACTTGTATTGTAGCACTTACATTAAATATTGAGTTCTCAAGCTGGCCTGCTTAGTTAGATAGGGGATCTAGTCTCACTGTGGTCAAATTGCGTGTGTGTGTGTTTTGTGTGTGTGTGTGTGTGTGTGTGTGTGTGTGTGTGTGTGTGTGTGTGTGTGTGTGTGTGTGTGTGTGTGTGTGTCTAGTTAGAAGAGCGTAACTGTGTATTCTACAATCAGCAATACAATATGGAGTCCATGCCTACTTATCTATTTCATTCAGGCCTCCCAACATCTTTTCTCAAACATCCAGTGATGATGTCATCCAATATAAATTGTCCAGCAGCATTATAAAAGTCAGACATGTGCTGTGATGCTTGCATTAAATACTGAGTTCTCTAGTTAGATAGGGATTCTAATCTCAATCTGGTCAACTGGTGTGTGTGTGTGTGTGTGTGTGTGTGTGTGTGTGTGTGTGTGTGTGTGTGTGTGTGTGTGTGTGTGTGTGTCTGTGTCTGTGTTCACTTGGTTGACGTTCACAAGTCGATTTTATATCAGCATGTGGGACACTGCTATTACCATCCTCTTCTTGCCAGACACTGCTGATGTCATCAAGTGTTATCTGACCCTGTAAAAACTAGATTTGTGCTGTGGTGCTTGCATTAAGTACTGTGCTCTGTAAATTTCTTAGGTAGGGGTACTGTTCTCACTGTGGTCATTGGGGTGTGTGTGTGTGTGTGTGTGTGTGTGTGTGTGTGTGTGTGTGTGTGTGTGTGTGTGTGTGTGTTCAGGTGGTTCACATACAAGAGACCATTTTACACCAGCATGTGGGATACAGCTACTACCATCCTCTTTTCGGCAGACACTGCTGATGTCATCAGTTATAAAGTGTCATCCGACACTATAAAAACCCAGACGTTTGCTGTGGTGCTTGTGTTAAGTAGTGTGCTCTGTAAATAATTAGGTAGGGGTTCTGTTCTCACTACAGAAAATTGGTGTGTGTTTGTTCAGTTGTCTGACATATAAGGGGCCATTTTACACCAGTATGTGGGTAACTGCTACTACCATTCTTTTCTCAGCAGAAAATGCTGATGTTATCAGTTATAAAATATTGCCTGACAGTGCGAAAGCTAGACTTGTGCTGTAGTACTTGCATTAAGTACTGTGCTTTGTAAATAGGTATATGTTCTATTCTCACTGCAGTCAACTGTGTATGCATTCAACTGTCATTATGGTGACAACTTTAAAATATTATGTGAGTACACAACTATGTCAAACCCTCCTCTGAACATCTTGCTGCATAACATGCACTCTGACAGAATTCAAGACAAACTTGTGCTGTGGCAGTAACATTAACTACTGTGTTTGCAAGCTACTTTACCTACACATACAGGTGTTCTAATCTGACGGCAGGCAACTTGCATATCTATACATACAACTATTACTTTTGAGACAGTCTTCCTCAAGGATGTGACTCTGCATCCATGTTCTACACTCCTCACAACATGTTCTCATCAGCATGCAATGATGCTATCATACTCCATAAAGTGCAACTTGACAATGTTACAGTTAGACATATGTGGTGTTTTCACTGTGAAATTGCATGGCATTCGTATTCTATACCTATACAGGTGTAATGTTCAAATCAGGCCCAGTCTACTGCTGTGTGTGTGTGTGTGTGTGTGTGTGTGTGTGTGTGTGTGTGTGTGTGTGTGTGTGTGTGTGTGTGTGTGTGCTTATGCGTGGTTGGTGGTACGTTATAGTCATTTTATGATCTTTGGAATTGTTCTTTATTTCACTACAATTTGGGGAACCTTTCACATAGCCCCATACATCCACCATCCTCCTTTTTGGCCACATGACATCCTTCCTGTGGAGGAGTGGAGGATGTCCTCTGTCAAATATGCCTACACACATCATGAAGCAGAGTCCCTCCATAAGCCTCTGCAAACCATCTCCAGACCACTGCATGTGTGATTGCTAATTCTGTCATGGTGTGGTGCACATATCTCATATGGACAGTGGCAGGATGTAAAGCAATCCAACAAATGGACACAATACTCTTACTACCTTCCATAATATAGATATAAGGATTTTTATTTACATGGTATAATAATGGCTAGGATTTCATGTGATGTTGGCCATTAGCCTAATAATGTTCAACGACCCTAGGAACAATTGACATGTCAATGTTGCTGCTATTGACATGTGCTTTGTTGAGGTGTGGTTGTACTGTATGGCTACAAGAGGGTATTACAATCTGTGATGCGATCTAAAGTATTGATGGCTGTTGCTGCCATTGCATTACATGCTCCTTCTACAACAACTGTAGTAATATGCCTCCTGAGAACTGCTGACATGATATGATACTCTTTTATGTATATTTTTGGTGCATTAGGACAGGTGTTGTAGTGGAGCAGATCAACCTTCTATACAGTTCACATTCCGCCATCACAGTGACACTTGCAGTATGGCACAGGTGTGCATGTGTCTATATAACATCATTAAATGTCCTGTGGCAGACATCAATATAAATTCATATCAATTACATGGTCACATTAGTCTTGTCTCATACACATGTTGTTATGCTGTGATATACATAACCAATATATCACATATTTTGATTCAGTTGTAGCCTTGTGAATTCATTGTATGTGCAGTTGTGTTGTTATAACCAAAGATTGCTGAGGTGGTCAGCAGCGGCATTGTGTGACTATTACCATTTGTCTCAGGAAAGATTTTCTGCATGAGCCACAAACAACTGATCTCTAATGTGTCCTCATATGGCTTCAGGCCACTCAGACACAACTTGACCATGAAAAACATATAGGCATATGTTGTGCAGTTGATGTTAAGTACATGACGTTGGTACAGTTATACAACTGTGTGTATAGTATATGTGTATAGTACCAGTGTGTGGAATGTGATGAATGATAAAGGTTGTATTTGGAGGTCTTTTCACAAATCATTTACTCCAATAAACATGAAATGTTAAGGGGAATACGCAGCTATTGGCTCCGTTGTATTTTTTCATGTTGTGAAGGTTGAGTTGGAGTGTGTTTTTTAGTGAATTCACAGCTAAGCCAGATCTCTGTGTGGATGCCACCAGACATAGCCGAATGAAGGAAATAGACAATCCACTAGCTGGCAGTTTGTCTTACGAATCATTCCCCATCAGCAAAAGTATGCATGCAAACATTACTCAGTTTTTATTCTAAGGAGGACAGCTCATCTGTGCACTCTCTATGGCTAATAACACAGAATCAATGGGGCCTGACAACATCACAGGATGCCTATAGCATGAATAAAACATTGACCTACCAGATACAGTTGGATCCATACTTCAACACAACTTCCAAACAGCCTATGTTTCTGCAGCAAGGTGTACATCAATATACATTCTTCTGACTGAAGCGGAACATCACCTGATGCATGCATGTATAGACCCATCCTGACTCTCCTCATCTGTGAGGCAGACCAATGAGTCATCGTGGACCTTCTCTAAAAGAGGAGCAGGAAATATCCGACTGTGCACTAAACACGTGTGATTTGCTCAGGCTACATCATGTCTGTAGCATCTGTCTGATGTCCTCAGGAAGGTCAACAAGGGCATGCATGATGATAACACTATCATCCTGTGTAACTTAGGTTCATAGATTAGTACTAGGCTAACTGCCGTTGTAGGACATTTTTTAAGTTTAGCCAATTACCCCATGTAAGAATCAACATCTACACTTTGTGTTTGTGAGGTAAACACCTTAACCATTGTACCAACCTCCCACCCTTGACTTGGCCAAGGTATTTGACACAAAGCCACACTGAGGTATTACTGAGAAACTATCATAAGTGGCCATAAACACCTGGATCATCAAGTGGGTAGATCACTTAATCACATACATGACGGATACATATGTTGAAGTGTGTGACGTGACCTATATCTAGAATGCAGTGATCTGATTCATAGTTCAGAGCTCTGTGCTAGGCCCTTTCTTCTTCATTATATAAGTCTCAGACATCAACAATGACTCATACATCTTTTGTCCAACCAGCTTTGGGAAAGCACTGCAGATTGTGGACAATCATTGAATCCAAGTGTGGTATTAGCATAATACAGACAGTATCAACACACACAAAGGGTTGCTGGCACAGCCACGGAGACACATGAGATGAACAAAAATCATAGGGGGATTTGTTATTTATAAAAGTAAATATACAATGTGATTATAATATAGACAGCACGATCCTATGAGCAGACCAAGTGGTATGTGATCTATGTACTCGGGTAGATGGTATGAGGAATGTCCATCAGCATGTGCCTACAATGGTGACCACTCCTTGTATGTGACAACTCCTGAGCATGGTGGGACATCCACATCAAAGGACATTATAGTTCCATAGTTCTCAGCCCTCATCAAACCGATAACTGTGTACAATGCACCCTTTTTCATGTACCTCCCAACACATCTTCTAGGGATGAGTTACTCAAGTGTACCACATTTGCAACAGTGACACATATTATTGGCCTTACCTAAGTATTCTTTTTGTTGCATAAACATTAGTGGTTAATGGTGTGGAACCCCAATCGAGATGCATATTTGATACATGTTCCTGTGATGCACACAGTAAATGCATAGCTGATTGACAATGCAGATGGCATTGGTTACATTTATGACACTGTGGATTGTGTGTGTGTGTATATGTATATATATATATATATATATATATATATATATATATATATATGTGTGTGTGTGTGTGTGTGTGTGTGTGTGTGTGTGTATCCGCAGTAAAAAACAAATGGTGCTGGCAAGAGTTACCTCCAACAACAATGGAATGAACAGTAAAAAACAAAGCAGGAGGTAGTAGCCACGGCTATGTAGAATAACAGCTTTATTAGTAAAAGAGGTGAGTGCTTTCATTGCACCAGCCACTTCATCAGATCTGATGAAGTGGCTGGTGCCATGAAAGCGCTCACCTCTTTTACTAATAAAGCTGTTATTCTACATAGCCATAGCTACCTCCTGCTTTTTTTACTGTATATATATATATATATATATATATATATATATATATATATATATGTGTGTGTGTGCGTGTGTGTGTGTGTGTGTATATATATATATATATATATATATATATATATATATGTATATATATATATATATATATATATATATATATATATATATATATGGTATGCACACATGTCAACTAGCCAGGATTGCTTGTAATTTCAAATACAGGTCTAACAGTGTCCCTTCTAACACCTCCGGCAGATGTTAAATTTTGAGGAAGGTGTGCTTCATTCCCTTCATAGATTGCTGACAATCCTGGCTCCAACACCCACGTGAAAACTGCTCTCGCCAAAGCAAAAAACACAGCATCCATGGGACCTGATGGTGTCCCCGGCTGTGTGCTCCACGAACTAAACGATGAATTGAACCCACAGCTAGGACAGCTGTTTAATCATAGTCTTACCTCTGGATACGTGCCCAGGGAGTGGCGCACTGCAACTGTGGTCCCACTTCACAAAGGCGGTGCCTCCACCGACCCTGGAAATTACCGGCCCATTAGCTTGACAAGCCTTATCTGCAAAGCCATGGAGAGGATCATAATGGACCTCATAAATAAAGACATAGGGAATTTGCAGACTTTGGATCCATCCCAGTTTGGCTTTGTCAAAGGCAGATCATGCCTTCTAAACTTGGTTGACTTTTGAAACAGTCACCAAAGCCATTGATGAGGGAAAGGCAGTCCATACAGCCTACCTAGATCTGGCGAAGGCCTTCGATACAATACCCCACTGCGGTATCATTGAAAAACTCATCAGCTTAAATGTTAACCCATACATCACAAGATGGGTTGCAAACTGGCTGAGTGACAGAACCCACAGGGTCAGAGTTGCTGGCGCCATGTCAGACTCAAAGCCTGTCACAAGTGGTGTATCACAGGGCTCTGTCCTGGGCCCACTCTTGTTTGGCATCTACTTTTCAAGTACAAGCAAACACAGGAGGGTTATGGCTGACAAAGTTTGCAGATGACTGCAAACTGGGCCATAGTAGAAAACACATCTAACACAGATATCCCACAGAAGGGTCTCACAGAAGCGGATAACTGGTGCCAGAGCCATGGCCTAAAGTTAAATGCCAAAAAATGCATAGTCATACCCTTCGGGAAAAACAAGGTTACCCCTAGCTACCAAATAGGTGGCAATCCACTGAGCACAGAAGAAGTTATCAGGGACCTAGGGACACAGGTTGATAGTAGTCTGTCATTCGACACCCATGTAGCCAAATTAGTTAGGAAGACCTTCTACATTGCCCACCTTATCATGAAGGGATTCTCGTCTAGATCAAGGGAGGTCATAGTCTCCTGTACTCATCACTCATCAGACCAATGATTGAGTATAATGCCCCATTCGGAATGTATCTGACCCGACACTTGCATCAGCTTGAGAGGCCACAAAGTTCCTCACCAAAAGGATAAAGGGTCTCAAACATCTGTCCTATGCTGCCCGACTGAAAGAACTCCAGCTCTACTCAGTCGCCACATTGCTCAGAGGTGACCTTTGCCTAACATACAAGGCCATGTCAAACCCAGATTTGATGAATATGCTTCACCTCAAAATCTAGATCCATCAGAGCCACAAGGGCGGAAGACTTAAACCTGGACACGGCTATTAATAGGACGTGTTGGAGGGATAGATTCATCACCCAAAGACTCCCTATGCTGTGGAACAAAATCCCGGTATATGTGAGGCAGAGCACCTCGCTGGCCTTGTTCAAGAAAAATCTTGACCAATGGATGGGAGATCACAGATATACCCCAGGGATCACCTCAGTGTCACTGCTCGACAGAGGCACAGCAAAATAATGGGTATAGTTCCCCATACTAAAGGGGTGGCGTAAGCCACAAAACTATGGGCTAGGCTTGTAAATGCCCTCGGGCAGATAGCCTAGTATGAACCTATGAACCTATGAACCTATGACAAATCATGACAGTTGAACCATCTATAATTAAATAAATGTCCTGTCCGTTGTTCAGGTCAAAATGTGCATGTCACACAAATACAAGCCAAGTAGGACCAACAAACCACACAACAGTTGCAATAATCTTGCTGAAAACTTGTGTAATTCGATAACTACTCAAAGTGCTTTTCATCCCAGTCTTTGCTGAAACTTCAGCAGATAAAAAATCTACAAGTTTATAATATACAATAAGTGTGTGATGATATGACTATACCCACATAGGAGGTGTACACAGCAGTACGTAATGTATTATGTACATATGTCACTACCGTTCATGCTACAACTGTCTTTTCTTTATTGTGTATGTAATTTGATATACCCTCATCTGCTGTACATTACCATGTTTCACCTGCCCCGTTCCTCTGTGTTCATTCCTACAATCCATCTGTGTGTCCCTTTTCAATACACACATCTCCCCTAAATAATTATTTCTAATGCCATCTATGTACTCTCGTTGATCACTTGCAAAAATTTTATTCAGTATGTCTGAAACAGGTTTGCACACTACTCTGCACTGTATACACTTTCATGTAATGTGCTAGAACCATATAGATTGCTTTATTAAAAGCCCTGGTGGTCATTGTGGCTTTCCGAGCAATTCTGCAGAACTAGTCTGCCCATAGATAAACAGGTGTACATATCTGCAGGTGTCATGTTTCTTAATGCAGTTTCCTGGCTGGCACCTCTGTTGCTGGCCACAAAACTGCGCATGTTTATGTTTAAACGTGGTGTGCAGCATGCATATGCTATTACCACTGCTGCTCAAAACGTAAACACATAAACTCCATGTAGGCTTTGCGCTAAGCCTACATGGTATTTATTGAATCCTCAGGATGATGAAATATCTCAGATAGAATCTGAAAAAGTGGCAACCATAATTTATTTATTTATTTATACTTTTTATTGACCCCCTACTCCCACTAGGCTAAATGGCCTATTTTCAAGGGAGACCTGAAGTGATATTAATAGTGACTTGGGAAAATTTGGACAGAACACCAGAGGACGCCATATAATTTCTGTGGTCTCACTTCTGGAGTGGAGGTGCCCTGTGAGTTTAGGGAGTTATGACAGTGGCTGCAGTAGACATTTTATCATTGGAGAAGATTTCTCCATCTGCAGACTTGAAAGTTGATCCTCCAGTACAGATTACTGCTTTAATAGATGATGGTCTTTGTGATGATGTGAAGTATTGCCAGCTATGCCAGGAAAAGTAGGGCAGTGGATGTGTAACATATGCCAGCACAGCTAGCTGGAATTTTGCAAATAATTATATGTCATTTGTATGTCAAACTGATTTGTACAGATGATTGTGTTAAAAATGTACCAGTAGTGGGTCCTGACTTTATTGCAACTGATTAAATGTATCTGTTTTAACAGAGGATGCTGGAAGAGAAGATGTTAATCTCAGCCTCAACTAACATTTGGAAAAATATCCTGAAATTATATTACCTGGTTTAGGCTATAAAGATTGTAGCTTATAGTTCTGATTGCAGCCAGAGGCTAAATGTCTGTGCCAGAGAGTGGTTTATTAGCTCCTGTAGGAAGAGTGGAAGTGTTTTATGGTTTATAGCTTCCAGATGCTATAACACATCTCAGCAAAGCTCTATCCGTGTTTATGGTGTATCTATTTGGTGACTCTGTGGCCACTCCTGAAAGTCTTATTGCATTGGTCAAACACTACTATTTGTATTAATATTAATTTCACTCACTGTAATTGGGTACCCTTATAAGAGCCTCAGATTAGCTTGCTTTAGAGTGTCTGGTAGCAGTAACTACCATATAGCCTGGCAGAAGGAGGCATAGCTACGAAATCTGTGCCAGCCTTTCCCAGGTGTGTGTGTGCGTGCGTGTGTGTGTGAGTGTGTGTGTGTGTGTGTGTGTGTGTGTGTGTGTGTGTGTGTGTGTGTGTGTGTGTGTGTGTGTGTGTGTGTGTGTAAATCAAATCTCCAAGAGTGTGTGTGTCAGATGCTTGGAGCAGGGACACAAAGCACTGGTGTCACAGAGATGGTGCTGGAGGACTTGGCTTAGACACTCAGCTGAGGATTCAACTCTACAGCTGTGCCGGTCCAGTGGGGAGTCTCACTGGGGCCCTGGAGAGAGAGAGAAAGAGAAATCCACACCCTGGACTGAGTGTTCTTCCTGTGTGCTCTTAAGGAAATTGTGCCTGATGCAGAGAGCTTCATCTGGAAATACTGTGTGTATCTACTTTTCTTCAAAGTGAACGTTCATCTTCAGTGTCAGCGGTGAGGATTCAGGCTCCTTGATTACTGACCCAGAGAGGGGATGTCACAGTCTCAATGCTGAAATCCTTGTAAATTTATTTAATGAAGCAGAAACTACTGACGTTTCCATGCTCTCCTGGGTTAATGCTATGTAGAAGTGTGCCTTTCTTTTACTTCCTTTGGCTTCCAGGGTGAATTCACAGGCAGAGAAATTCAACATTAATCCTTCAAAGAAGGCTCACTGTTCTGGACAAGATATGGGTGTGACAGATGGTTTGATGTCCTGTAAGTCCTATGCAGAGGCTGCAGCTTCTGTGACTGGTTAAAATGTGAAAAAAGCTGCTTTTCGAGTACACCATCCTGTTTGATGCATTGCACAGATGAATTCCGAAAGTACTGCGTGCATGACTTATTGGATAACATTTTGGTTCCATTGGGACTAACTGTTAAAGATGTCCAGGCCCTTATTCATTTAGGGTCCAAGAATTTTGCTGACCTGACTTTGGAAATACAATCTGGATTATTCATTAGTCAACTCTTCTGAATTAAAGAAAACAATCTTTTCAATGGACTCTTGTACAGCATTGACAAAAAATGTCTAGACTAAGTATAAAAAGTTACTGTACAATTGAAATCTTCAGAGATTGAAGATCATGGTATTTCTTATTTTTTTCTATCCCTTGTGCTTCTGTTTTGAATATTAAACGTATTACATGACCAGAATTTGAGGACTGATGAATGGACTTTTTGGGCTACTCTTAAAGAGAGCAATAGTACATTTATCTAGTGTAATAACTTTAAATGTTTATAAATGCTCTATTAAATGTACAGGGCAGCCTAAGCCATGCTTCTTTTGAGGTGATTTTCAGCATCTTCTTAGCACTTATCAGAAAAAAAGCATTGTTCTATTCAAGGTGAAATAAGAAATTCTTCTAGAAACTGTGTTTTGCATTGTTATAATGCTTGGATGGATTGTCCTACTGTTTCATCTGTTGTTCTATAACAGAAAGCTGTTATTGCTCAGAAACCCTTTACTGTAACTCTTCAGGAATCTCCAGAACAGTCCCATGCTGAGAGTGTTATCTTGGTTTGAATATTGCGGACAATACCTTTAATAGTGCACAAGGATTAGATGACCGTCTCTGTTTGCTGATGGCTTTGAAGGAGATGATGATAAGGAAGGGAGAGTAAAGTAGTTAAGAATGCCTTAGTTAAGGTCTCTATTTGAGTTCATGCTAAGCAGAGAAAGTATAAGTTAAAAGAAAGGTTAACAAGGTGATTGAACATAAAAAAGGGAAAAAGATATTTTCACTGTTTTTTTCTCTTAATGTAAATAGTATTATCAGTGATATTAGACATTTGCTGATCCTGGATTGTTGTAGGACTGCACATGTTGATGTCATTTGCTTTCCAGATATCATACATCATTATGTATCCCAAATACTTCAAATGGAAACTTTATGGGGTAGATCTATCATTTGGTCCTGGGTATTGATAATTGTTCTGGCATTGTTGTCCTTTAAAAAAAATCTGATTGTAATTTGGTTAGAGGTTTTGACTGGGGAAAGTTGTTGTTTGTCTTTCAGCTTTTTCCCGGTAAGGGGTCGCCACAGCGGAACTCCGGTCCGTTAATGATTGGCAGTAGATTTTTTACGAAACACCAAGGTGCCAGCTCGACGCCCAACCTTCAATGAAAGCATGCTCATTTACGCTTGCATGCCTTTCGAACGCTACCCAACCGCGGGGAGGACATGCAGACTCCACATAGAAGGCACTCCCAAGCCAAGCCGAGAATCGAAAGGGAGAACCTCTTGCTGTGAGGTAACAACGCTACTGCCGTACCAGACTGGGGAAAGTAAGCCAGCTTATTTCTCTAGGTTTATGTATATTTTTAGTTTTTATGGATTACTTCTTTTTTATGCTCCAACTGCTGTTAGCGACAAACACATTTTTTTCCTTTAAAGTATTTTCTTTTGGTTACTTTGGATATAATTGTGACAGGACACTTTAATTGTAATATGAACATATGTCATCTCAATCAACAGGTTTGAAAGTGATGCAACAGTCTTTGCATATTGGGAGTTTAGTAGTAGGGTGCTCTATAGGAGGTACTTATCAGACAGGTAGATTTAAGATTGAAATAGATTATTTCCCTTTTTCTAACACATTTTGTGTCACAACTGGGAAATTCATTGTAGGATTTTCAGATCATTTAGCTGTATGGGCTCAGTTTGGATGTCCATCAGAATTTATAATGGGGATAGATTTAAAACAATGGTTGATCCTGTTTTAGATTATAAAAAATATAACATTTATAAATATACATATTTATATATTTATAATATATATTTTTATAACAATTTTATAGCAGCTGTGAATAAGTTAAGGAGAGATCATTTGACTTTTTTACATCACTTGGGGAGCTGTATATAGTATATCTGACAATTTGATGTGGGATTCTTATTTTAGAAATCAGACTAAATCTGATTATAGGCTTTTGACACATAATTTTTCATTTTTTGGGGGGAAACTAATAATCTTGACTGTCTGTTGAACAATATATGTATATTGCTAATTGTGATAGAATTAAATACTTGCTACAAGAACCAGTTTATTTTACACAAGGAAAAAAGAAGTGTATCCCTTTATGGGTAAATTTTAATGAGAATTGTGTTAAGACACTACCCCTACAATGCTGATTTATGTTTATTCCATTGTTAGTCATAAATTATGTCATGCTTCTGGTGTACAACCTTTTCTTTGGATAGTTAGTTTCTTTACAACAGAACAGCAGTGAGTGATAGATGCAGCTATCTCTTTACTAGGGCTGGATGCTGTTCTATGTAACATTGCCTCTTCTGCTTTTCCAGCAATAGATGGTACACATTATTAATTATGTAAGCACGTCTATAGTGCAGCAGAACTTAATTTTGAACATTTTCAATAAGTGGTTGGAGCTTATTGAACAAATTTTGAAATGTGTTTGGAAAAGAAAGGTGACAAATCTTTGTTTGATAACTGGAGACTGTTAACTATTTTTACTTTTGATTATTGCATCTTAGGTTCATAGGTTCATAGGTAGGCACTAGGCTAACAGCCCTAGGGCCTATACAAGGCTAGCCAAAAAGGTGTGCTGGCTTTCGCCACCCAAGAAAATTATTTTCCTGTGCCCCTGTCAAGCAGAGACACAGAAGTGATCCCCGGGGTGTATTTCCTATTTCCCATCCAATCATCAAAATTTTTTTTTGAAGAGTGCTAATGAGGAGCTTTGTTTGATATAGATAGGTAGTTTGTTCCAGAGTATGGGAAGTCTCTGGGACAGTAATCTATCCCTCCAGCATGTTCTGTTTATTGTGGTGACAAGGTTTAGGTCCCTAGAGCGTGTAGCTCGGAGTGATTGGGATTTCTTTAAGTGGAGCATGTCCAACAGCTCTGGGTTTGACATAGCTTCGTATGTTAGGCAGAGATCACCTCTGAGCAGGTGATATGTGACGGAGTAAAGCTGGAGTATTTTGAGACGGTCTACGTAGGGCATCTTTTGAGGCCGGTAATCCTCTTTCTGAGGTATTTCTGTGGCCTTTCCAGTTGTTGTAGATGTCTTGTGAGGTACATACCAAAAGGGGCGTTGTACTCTATAATGGCTCTAATGAGTGATGAGTAGAGGGGAACAATGACCTCTTTTTTCCTGGATGATAAACCTTTTGTGATGAGGTGTGCCACGTAGAAGGATTTCCTGACTACTGTGGCAATGTGATTATCAAAGGAGAGACTACTGTCCACCTGTGTCCCAAGGTCTCTTAATCACACTTTCGGTGTTAAGTAGACTACCACCTATGTGGTAGCTCATGGGTACAGAGTTTTTACCAAAGGGGATGACAATGCACTTTTTGGCATTGAGCTTGAGGCCATGGCTTTAACACCAGACATCTATCTCAGTGAGGCCCTTTTGTAGGATGTCCACATCGTTAGGAGTTTCGGTTATGGCTCCTAGTTTGCAGTCATCTGCGAACTTCATTAACCAAAGACCTTCTGTGTTAGCCTGTACTTCAGAAAAGTAGATACCAAACAGGAGAGGACCCAGGACTGAACCCTGTGGTACTCCACTTGTCACTGGTCTGAAGTCAGATTTGGAGTCTGCTACTTTCACAGTGTGGGTTCTGTCAGTGAGCCAGTTGGCAACCCATCTTGTGACATAGGGATTTATACCTAGTTTAGTGAGTTTATTTATAATTCCAGAGTGGGGCATGGTGTCAAAAGCCTTGGAGAGATCTAGATAGGCTGTGTGAACCACCTTTCCCTCGTCTATGGCTTTTGACTGCTTCAAATAAGTCAGTCAAGTTTAGGAGACATGAACTGGGTGGGGTCCAGAGTTTAGAGATTACCAATGTCTTTATTTATAAGTTCCATGATGATACGTTCCATGGCCTTGCAGACGAGGCTCATTAGGCTAATGGGACAGTAGATCCCAGGGTCCGTGGTGGCTCCCCCTTTGTGGAGTGGGATAACCGTCACTGTGCGCCATTCAATGGGCATGAAGCCTGAGGTGAGGCTATGACTGAACATGGTGCTTAGGTGGGGTGCCAGTTCATTTAGAACACAGCCTGGGATGTTGTCAGGTCCCATGGATGCTGTGTTCTTGGCTTCGGAGAGTGTGGTTTTTACCTGTGCAGCCATGATTACAAGAACTTTGCATTCTTCTGGTATAGAGATGGGCCCTTTAGGGGTTGGGGGGGGGGGTAAAGTTAGCACTGAACCTATCTGCCAGGATGTTGGCAATATCAGTTGGTTCTGTATATTTAGTGCCATTGTGTTGTAACTCAGAGCAGATCTGAGTGTTGCCATTGAGATTCTTGACATAGCTATAGAATGCTTTATGGTTGTCTTTAGAATCAGTGGTGATTTTGTTTTCATAACTAGCTTTGGAGGATTTTATGCGGGGTCTCAGCTTCTTACTGAGGCTGACCAGGGAGTTCTTCCAGTCATGAGATTTTACTCTTTTTTGCAACAGTTTCTTTCTTCTGTTGTAGAGTTTGTTTATGGCAGGGGACCACCAGATTGGCTTCCTTTTTTTGGAGGATAGCATCTTGGTTCTGTTAGGGATAGCACGACCCATGCACTAATGTAAGTGCTTATAAAGTGCATTTGTATAGGATTCATCAGTCATACCTCTATTGTCCATCTGCATAGGTGTTGTGACATTTTCCACTTCTGTCTTAAAAAGCAAGAAGTTGGCTTTGGAGAAGTTTTTTTACTGTGATTTCCCTAATGGGGGTGGGGGTGGGATGTGGATGTCTAGGCTGATTAGCTTGTGGTCGGATCTGACCAACAAGGAATTGACCTCTGGTGTGGAACACTGGTCACCCATGTTGGTAATGACCAGGTCTAGGATATTGCTGCCCCTGGTAGGGGTTTGGATAAGTTGATCCAATGCATTGGAATTTATGAATTCCAGAAAACATTGAGCAAAAGAGTTGGTACATGAGTAGTTTTCCCAGTTAATGGTGGGGTAGTTGAAATCACCCATTATTAAGGTGTTGGGTTGTACCCTAATATTTTAAAGTGTATCAGAAAATGAGGAGGGGGAATCCTGGGGCATGGTGGAGGATCTGTAGCAAGTTACAATTTGGATTGCTATCTTGCCCAGAGTTAGTTGCACTTGGATAATCTCGGATGCATTATGAGCAACAAGCCTGGAGGTGTGGATATCCTTAATGAATATGGACATTCACCACCTTTAGTGTTTCGGTCCTGGTTAGGTAGCCGAAAGGTGTGGTATGAATTATAACCTGGTAATGCAGGGGTGCTCTCTGGAGCCTTGAACTAGGTCTCTGTCACTGCACAGATGTTGATGTTCTCCATTTTAATGAGTGCCTCGAATGAATGCATTTTGAGGTTTAGACCTAGCATTGAGTAGCATTACCCTCAGATTTTGCTTGCTTGTACCTGTTACAGTGGTGAATTTGTCATTTGAACCTTGCCTAAAAAAGGCACTATAGGGGTGGCAAGAGCCTTAGCCAGTATCCAGAAGCCCAAGGGCGACAGGTGCAGGCCATCTCTGGCAAAGCATCGTGGTCTGTTGATCATGTCATCCCAAGCAGACAGCTACTGGATCCCCTTAGAATGACAACTGAAGCTTAGCTAATTGTTGAAGTCAATCATTTTGTCCTTGTACTATGATATAATTCTGGGTGATGGCAGGATGCTACTCAGGGCTAGGGTCATACCTGCCTGGACTGTTATGCCTTATGGGCTGTGGTTAAGTGGCACACTGAGTTTGTGGGCTATGTGTCATTTGGGTTGTGTTGGGGGGTGTAGGTTGCACGCATTTCTGCTTTGGAGGTCTCTGTTGCTTGTGCAGATTTTTATTGAGAGCCTCAGTGAATGTAGGTGTGTGTTTTGTGTTGCTATGTGTGTGTTTTGGTGGTGTAGGTTTGGAGGGACTATGTGATGAGTGTGCTGTGGTGCAAGTGTTTACCTTCTCCTCTTGACTGTCTAGTCCAGTCTTGGGTGAAGAGAGCTTTGCTTCCAGTTTGGCTGTATAAGTGTATCTCTCACAGGTTGTAGTGTTGGGTGGTAGGAGGAGAGGGTTGTCTGTGTACATGAGGCAATTGCTGCATTATCCCAAGATGTCCAGATTCATCAGGTAGACAGGAGAAATCACTGGGAGCTGACCCTTAGACATGCCTGGATAGGTGCTTATTTATTATGTACTAAAAACTGTTTTCCTCTAGACAAGTGAGGAAAGTTGCGTGCTGTAGTAATTTGTAGCTTATTTAGTGCTTACAATGAGTTCTGAACAAGTGCTGAGCTCAAAGAAACAGATTTGAGTGCTAAAACTAAAAAAACTGGCTAGTTCTAAGGGAAAATTTGAAGAGTAGACTTTATGGCGCCAGGAATAGTTTAACCCTAGCTAAGTGGCGATGTATAAAGTGTATTTTTTATATGTATATAACAGTAGCAAATGAGCAAACTGATTAAAACAAATTGACCAATAAAAAGCTAAAATCTGAGCCACGTTTGAGCAGTCTTCGATCAGACAAGTTCTAACTGCACACTCCTGCCACTAGGGTGCAGGGGAACTTTCTCCAAAAAATGATGGTCTGGATTAGTGCTCAAGTTATACAAACAAAGCTAGATTCAGCAGGTCTGAATTTAGTCTATGCTACAGCAAACAAGGCATACCAATGTCAGAAAGAAACTGTTCAAATAAGCAGGCACAGTAAGCCTTTAACCAGAAACTACCAGCTCAGAAGGTCAGAATCTAACCTCTCCTCCCACAAGAGTGCAGACCACACCTTCTTAATGTAAAATAACTGGCCCAAAGCCCAAGTGCTTAAACCAGAACTAATACACTCTTAGAATAACAGATACTAAGCCTTCAGTCAGCAACTCCCAACTTAGAAGGATGTAAACTATCTGTCCTGCCACAACAGTACAGACCACAAACCTTAATGTACAACAACTGGTCTGAAGCCCAAGTGCTTCAACCAAAGGCTTAGAATAACAGTTACAATTTAATCAGGCTACTAACAAGCAGTAATACATGCAGTAGAATAAATGTAATAAAGTAGGAAGAAACACAAATACAGTAAAAGCAGATGAATAAAGTGCAATTGTTTATATAACAGTAGAAAATGAGCAAACTGATTTAAACAAATTACCCAATTAACCAGTAAAAAAGCTCAAAACTGAGCCCTGTTCCAGCAGTCCTCAATCAGACAAGCTCTAACTGCACACTCCTGCCACTAGGGTGCAGGGGAGCCTTCTCCAAAAAACGATGGCCTGGATTAGTGCTCAATTTATACAAACAAAGCTAGATTCAGCATGCCTGAATCTAGTCTATGCTACAGCAAGCAAGATGCACCAATTTCTGAAAGAAACAGTTCAAATAAGCAGCCACAATAATCCTTTAACCAGAAATTCCCAGCTCAGAAGGGCAGAATCTAACCTCTCCTCCCACAAGAGTGCAGACCACAAACTACCTTAATGTAAAACAACTGGCCTGAAGCCCAAGTGCTTAAACCAGAACTAATACACTTTTAGAATAGCAGGCCTTCAATCAGCAATTCCCAATTTAGAAGGCTGTAAGCTACTTGTCCTGTCACAACAGGTATTATGCTGTGTAGGGTTAGGAAATGTTATATTGCACATTTTGGTCCCAGAAATGTATGTTATCCAGGGATGTAAAATACCAAATGTGCTATTACTTTTGAAAGAAATTGATGACACTGTACTTAATGGAAAAATATAGAATGTGTACTGTCTTGTGAGACAGACAAAGTATTTAATAATGTTTCTCATTACTTGAAGCGCATCATTTGGGGATGTAAAATACGGCACTTACTAGACTGCATTTATTCTAAACCTTTTCTGAGAATACTAATTAGAGGATGTTTTAATGCCCTTATTACTGTTAAAAGAGGAGTAAATTAAGGTTGCCCCTTTAGTGGGGTCATATTTTCCCTTGATAATGAATGCTGCTGCATCTACTGGTTTAAGTTTCAGTTCATTAACTCCTTCAGAAATTTGTCATGGCATATCTTTTCCTAATATGTTACCCTATGTGGAAGATTTGATTCTTGCTGGTAGAAATGATCTTATATTACATGTTTTTGATTCTGTAACTTGGATCCCCTGCTTCCTTGATTTGAGTGTTAGTAAATGTATAGCTTCATTAAGATTCTGAACTACTTTGAATTGTCTTACTGTAAAAAAATATAATTTTGTTGGGTAAATTATCCATTTGTGTGTGTGTGTGTGTGTGTGTGTGTGTGTGTGTGTGTGTGTGTGTGTGTGTGTGTGTGTGTGTGTGTGTATATATATATATATATATATATATATATATATATATATATATATATATATATATATATATATATATATATATATATATATATATATATATATATATATATATATCTAGGAACGCTACAGAATCCTGAATACCAAAATCTTGAGACCAAAATCCTGAAAGTTCAAAATACTGAAAACTCAAAATACTGAAAACTCAAAATCCTGAAAATACACAGGATACCAACACTCACTATATTCCAGCACAAGTACATACAGAAACAAATAAAACACAAACTATATTACTGTTCTCCAAGTATAAGCAGGGGGGCAAGCCCCCATGCACACTCTATGTGGGGAGCTGCACCCCCCCCACTCCCTGCTACTTAAATATATAAACTCCAGGATTGCACTTAGTGTAGTGAAGTGCAATGTTGGAGTTGATATATTTAAGTAGCAGGGGGTGTGGGGGTGGTGGTGGGCTTTCCCCCTGCATATAGTTGAAGGGTAATATGTTTCTGTATGTACTTGTGCTGGAATATAGTGAGTGTTGGTATCCTGTGTGTTTTCAGGATTTTGAGTTTTCAATATTTTGAGTTTTCAGGTATTTTGAACTTTCATGATTTTGGTTTCAGGATTTTGGCCTTCAGGATTGCTTATATATATATATATATATACATATATATATATATATATATATATATATATATATATATATATATCTATATATATATATATATATACATATATATATATATATATATATATATATATATATATGTATATATATGGGTCTACTTCTTTTGGTCGACAACTCATATGACTGACACTCATTTGGTCGACAGCTCATTTCGCTGACAAAAAGTATTCAAGGCAAAAACCTGGGATTTGCCCCCCTCCCCACTGTTGTGTGACTGTGGAGTTGTTATATATAGTTGGGGCACAGCCCCACATTAGGGTGGGGGGTGAAGCCCCCCACCTAGAATGTTTGTCGACCAAATGAGCTGTCGACCAAATGAGTGTCAGTCATATGAGTTATCGACCAAAAGAAGTAGACCCATATATATATATATATATATATATATATATATATATATATATATATATATATATATATATATATATATACATTTCCAGCACATAGAGACCTTGAATTTGAATTGTTGAGCATTATTTTTCAGTTTATCTGGGTCTCTAAAATTAATCGAATTGAAATGGGGTATTTTGTATAATAAGAAAAGAAATGGTGGACTACACCTTCTAAATCCTGTTTTAGATCTATGTTCTTTAACTTTATTTTAGATTTTGTATTGTATTACCGAGGTTCTGTAAACTTTGTGTAACTTGTAATCATTTTGTGATTTTTACTGTATGTTCTACCCTGGAGCTTTTCTCCCTGGGCCTCTGCTGAAAATGGACATGTATCCAGTCAGACTATCCCGTTCAACAAATGTAAACTAAATAAATAATAATTATTTAGGTAATTTATATTATAAAAACGTGTATCTTTCTTGGGATTGGTGTAGTCACCCTATGAAGAATAGACACACAGTATATAATAATAATTTTAATGAATATTTGCTTAGAATAAAATTATGGAAAATTTCTATAAGCTAAGTGAAAATAGGAGATTATGGTATTTGTAAGTCTTTTAGATTCATAGATTAGTACTAGGCTAACTGCCCTTTTGGGCCATTTTCAGCCTAGCCAGTTACCCCATGTTAGAATTAAACCCTGCACCTTGCGTTTGTAAGGTAAACACCTTAGCCATTATGCCAACATCCCACCCCTCTTGCATGATTATTACTTTGTTGACCCATGGAACAATGTTTCCTTATTGGAAAAATAGGCCTTAAGGTGTAGACTACAATGGTTTTTAATATGGGGGAATGGTCCAAATTTTTATGAAGCTTTAAGAGTAAGATGAAATGTAAAAGTGTTTTAATGAGCATCTTTGTAATCTCTATCATGTGGAAGAGACCATGCAACATGTATTTATGGATTGTCATAGAGCTGCTCTATTTTGGATTATGGCAGTTAAGGCACTTAAAAATAATTTTTTGCTACTATTGCTATGAGGCACATAAGATTTGGGTTGTATGACTCCTTTTTAAACAATGCAGTCATAATTTTCTGAACGTTATAACGCTCTAAGAACACATCTCAGCAAAAGCATTTATGAATTTGCAGTTTTAATGACCAAGATAATTAAAATTATACATCCTTAAACTCATAAGCTGAGGCTTCTTCATCTTCAGACAGATTAATATGGTTTGGCATTACCATAACATCTATAGTACAATCAAGCAAAATAATTAATGGAACTGCAACTATAGTCAATGTTCTATTTTTTAAATAGGGACACTATTCTACCTCTCATAAGGTGGAATAAACTGGCAAAATGTGGAAACACTTACAACTAAGGAGGGAAGGAGCTCAAAGCATGGTTAGAATGTTACTTTATACTTGTATTACCACATACCCAGGGGTCTATATTAAAAGACCGAAGAGGTGTTTCAGCGAACACCTCTTGGTCGACACATAATGAGCGAATGCACTAAAGCGCAAATGCTCAAAACAGTGGTCCCTGGGAAAGAAACCACTAGCACAAACACACACATACACACACTTTAAAACATAACAATGTGCGGGGCTTCGCCCCCCTGTACCCTCCAATGCCCCCAATTAAATATACCAACTTCAAGATCGCACTACAGTGCAGAAAGGTGTGAACACACAGGGATGGCAAAGCGAGCATTCGCACTTTAGTGCATTCGCTCATTACGTGTCGACCAAAAGGTATTCACTGAAACACCTCTTCAGTCTTTTAATATAGACCCTATACCCAGTTCTTCCATCATTAGAGACTCTCTGGAGAAATAACTCAAGTTGCAAAAAGTCCAAGGTCGCAGATGGGCAAGCCAAGCCAAGCACACCCCCATAAAAAAAAGAACACAATCAACCGCAGTTTGCATCAAGCAATCAAGCAACACAGGTAAGATCAGTCTTGCAATCCCATGAATATCTTATGATCCATAACAGCAACAAGTAAAATAATTAAAGAAACTACAGCTATAGCCAACTTTCCATCTTTAAAATGCAGAATAATATACTCTCTTGCACAATGTGGAACAAGGAAGGAAGCTCACACCGTTGATAAATTGAGGATTTTATACTTATATAAAGTTCTTTGATATCCCCAGTCTCCATACTTCTCAATTGTCCAGAATTTCACAGAATATCCAGATTTTTGTCTAATATTTTTGGTCTGTTCCTTATAAATTTTGCTGCTTTTTCTGAAATCGTTGAGGACTTAAGTCACTAAATAATGACAAACATTTAAGTTTCAGTCTTTACATCCTTCAGAAATGTATGCCAAAACAAACCTATTATTCTAGCATCTTTCTAAGTTTAGAAGACCAGTATTTAAAATTTGGCCATATTTTTAGGCCTTTTTACTCCAATAATTTTTGGTTTTGTCCAGATTTCTTGTGCTAAGAGGTTGAGAGGTATGCCAGTCTTTATTTGCATTCTAGAACAGTCTATTAGTCACAATATAAAATTTTCCATTTTACACTATTTACCAAACACAATAATTATATAGCAGTTGTAATTTATTGGGCCCAATTCCAAAAGACTTCCTTTCAGTGTAAGTAACCACTTACACCGACAGCAGACTGAGATCAGGTGTTTTGGAATCTGGCTGTTGTCACTGTGATGGTAAACAATAATTATATCCAATGTGGATATAATCCTGTATTGGAACACATGCCTTGCTTAGGCAACAACATACATTACATTGTCTCATGCCCCAGACTCTGGAATAGATTGCCCATACATGTCAAGCAGAGTGCCTCTTTGTTCCTCTTCAAAAGGAACCTTGACGATTGGATGGGAGAAAGGAAATTCACCCCAGGGATCACGTCAGTCGCCCTGCTAGACTTGGGTCCAGGGAAGTAAATAGTGTGGGAAGAAATAGCCAGGGAATTGTTATGGCTAGGCTTGTATAGGCCCTAGGGCTTATAGCCTAGTACCAACCTATGAACCTATGAACTATGATGGAATCACAAACTGTTTAAATGACAGCATCAGTCTTCAATACAGCCTTTCCAAAGGAAATGTAGAATAAACTCTTGTAACAGGAAACACAATCTACACACGAACATAGCACATGTGGGTGACAACGCTGTTAATAACATGTTCACTGACAGCAAGCAGTGACACTGGGATTTGAGATACATGGCTAAAGTCATAGGCTTATGAAGGTTTGCTGAAAGAGAAGCACAACTGCAGATTTATTTGATGACTGTGACACTGAACATTTCAATGGATGACACCACCATTGTGTATTACCTTCATGTTTCTGCTAAAAAGTGGCTGTACCACATAAGCACACTGTGTAGATATGTCATATATGTATGTGCAGGATGTTCTTCACAGTAGGAGAAAGAAGATGACAGTCATTCCTGTATTCAAAGTCCCTACCAGTTGACTAACAATCTAACACACAAGTGTATTATAAGCACACACCACAGGAGAAGTCTGATTACATGTGAGCCACACAACATCTTTGGTAGGATGACATCATCTAAGTCACACAAAGGAAATGTAAGCAAAAATTACTTCTACAGCTATATGGACTTCTAAATGCTGTCAGTACTAAGACGTGTAATACATTCCTGTGTCCATTTACATTCACATACAAACAACCAGGAAAGTCTCACTGCTGTATTCAAACTCACTACTTATCAACTGACACAGTCTACACTGAAGTATATTACACGCATGAGAAGTCTGACTTTAGTGGTGTGACAGTGTGTAGCAGACAGTATATGTTTGCAGACAGAGTGAAAGGGAGATGTGGGATTGATCTAACTATGTAAATGATTCCCACGAGTGGGAGATGAAAGAGCACACCTGTTGAATTCATTCTCCACTTATGCAATGGCCCCACCATCTCACAGAAAATTAGATGGTTGTAAGATTAGAACTCACTACCTATCATGTTATGCAATCTAGAGAGCAAACTATTTAACACAAGCACCATTGGAGAACTCTGAATTCAGTAGTGTGAGTGTGCACTTTATACAGGATGACACCATTGTTGTGTTCCTTAAAAAATGATGTTGGAGAAGGTCTGAGACTGATGTGTACTCACCCTGCAGTGTAAAATTTACTTCGGACTACTTTTTATTGAGACCAGCAATGGTTAATGCCATATTTACACAACTCCATACATACAGACAAGTTGACTGGTGTGAGATTAGAACAATCTATTTAGGTATGGAATCCAGAGGGATACAAAAATGATGATACATGTGTTTCAAAGCTGTATGTAGTTGTATATCATTTGTAAGTGTCAGTGCAGCAGTGCAGACCCAACTGTCGAGAATGAAGTGGTCAGTTAACCACACAGTTCACTGCATTTCAAATGAGTTCATTAAACAATTTCCATGTAATGAAATAATATAATCCAGCAGCAATACTTATTTTTGTTCAAAATGCCTTCCTAAAGCGCAATGCTGAGAAAAGTATTTGCATGGATGTCAGCAAAGTGTTAGTGCATGTTGGATTATACTTTGATGTGTTGAACTGGGATTGTGAAGTATCAGTGTATAGTGGTACTCACTGGTGCTCCCTCCCAACCTTTGCACAAATAAGAATCAGAGGAAATATTGTGATTCTGATTACATTTACAACTGATTGGATTTATCCTCATGTGTTGTTTATATATGCTCCTCATGTTGTATTATACCTTTCCACGTTAGCTCCAAATCTCAGTTCAAAAATGAAGTGCTCTGCTTGCCATCCCAATTTGAATGATGTTAGGCTACGAACAAATAGTGTTCTCTGCTGAAGGAAAAAGTGAAAGACTTAAATTTTGTTTGCCTTTTGTAGTACAACTTGTTAACATTATTTTAAGAATACCTAGGTATAACTATTTTAAATACGCTGCCTGGCAAAATTGTATGTGCAATACCTACTAAACACAAGACGTACTTCAAGGGAAATCATAAGTTATCTGGGTGTACAATGCAGTGTAAGGCAAACACTCACAGCATTTTGCAATAACACCTGCAATGACATTTAGCATCACATAGTACAACCATGTACAGCCTTGAAACACATATATCATCTTTTTTTTATCCCTCCTGCATTGGGACATTAAGTATTGCTTGCACTGATAGTGCTCATTGACCATGCATGAGGACATACAATTGCTAATATCAGTACCATTCATTAAGGTTTACAGACTATCACCATAACCTGATCCATGAATATTTCATTGTCAGTCTTGTGTTTCACAAGTGTGTGTGTGTCTCATATACACAAGACAGGTAGGTACATGTAACTTTCAGTCCAGAAATATACATTAATGACAGCATAGTTGACATAGGTCAGCAGTATGTATGTATTATTGATCCTAACATTTACCTTACTCTGTCATATAAACAAGTATGGATTTACAAAAAACCTACATCACAATATCTTCTATGACACACAATGAGATGCGAATCTTATCTATACTGCACTGTCATAGTGTGAAAGTCAGATTTCTGCAGTGACGCTTGTGTTACGTACTGTGAACTCTAGATTGTGTTAATTGATAGGTAGGGTGTTCTAATCTCATGGCAACTTGTGTGTGTCTATGGAGCTGTGTAGATATGTCATTAACTACTGCTGGCCTCAATAAAGCAGTAGCCTGGAGTTAATTTTACACTGCAAGGTGTGTCCACATCAATGTCAGTCCCTTCTCCCAACATCATCTTCTCTGCAACACCACACTGATGTCATCCTCTATAAAGTGCACTTTTACACTACTGAATTCGGACTTTGTAGTGTTGCATGCGTTAAGAAGTGTGTCCCCATATAGCATAGCTAGTTAGGTAGTAGACTTTAATCTCACAACAACCAATTTGTGTGTGATTGTGAAGCCAGTGCATCTCTGGAGAATTAATTCAACGGGTGTGTTTATTTGACTCCCACTTGTGAGAATCATTTACATGATCAGATTAATCACACATCTCCTTTTTAGTCTGTCCAAAAACATATGCTGTCTACTACATACTGATGAAGCTATAATTTCAATAATACAGTCTCACACCACTAAAGTCTGACCTCTCCTGTGGCATGTTGATTGTGTTAGGTGATTGGTAGGGAGTTTGAATACAGGAATGACTATCATCTGTGATTTTGTGTTTCTTCCTCTTACTGTGCAGAACATGCTGCACATGCGTATACGAGGTATATCTATACAGTGTGCTTATACTGTGCAACCACTTTTTAGCAAAAACATGAAGGTAGTACACAATGGTGATGTCATCCATTGAAATGTGCAGTGTTACAGTCTTCAAATATATTTGTAGTTGCCATTCTGTTTCAGCAAGCCTTTATAAGCCTGATGTCTGTTGTGTGTAATGCATAGGTGGCTAATTAACTAAACCTTGCAGGCAGGAACTGTGACACTGTGGCTTTACTGAGGAAAGGAAAATGGGAGAAATAACTTGAGAAGGAACTGAAGCTCACAAAAGCAGTATCTCCCAAAAAGTCTGTTATCTCAGCAATGCGTTTATATTTCTGGATGCCTTTTTCACAGAATGTGTAACACATCTGTAGGAAACACATTTGTAAGAGGCACCGCAGAACATTAATGATACTAGTACTGAGGCTTCTCAAAATTAGCACTGCTTCTCTGTTCTTCCATTCTAAGTGAATGGAACTGAGATGTGACAGTCCAGCCATGGGCATTATAATTTCAACAACTCTGCCATCACAGTGCACTATGGGGAAGATTTATCTTTAGAAGAAAGCAAGCTCTGAGCCAGGATGCCTTGTCCCCAGAAGGACACTGAGGGTTACAAACACAAGAAAATTAGTAGTGACTACTACTTTCCAATGAATACAGGTTAGCAATGTGTAGAAATTCAATAAAAGATAAAAAAGCAATATATATTTTTTTAAATTTTTCCCCATAGTGATCCTTTAAACAGGCTACATTCTCCCATAACAGACCAAACCACCAGCAGTTTAACTGCTCCACAGACGAGGCAGAATAAAGAAAGACATTTAAAAGAGAAAACAAATATTAATCAGAAAGCTGCTCATTAAGTTTTGTTTTTATCCTATCCAAACATTTTCACAACTCAAATGCTCACAATATCAGGTTCACTTACAGAGAAGTCTTCAATGCTTTTATTTAACATTTGTTTACTGGGAAAGTCCAACTTGGAACAAAGCAAATTTTCAGCAGAGGCCCAGGGAGAAATGCTTCAGATGCATGTCTTTATAACATGGAAGGAAACCAGAGCACCCAGAGAAAACCCACATGGATGCAGGGAGGACATGTGACTCCACAAAGAAGGCACCCCAGCCAAGAATTGAACCGGAGAACCTCTTGCTGTGGGGCAACAATGCAACCACTGCGCCATCCCTTTATTTTTTATTTTCCCAAGTGTTTCAGCTCCATCAAGAACCATCCAAGCTAAGGTAAGAGTATTTTCTTGATTTAATGCACTTGTACTTGCTTTATACAGTTAGCACTGCTGTTCTGAACATTTTTAAGGCATTTATTTAATTTTGTGTCAAAATAGTAATTTCTGTGTTTATTGCCTTTTCTGGTTCTGTTTGCTTCCAAATCACATACAAAACTGAGAACCAGGGAGAAGAACCACTTTAGAATAAAATTGGCAATGGAAAACAGAAGTAGCACAAACTTCACCTAATAAAATAAAATAAAACAATACAATCATGTATAGCATCATGTTAAGTCACACTTTTGGTGAAAAAATTTCAAAATACTGTTTATTGACACACTTTCATTTAAACATAGAGAACTGTATGCATTCAGTTTGATTTGCCACCATAATTCCTTTGGTTTTATGGGAACACAACTCCCATTTTAGAATTGGATATTTGTTGATGAATGGGGGTGTCAATGAGAGATAATTTTCTATTGGGTATGGGTGAGCATGTGATTGTTACAGAGAGTATTACTGTTTTACATGTGTTTCTGAAGAAGTCTTTGATACAAACTAGATGAAAGCACTAAAACCTATTAAACTATTAAATTTGGATTATTTTGGTCCATTAAGTGGTTGGTGAAGTTTGTGTTGCTTCCATTTTCCATTGCCAATTTTATTGTGAATTGCTTCCAAATCACCTTGCAGAAGGGTAAATTAGCCAGGGACTTAGTTGTTTGGTAGTTGTTTATTGTTTTGTTGTTTAATCTACAGCACTACAAAATGCCAGGATTGTCCATCTTGTGGCAGAAGGTGTTTACATGGTCTCTGAGTTGGAATACACACAAGGAAGCTCAAAGTGTGGTTGTTTATTGGCTAGATGGCATAGAGGTCAGATTCCAAGCTTTTTTCCTCTATTATAAATTAAACAAGTTTGTACAGAGCTGCCCACCAAGCAGCAGCAGTTAGCAGTGCCCTATATAGTAGCAATATCCTCAACAGTAAAATCTCTCTATATAGGTCTAGAACATTTAACTTGTTAAACAGTATGACATTGTGTGGTATTAACCGTAGAGCAGCTGGTCTGCACATGGAATAACACTACCATATCCTAGCACTACATCTTGCCCTTAACCCCAGAGAATACCCTAGGAAACCTCTGTTAAAACCCAGTCCTTAATTCCATCCAGACCACCCTATTACATGGCCAGATAAAATGAATATGCAATTTCCAAATGTCTCTGTGACAAACTCATAGATTTGGGCACCCCAAGGCAATGTAGCAATTGTCTCATGTTCTTAAACAACCAGTTATTCCATCCATCCATCCACAACCCCTTTTTCCTATTTTTACACATGAGGTTGGGGTGTCACTTCGACAGTGACAATCATCTAGAGCCAAGGTTCACATCATCAGGTGGCTTGCCCTGCCATGGTTGTTCTTCCATACCTCACACTTGCACCTATGGTCAATTTAGAGTATCTAATCCACCTACTGCATGTCTTTAGAATATGGGAGGAAACCAGAGCACCCAGAGAAAACCCATTAAATCACAGGGAGGACATGCAGACTCCACAAAGAAGGCACTCCAGTCAAGAACTGAACTGAGGAGTCTCTTGCTGCGAGGTGACATATCCACTCAGTCACCATACCACCCAGTTAACCATTAAAGAAAATAACACAGTATGTGAGAAAAGTAAATACACAACTTCCTTGGAGACAAAAATCTCACAAACAAACAAGGTTGTCAGGAATACCCACACTGTAACCCTCACAGACACTGCCCATCATGCACACAGATTGTCTTATCCTGAGGCACTGAAAAGAAACCTTCCCAAATCTCAATGACCTCCAAAGTCACCTAACAGCAACACTGCTCCTCAGCACTCACTAAAACACACACCAAAAGAAACACCAAACATCTCACATAAGCCTACACCAAATGGTCCTCCAATAGCAAAGCTCATAAAACAAGCATATACATTTACCTAATACTCTTGTCATTGGGGACTCCATTGCGTGCCACACAGATGCCCCACTCACCTGGTTAGACAAGGAGAAGATAACAATGAATTGCCTATCTGGAGCCAGGATCTGCAATATCATGCACTTACTCAAGTCACTGCACCCCAGCTATCAGTATGATTCTATCATAGTCTATGTGGGTGCAAATGACCTTAGATGTAGCTCACTGGACTATATGAAAAGAGACATAATAGAGCTCTTGGAATATGTGTCACAGATAGGTATGAGCCTTGCATTGAGCAGCATTCTATCTTCACCAAGGATGATGCCACAGTATGAACATAAAATGATTTTAACAATTAGCTTAGATTCTGGTGTCACTCCAGGATAATCCAATATCTGTAAGCATGGGAGGAATGGTCCATAGACCAGATTGCTTTGCCAAGGATGGGGTGCACTTCCCCCACTATGTTTTTGGATATTGGCTAAAACTTTATCCAACCCCTAAGAGCCTTTTTAGGCAACAGCAAAAAGACAAAAGCATCAACATAGTGAAAAAGTCTCCATGCAACCTTAAGATGTCACTGCTTAATGGTTGGAGCCTAAACAAAGAAAAAAAACTCTACACCCTTTAATCCCTCCTCACTCTGGGAAATGTAGAGATCTCTGCTGAAGCCAAGACTTGGTTTAATGCCATAGAAAGTACTCCAGCAGTGCAAGGCTACATAGCCTTCTACACATTTAGTCCAAGAACAGCACAGACTGAGGCGAAAGGTTGAGGTGTCTTGATCTATGTTAGCAACAAACATAGCTCTAGGTTGGTTAAACAGGATGATAACATGGAGCTTATCCATATACAAGTCACAATATCACCATCTATCCCCCTAGAGTATCATGACTCTTACCTAAACCTACTAGAGGTGCTCGCCATCCAACTAAACATCCTATTCATGGGTGAATTTAACTATCCTTCTATTGAATGGAAATGTACACTGCCTCAAACTCATAGACACAATGCTTCCTCTATTTTATTAACACAAACACCATGGAACAGATAGTGCACACTCCAACCAGAGGGTCAAACACATTGGATCTGGTACTTACCAACATGGGAAAGCATAACACCACTCCCTGTGTCACAAACTCACTAGTGATGTCATATTGCAAAGCTGTCTCCTTTGAAGTAAAATCAGCCTGGAAAACAGCTAAACCAGTAACACTTAGGAACTAACTAAGGCAAACTGCATCCTATTAAGTGACAGTATGGCAAAATTCAAGGATCTCCCTAACCCCAACAGCACAGCTACCTAAGTAGAATTATTCACAGAGTCACTAAACTCGCATCCTTAAATTCACTCGACCATGGGGAGGACATGCAGACTCTGCACAGAAGGCTCTCCAGCCGAGACAACTAAACAAGAAAGTAAGAGGTCTAATTAAGTCCAACAATGCCATCCATGAGGTCAGGATAGCCTTGCAGGCTAAGGACAGTCAGAAGGCCTTCTCCAGCTATGTCTGGAACCTTAATGGTAACACACAGCAGTATGCTGAACTGGTGGTGAACAGTAACTACTTTCACTGACAAGATCAACATAGCAAATCTATTGGCTGCTAAATTCAGATCAAACCTCACCCCCTACTCCTCCCCAGCTCCACTAGTAAAATCCCCCCATCATACTTCCCCCACTACTAGCAGGGACCAGGTGCTGAGAGCACTCACTAAAGCCAAGAACACCACCTCCATGGGTCCCAATAACATCCCCAGTTGCCATCTAAACAGTAAAGCATGGCCTATCAGAACCACTTGAGACAGTCTTCAACTACAGCCTTGAAACAGGCTACATTCCAAGTGAATGGAGGACCACAACAGTCATTCCCCTGTACAAGAGTGGACCATCAACTGACCCAGAGAACTACAAATTCATCAGTCTAACAAGCTTAATATGCAAAGCCATGGAAATCATAAACAAGGACATTAACAACCTACAGACACTGGCCCCATCCCAATTTGGCTTCGGTAAGGTAAAGTCATGCCTACTTAACCTGGTAGACTCCTTTGAGAGGTTCATCAAGGCAATGGATGAGGGTAAAACAGTGCATAGAGTGAATATTGACCTAGCCAAAGTATTTGATACAATACCCAACTCAGGCATTGTTGACAAGCTTTCTGAGATAGGCATAAATTCTGATATAATATGCTGGATGGCTGGCTGGCTCACAGACAGGACCCAAGAAGTCAGGATTATTGAGACTGCCTCCATCAAGAGACTTGTCACCAGCAGGCTACCCCAGGAATCCGTGCTGGGCCCGGTCCTGTTTGGCATCTACTTCTTGGAAGATGAGGTTAACATTCAAGGCCTGTGACTCTCCAAGTTCACAGATGACTGTAAACTGGGAGCTATTGTAGACCCCCCTAATACACCAAAATCTTGCAAAAGTGTTTAACACAGACAAATGACTAGTACCAAAGCTGTGGCCTAAAACTCAAAGCCAAAAAATGCATTATAATGGCCTTTGGAAAACTGCCAGTCCAAATGAATTACTTCATTGATAAAAACCCTAAGAGTTGGCCCCAGTAGTAAGGGATTTGGGAACATATGTAGACAACAATCTGACTTTTGACCAACATGTAGCTAAGATAGTAAGAAAATTGTACTATGTCAACCAACTTATAGGTAAGGGTATGGCATCCATGCCCAAGGAAGTTATAGTACCACTCTATTTGGCCCTTATCAGAACTATCATTGAATACAATGCCCCCTGTGGCATGTACTGTATCTAATCAGACACTTGTAATAGATGCTTACAAAGGTTTCTCACCAGGAGAATTCAGGGTTGAATACTCTTCCTACACTGATCACATAAAGGCTCTGTGTCTGTATTCAGTCTCCTATAAGATGCTGAGAGGGGATCTTTGCCTGGATTACAGGGCTTCCTCAGATCCAGCCCTGATGGACCTGTTGCATATACACAAAACAAACAGCGATAGAACCACTAAACCAAGGATATGAACTTCACTTGTGACAAACAGAACATGCTGGAGAGACAAATATGTATCCCAAAGGATCTCCACACTATGGAACAGGCTCCCCATCCATGTAAAACAAACTTTATACCTGACCCTATTCAGATGAAACCTTGACAACTGGATGGGAAATCGTAATTTTACACTCGGTCTGGCCCCCCATGTCCCTTATGGACAGAGGCCATCAATTAGAAAAGTATTATCCTAACTAACACCTCCCCCTACAAATCCTTAGTTACCTCCCTACTAGCAAGCCCCTCCCCATATAGATGCCCATGATGGTCAGAACACAAATGGTTGGGGGGGTGTGCGGCTAGGTTTGTAAGGGCCTTAATGATCATTAGCTTAGTAAAAACCTATGAACGATGCTTTTGTACAAAATTGCCAGCCTAAATCATAAAAACTATGCAGGCCATCTCAGAGTCTAGTCCCACTTCTCAGTGACATAGAGTCTACTGAGGGCAATCTCTGCCTTCTTTACAAAGCCTCAGCAGACCCTATCCTATCAAACCTACTTCTCATTTGCAAGTCTAATGGGGTATAAACATCCACTCAAACGATCTAAATGTCTTTCATAACATAAATGGAAATCATTGGAGGCATAGATATGTATCACAGAGAATACCACTTCTTTGGAATAATTTTCCTCTCCACATAAAGCAAAGTACTTCTTTTACACCATTCAGACCTGGATGAATGGATTGGTAGCCACAAGTTCAACCCTGGTTTAGCACCCTTGTCCCGCATGGATAGGGGCAACATGTAAATGTTCTTCTCATATCTAGGTTATTTGTACTTAAAATATAATGGCTAAATACTTCATGGAAATGTATGGATAAGCTTCTAAAGATCCCCACAGATCAATAGCCTAGTAAGAATCTATGAACCCATGAAGCTATGAAGCATCTGGTAGAAGACGTGTATCTGACAGACTGAATCCAAGCAGGTTATCTACAGTACATGATCACTCAAAATGATACAAGTCATAGAAGAGCAAGGTAAAGAAGTTCATAGGTGTGTACTAGGCTAATCAATATGTGCAACATAGGTTCACAGGTGTGTACTAGGCTAATCAATATCTGTAACATAGGCTTAAAGCTGTGTACTAGGCTAATCAATATCTGCAACATAGGTTCACAGGTGTGTACTAGGCTAATCAATATCTGCAACATAGGTTCATAGGTGTGCACTAGGCTACTCAATATCTGCAACATAGGTTCATAGGTGTGCACTAGGCTAATCAATATCTGAAACATAGGTTCGTAGGTGTATACTAGGTAATCAATATCTGCAATGTAGTTTCATAGTTTCATACGGGTGCGCTAGGCTAATGATCATTAGGGTCTTTTTAAGCCTAGCCATGCATCCCAAATCTCTGTCAAGTTCTGGTACCCTTGATAAGTGTAAGCAAGGGCTTGGGAGATGAAACATTTACAAGCAGCGGCCTAGGAGATGAACCATTTACAGGTTCCCCTGTGTCAGTTAGAGACATAGGTGCCCAACCATAGATGGATTTCCTATTCTCCATCAAATATCTAAGTTCCACTTGAATTGACTTAGGGAGGAACTCTGCTTCACATGGATGGGGAGCCTGTTCCAGAGACAGGGTATACTCTGGGATACATACCTGTCTCTCCAGCAAGTCCTATGTATATCATTGATAGGGTTTATGTCTTTAAAATGGGTAATTCTGGTGCTGATCATTTTCCAGATATACAGGCTTCCATCAGAGTGGGGTTCAGTGATGAGTTGTATGCCCAGCATAGCTCTCCCCTAAACAGTATATTGGAGACAGAATACAGGGTTATGGCCTTGAAGCAGCCTACACAGGACATGTTACTTACGCTCTGTATTCTTCTATCAAGGAATCTCTGTGGACATTCCAGTTGTTGGATGTCCTGGTTCAGTACATTAAAAGGGACATTGTACTCAATAATAGGTCTGATGAATACCGAATACAGTGCAGCAATGACCTCCTTGGACCTAGGTGCCATATCTTGTTTATAGGTTGCACAACATTTCATCAGTACCATAGACACGTGATGGTCAAAGGCTAGATTACTGTGTATGTGTGTCCTCACATGGGTATATGAAAATAAGCAAAGACAAATGTCTTCTTTTTTGGTACAATTACTGATACAGAAGGTATATCCCAAGTCACTGGTCAGTTTTACAACTGTATGCAACCACTGTTATGAGAGACCTCAAAGTTTAATGAGGTTTCACACTTCTAGTGATTAGATGAATATATTTAGTTTTCTGTGGTGGCTGGTGAGTTCAAATCGAAGGGGGGGGGGCTGCAGGAGACAGCTGAATGGGTGGGACCAGTGGGAAGGGGGTGTGATCAACCAGAAAGGGGAGGAGCTATGCTCAAAACCACAAAACCTGGAACTTTAATTAAATACGCTGCCCTGGGTGCCAAACCGTCATTATGAGAGTCCAATCACGACAATGTGAAGTATAGAAGAATATTTCAATGCATTAGCTGCATGACAGCTTACTTAATATCTAGATGGAAACAAAAAGGTTGTGAGGCATGAAAAAATAAATTACTTTTTAAATACATTACTGAAATGCCAGTCAAAATCAAGTACAAGAAAAACAAGCAGCACTCAACTCAAACCACTTCTCCTTGCACTGCAGTTCTAATTATAATTTATATTCAGCTTTATTAAAGTAACTGCGGTGGTGGTGCTTTGGTAACATTGTCGCCTCACAGTAAGACGTTGTCCTGTTTGATTCTCAGCTAAAGCGGCTTCTGTGTGGAGACATGCGTGAATGGGTGTACCTTCGTTGAAGGTTGTGCTTCAGGGCTGGCAACTCGGCACGTAAAAATCTATTGCCAATCATTAGCAGACCGGAGTTCTGCTGTGGCGACCCCAAACTGGGAAAAGCTGAAAGACGCAACATTCAGCTTTATTAAAGTACCAAGTAACATGCTGTAGCAATCTCTATGATACCCCACTTGTAAAAATGTTTCTTATCCAAAAAAGACCTGCTGCCTGACAACAACTATCTACTTGTTTCATGGGGAAGCATGATCAAAGTAAAACATGAAAAGCAAACAAGAAACAAGCTCAAGATGCATTGCTTAAAGGATTACTGTACAGGTAATGGACCACACACGATAGACTGGCATTCTGTTTGGTTTACAGGTAAAGCCTGCAAAGATGACTGTAAGTCTCCAACAAATGTAATGAGATTCTTAAATAATAATGTAATCCTGTCCTTTATTAAAAATACTGTCATATGCATTTCAATAACCAAGGCTTATACATTATCTAGTTATGCAAGTATTCTCTGCATGGCAACAGAAAGGCTTTCACTGTTGGCTATTCTTTAACAGTATGTTTTTTTTAAAGCTTACTTGCATCTTATAATCTCAGACAAGCTTACCTGATGGTCATTAAAGGATTGCTACTTAAACAGAGAGCAACAGGCACTTTTTGAGTAATAATAAGCATAAATCAACAGTATAAAAATATGACAAACCAGAACATTCTGCAAAATCAAGGACAGAATAAAAGTAGTACTTGTGTCTACCTTGGATGGTTTCTGCACATTTACACTGCATAACTGCTCCTTGCCTTGCTTGGACACATCCAGAGTCACAGTACATGAGGCAGTGGGTGCAACAAGTATGTCACAATTTGAAATGTCTCTGGCTGACTGTGATGGCCCTGACACATTTGTCATACCTTTCAACCTCAGAGCAAGAAATTTGGACAAAGCCATACATAGAAGTGGGACAAGGCCCAAAAATAAGGACAATTTTAAATATTGCTCTTATAAATTTAGAAAGGTAGAGTAGAGTAGTAGGTCTTGCATTAGTATGAATTTCTGAAGGGTATGAAATCTGAAACACAAATGTCTGTTATTATTTTCTAACTTCAGCCTTTAATGATTTGCTACTAATTTGCCAAAAAAAAACACAATTTTATGAAAAATGGACCAAAATGTGATGCAAAAATATAAAATAACCACACAATACAGCTGTGAACCTGTCAAAGAAGGGACACTTTTTTAATATTAGTACTGCTAACATGAGCAGCTGACAAAATAAAAGAATATGCATGCATTTCTGAAATAAAAGTAATCTATAACTCTGATTATTACAGTTATTTCTTAATTGTAAACTCTCCACGTTTTCTTCCAAAATTACCATTTTGCGGCAGGATTATTAGAGGAAGAGCAACATTTTGAGCCAAAATCTTGGACAGTTCAGAGGTTTGGATATGCCTAATTCTTTAAAGCAATTTATTATAAACTGAGACAGTTGATAGAATAACAGGTCTTGCTTTAGCATGCATTTTTCTGAAGGTTATGAAGTCTGAAACTGAGTGTCTGTCATTATTTAGTGACTTAATTCCTAAATTATTTGCCAGAAAACCACACATTTAATGGAGAACAAACCAAAAATAAGAAGCAAAAATTTATTAATTCTGTGAAAATCTGGACAGTTGAGAGGTATAGTTCAGCCGGGGCTGTCTTTGAGTTTGCCGCCCTTCCCCCTCACAAAATCATGGTCGAATGGAGCCTCCCCCCTTCAGCTATTCCAATGAACCATTATTTTGGCTATTTCACCCCATTTACCATAAAAACTAATGTGCATACTGCTTTACTTCTACGATGATTTGGACTTCATTTGAAAGTTTTATTTTGCATTTTACAGCACAAGCACCAAGACATCTGCTATACAAAGCAACGCAATCTCACAATGAAAACAGACTTGGCATTAAAACTTCTCTGCCCTTGAAACTCACATTTATTGAAACAGCATTGAAACCCACATTCAAAGAAAATACATTTTGCCAGTGACAGATAAAGACTAACGTTGGGCTGTTTTCAAATCATAGGCCCCTTGCACATGAAACATACATGTGGTCTTTGATACACCTTTCTGATTTTATTAAATTATATTCCTTGTACAATATAGTACAGCTGTAGAGGGCGTTTTAAATTTGTTTTGAACATTTTTCCAGTAAACAATGAAACAAAATGCATGCACCAATAATGACAAAACTACGCAATTCAGAACATTTTTCCAGTAAACAATGAACAAAACTGCATGCACCAATAACGACAAAACTGCCCAATTCAGAACATTTCTATCATAAAAGTCTACTTAAACTTCTACAGCCCACCAGTATCAGTAAATATGCACAATCTCTGAAGAAGTAAAAGTCATCTAAATAATTCCACATTAAAGAAATCTATAGCCAATGAAGAGGTTGCTGCTAGCAAACAACTTTATATGTCATTGTTTCATCTACAAATAAAGTGTCTGCTGCCCTTGAGGAATAAATTGCCTATGTTTTATTAAAAATGATAAGCTAGTAATATTGCAATAGGGAATGGATGGCAAACTGATAACATGTTCAGAGTTACTAGGTATCTTCACCAAAAAGGACTGCAGCATCCACCCCCTTTACAATACAATACAGTGTCAGCAATGCATCTCCCTACTGTGGGAGTAGAACCCACAGCCTTCTGCATCAAAAGCAAGTACACTACTTGTTGTGCTATTAACAATGCAAGCAGACTTTGCATAAGCATCACTAAACATGTGTTCCCCTGCAGCTCTCAGCTTTTTGTAAAATCTACTTGACATTCAGCTGTATCTCTGAACTTTGCAGCACAAGAAATCTGGAAAAAGCCAAAATTTAGGGGGGGGGGCAAAAGACCAAAAAACAGGGACACATTTTAAACATTGCTTGTATAACATTGGAAAGTTGCTAGAATAAAATGCTGTGTTACCACCATACATTTCACTGCCAAGCATTGAACCCAGGACCCTGTGCAAAATAGTCAGAGCAACATACCACTATGCCAAATCAATCATCGATTTTATGAAAGAGGAAGAATGAAACTTAAATTGCTACATTCAGTGAATTCAGTTCTCACCATAGCTGTCAACATCTTAGCACAAAACACCTGAACAAAGCCAATAATGGGGGAATACAGCCCCCAAACATATTCAGTGAATTCAGTTGTCACCATAGCTCTCAACCTCTTAGCAAAAACACAGACAAAGCCAGTAATGCGGGGAATACAGCCCCCATACATATTCAGTGAGTTCAATTATCACCATAGCTCTCAAACTTGGCACAATAAACCTGGACAAAGCCAATAATGGGGGAATACAGTCCCAAAAATAGGGACAAATTTCAAATATCCATCTTATAAACTTAGAAACTTGCTATAATAATAGGTTTTGTGTTACCATGTACTTTCTGAAGAATATGACGTCTGAAATTCCAGTGCTTGTCATTTTTATTTATTTAACATTTGTTAACCAGGAAAGTCTGATTTGAAACAAAAGCCAAATTTTGGCAGAGTAAGAAACACTCCAGACATGACTTTGTAAGATGAGAGGACACCAGCTCAAACTCACACAAACATAGGGAGGACATGCAGACTCCACATGGAAGGCACCCCAGCCAATAATCAAACCAGACAACCTGTAGCTGTTAGGCAACAATGATACCACTGCACCACTGTCTGTGTTGAGAAAAAAAATACAGAAACCACAGATTTTATGAGGAACAGAACAAATATGAGGCAAAAATCTGCTGTTTTCGTTTACAAATGGTGGTGGGTAGGGAATTGAGGCTCTTGCCATTTGGGCCCAAGGTATAGGGTTCAAGCCTTATTCTCAACCCACCACCATGTAGTGACTGGGGCATTTTACGCACACACACACACACCTACAAAGTCCATTAAGCTCCGAGCTGTACAATCCATTCCTGCAAAGTCCGTCAAGCTCCGAGCTGTAAAATCCATTCCTGCACCGTCATAAGTAAGCCCTTCCCATGAGAGCACCTAAGGCTCATCCTATCTGTCGCACGAGACCACCCTGCCTGCGGACGTTGCAGTCCGATCCCCTTCCAGTCTATGCAGTTTAGACTGCTGGGAAATTGTAAACGTGCATGTTGTCTTTGAAATCTGGACTGCTGGTGGAGACGGCCTGGATTCTGTGCGCATGCTCCAGACTGGTTCACCAGCAGTCCGAATATCGGAAATGCCGCGAGTGCACATGTGCGATGTTCCGGGACTCGTGCTTATTTTATTATTTTCTTTTTGTTATTTTTATAATATATTTTGTTTAATTTTTCTTATTTTACAGCAGGGAGGGCTGCAGTTCTGCAGTCCAATAGCACGAGCCGCCCCTGTTAAGTTTTGCTGTAGTAACCGATTGTTTTTGTGCTATGACTTCTGCATTGACCATGGAATACACTAATTTGTGAAGGAGATGTTAAGGAAAGATATAAAACTCAGACTTCAGACAAGCAAAAAAATCTCTTTATTTAAAAACATGATCCTGGGGACCAAGTAAAATAAACTTGTGTCTCTTCAAGCTAATGGAGAGCTCTTATCTTTATATTAAAATCACACATTATGCAGTTTTAGCTGAATGACCAGAAAGAACAATACATGTTTCAACAAGATCCTGCTGGCAGCACATTCTAGTGCTTTCTAATCATAATCTTGGCTATACTGAATAACTAATTTGATTGTTTGTATAGGTGAGCTAGCCAACTAAGCATGAGAATATGATAATGTCAGGAGAAGAAATAACATTATGGGTCACATGGACTTAGACTCCTTTTTAATTCAAGATGGATTCTACTCTTGATTTTTTTTCTCATAAAAATCTCATTTCTTCATAGAGACGTTCAAGAATATGACTCGATTTGTGAATTTATTTGCAGTCTAAACACTCTGTGACTGATAACCATGTGAAGAGCTTTCATTGATACAAAATGCACACATGAGCACTTTCACACTTCAAAAAGGAGTTGAGAAGTGCCATCAGACGTGAAAACTCTTATATGTGCATTTTGTATTAATAAAATGTCTTCACATAGTTTTCCATTGCACTGTGTTTGAAATTTAACTGTTGTATTTGGTGGGACTTTTTCAACTTCTTGAAAAGCAGTTAAAAAGTATCATCAGGCATAAAAGCACTCATGTATTTTGTATTATTTTGTATTTTGCACACTGTTGAATCTGACTGGTGTTTCCTTTTTACTTTAGAAACTTGTCATATAGTAGCTGCCATAAATTGTTGGTAGATATATGTTGAAGGAATGTGACTCTAAATGGTATCTTTTTTGGAGCAGTTGTTGTACTGTGCTTATTTATTTATTTAGTATTTGTTAACTTGGATCCACATGGACCTTTAAAGAGGGAGTACTGTATGGTTAAGTGACTTGATCAGAATCACACAGTTATGAAAGTGGAGGATGACAGAATCAAACCCAGGATTATAGAAAGCAGCAATGGAAGATGAGGGAATCAAACCCTGGATTACAGGAAGCAGTACCATGAACACATTAAGAGCTCATAGTAGCCTTGATTCTCTGCCAGACTGTTTGGTTGCATACTTTTTCTTCTGTACTGACATGTTTTCCTATAATATAATATAATATAATATATTATACCATGACCGCCGAAAAACGTGCACGCTGATTGGCCAGCGTGCCCGTTGTAAATCGAGTTATACTAATGGAAAAAGGTCCGGTCGCCCGGACTTTTTTCCATTAGTATAACTCATTTTTTTAAAACACTGTCTCGCTGTGTTAAATGGGTTTAACATAGCGAGACAGCTTTAAAATAAGCAACGGAGATCTCCGTTGCTTATTTTAAAGCTGTCTCATATGTTAAACCCATTTAACATAGCGAGACAGTTTTAAAAAGCAACGGAGAAAGCAAGATCTCCATTGCTTTTAGTGTCTCGCTATGTTAAATGAGTTTAACATAGCGAGACAGCTTTAAAATAAACAACGGACCCGTTGCTTATTTTAAAACTGTCTCGCTATGTTAAACTCATTTAACATAGCGAGACATAAAAAGCAACAGAGATCTTGCTTTCTCCGTTTGCTCAACTCTGATGTACTGCGCAGGCACAGTACATCAGAACTGCCGCGATGCCAGACATCTGCGGAAGGGCAGTAAACAGGCATTATACTATGCCATTATTTAAGAAAAGTAATAGTTTCTTTTCTTAAATAATGTCATATAATAGCAATAACCACTTCTGGTGTGGGTAATGCTAAATTTACCCACGGTTGGCTTTGTTTGGTCCCGCGGGCTTCGCCCTCGGGACCAAACCACGCCAACCGTGGGTAAATTTAGCATTACCCACACCCAGGCGTGGGTTATTGCTATAATATAATATGCCTATATTTTGCATCATTTTTACTCTTAGTTTTTAAACTTTAGTTTGTAAGTGGTAATGTTTTCCAAAATCCTTTTGAAAGTGTAAAAAGATATGCTATTTGCTATGCAAATGTTATGTATATTAGGATTTTTGCCAGACGTATCTACTTTCCAGTGTGCTATCTTTGCCCAGCTTTCCCATGGTTTTAGCTTGAGAGGTACACTCACTGACTAAAGACCATGGAGAGACAGCTGCAGTGCCAGCAAGGCATTTTAGCATTGCAGCTGCAACTGCAATGAGATAAATAATAAAAAGGTGTAACATAGTGTACATGATACATGTCTGGCTAACAGCAAAAGCTTAAAACATTCACAGTACGACAGATTTTGAATCAAATTGTATGAATCCTAAATACATATGGTTTTCTGAATATCTTGAGAGGGTTGTTTAACTAAAAGCATACCTTCCATTCTGAAATTGCCATGAAACCAAAGTGCTCCTTTCTATGAAATGTGCTGATTTCAGAAGTTATTACAGCAGCTGTGACAGTATTTTTCACTGTTGGTAAAAAGCATTTTAGGCCGCATTCTCTATGAAGCATAATTTTATTGAATCTTAGACAAACTATATACAGCCTAAACAATCCTTAGCAATGCAACCTAATGAAAAAGAGCTATCCAAAACATGTTCTGCTGAGCCATTCAGGAGAATTCTTCACCAAGCTAGGTTCTTTCACAGGCCTCTGGCACTGAAGATGATCCCACTGAGTCACTGACAGACACTACAGGGTCAGTTTCATTTATATTAAACAACCCTTTCAAGATATTCAGAACACCGTAAGGATTCCGGATTCATATAATTTGATTTAAAAGCTGTCTTACTGTAAATGTTTTAAGCATCTCTTTCCCAGCCGGTGGTTTAACAACTATGGATAAATTAAGAATACAAGTACAGTACAGGCCTAGTTAATCATATAACAGAAAATATTAGAAATTTTTTTACTGTAGTATTTTTCATCAGTCTGTCAGCTTTCATAAGGAATTATTGTCTGTAAGCTACATAAGTACATAAGGCAAGCGTAGCTCAAAGATAAAGTTACCGAAAAGCAAGAGGTCATAATATCAAGTTAGAGCACATAAAGGTTGAATGAAAATGGCAGTAGGCCCTTCAGCATAGAGAAAACTGTTTCAAGTTAAAATAAAGACTGAATGTATGAGTTTATGGGGAATATAATGTATCAGAAAATGTGTCAAAGAAGGGCACTACATTTGTATTTTGAGGATGAAAGCTGAAGGCCATGGACGGCCTGTCTTGTGATAGAGGGTGAACATGTATGGGCTGACTATCTGCCTATCCATTCTGACATCAGCCTTTTTACATTCTGTAATATGAGCAGAATTTTGTTCTGTGTCACTGCAGACTATGAAGGAAGGGTAAAATAAGTAAAACCAAAAAAAAAAAAAAATCATATAAAGCAAAATGGCATTTTCACCTAATACTATTCAATGTCTGACAAACTTTAAGATTTAAGAGAATTCATACACTATATACAGAGCAGCATGTTCCAGAATTTCCAAAGACAATGTGCTACTGTTAATGCAGACATCCTGGATAGGCGTTCCCAGTTCCTGTTGACTTAAATGACTGAAAGTTCAGATGCTGTAGCACAATTCGGTGTGCTCACCTTTTGAGATGGCATTATTAAGTTATACACAGACAGTACACGTGTACACTCACACACACACACACACACACACACACACACACACACACACACACACACACACACACACACACACACACTGTATCTGATAACATACAACAGAATAAAGCATTACCATCTTCAGTCATCTGTAAATGCCAGAGTAATGAAACTAAAGGCAGCACAGAAAATAGTAAAGAAGCTCAGAATTCCACAAATATTTTAACACCATCCGAATGGATACCAGAAATGAAGAACTTAATGCTTCAATGCATGTGTACTGCTGCTGTAAGACTGTATTTTAATGAAACATTTAGAAAACATATTTATTGTTTAAGGTAAGTAAACTGCACTATCATCCCTTCATCTATAACCTCGTTTCAGAGTTCAAGTACATTTCAGTATGTAGGTCACACAATGTTCTTTTATAAAATGGAGGCAGAACAGTAACAAAGCAGTAATTAATATTTATTCCATATTATCATATTTTGGTTTAAATTTTGAACTAGTCTAAAGTTTTTCAAACCTGTATTCTTGTTATTCACATCCTACAAGTAACTCTCTTGTTAATAGGCAGTGTGCCTTCCCTTTTTAAATATGAAAGTCTCACAAGACCACATCTGATGGATAACAAATAAAAGAAAATAATTTCAATAGGATACTTATCAAAAGATGTCACTTAGACTTCATTTATCTATTTTGTTAAATGGGTAAGTGAATTGGTCACAAGACCCTTTTAAAACACAACTTGGGCCATAAGGCACAAAACCCAGTGTTCACTTAAAAGGCAATGTTTATAGCAATTATACAGACTTAAATTAAGCAATGTAATTAAAACCACATACCTAATGCAAAATCAGTTAATATAAATATATTACACAACTGAAGTGAACTTGTTACATGGTGCTATTGAGATTATACATGACAGAGTTTAATGTAACGGGATACAAAATTAAAAAAGAGCAACATACAACTATGTGACTAGTTACAGTACCTTCTGTCTATTTATTAATAATGTCAGTAAGGCAGAACTGGTGGCTGAGATCATTCAAGTACCAGGTGAGAAATGAAACTACTTAAATATCATGGGTATCTAAGTGGAGCATAAGGAGTATATCTTTTTTGAGAATAGTTAGTAAAGCATCATTTTAGCATTCCTGGTAATGCTCTTTTGGGTGTCCAATTGGAAATAGAAGAGCACAAAAGAGCTGTTCACAAAAGAAAAGGGCATTTCTTTTGTGCCATTACTAAAGCAATTTCTGAAAACATTAATACATACCACTGTTTTGTGTGTGTGTGTGTGTCTGTGTGAGTGTGTCTGTGTGTGTGTGTGTGTGTGTGTGTGTGTGTGTGTGTGTCTGTGTGTGTCTGTGTACTGGTGTGTGTGGGGTGTATGCATACTAACCACTGTAGCATGTTCAGTCACGTCACTTCCCTGTCAGTCATTAAGAAAAGTATGTATAACATGCCTTGAAAACAAAGCATTACTGAAACAGGCTTATTGGTTTAATTTAGGTGTTTAATTCATAACTAGGCATACATTTTTTTAACTTTCTGACAAAATTAAAATATCAGTCATCATTATGTGTGTAAGGAAGACAGAACATTATGCTAACTGCTCATTGTATGGAAATGTTCTAGAAATAAGAGACACAAAGATAAACTAGATGTCAGGGGCTTGACCATGAGAATCATACAAGTGCCGTGGAATAAATGGTAAGAGACCAGCTACTTTCATGCAGCTATATGATGTAAGCCATTTTATATATATATATATATATATATATATATATATATATATATATATATATATATATATATATATATATATATATATATATATATATATTGTGTGCTCTTTACAAATACAATGTACCCTGCAAGAACATTTTCATTTTGCTTTATTTCTTTCAGGGACTTCTCTTCACATGCGCAGGGGAAATTGAAACTTGTTACTCTGACGTGCCATGAGATAATGAAAATAAATTTCCCAGGCCAACACCTACCCTGTGATGGAGACTGGAATTTGTATGTAGTTGCTAAGGAAATCATTCTTATTGCCAGAACACTACAGAAGGCATGCTGACTACCAAAAATAAACACTGGTGAAAACTAAGTTAGTCAAATAATTAATTTGCACATTTGATAATACAAGCATACATGATATACATGCAAGTCTGTATGTGTGTTTACTTGTACAATATATAATTACATATGAATATGCATGCAAAAATGTGCGCAATATGCATGCATGTTTACACACGCACACACACACACATGCATTCACTTACTCACTGTGATGATATCAGTACACTAAAAGCTCTGATGCTGTTTTCAGTGTGCTGCCATTTTGTGTAGAATAAAAGTTACTTCATAATTTTGAAATCCCTAGTCTGCTGCCACTGTTGATGCTGTAGACTTGTAGTCTACCATGGTATCATTCCAGTGGCAGTATTTTTCACTTAAAATTACCAAATTTAAAAAGCAAATGATTTTAGAGCCAAAAACTGCACCAAACAGCCAAGGAGATATTATGGAATTAATAGTGAACTGCTTTTAGCAAACAGTTGCTTTGTCTCAGAAAAGTAGCTGCACTGATTTGTAGTAAGAAGTCCCAGAATAACAACATATTAATCAAAACATGTCAACTATAATTCTATACAACCATTTATCATCAGAAAGCGATTTACCTACTCATAATGGAGGTGCATGTTCACATGCTTTCAAATAGCATCAAAGCTTGAAACAGAAAGTGAAGAAACACAGGCAAACGCTTTATATTTTGAGCAAAGAAGTAGAAATCATGTACAATTCATTGTAATTTTCTGAGGCACAGAGTGTTACATATGAGTCAGTAATAAGTAAACTCAATGAACATTTTGTGTTAAAAATATTATTCATAAAAGGATGTATTTTCACAGGTGTGTTCAAGCCAAGGGAGAGTCTGTGAAGCATTTTTCAGAAGCTTATATGAACTCTCTAAATATTGTGGGTTTATCCAGGCACAGCACTGAACAAACTAGAGACAGAATAGTGGCTGGGCTTGCTGATACTGAAGTGTCTCAAAAGTTACAGCTGGAAGGGAATTTAATTTCAGAAAATGCAATACACAATACAGATTGCTGAAGAGGCTGAAATAGTAAAGAAACAAAACAGTACTACAAGTACATCAAATGATCTGTGAAGTAAAATGCAAAGACAATAGCAAATTCAGTAAAAAGCTTGATTATGGTCAACGTAGGTGTGTATATATGAATAGTGAATGCAAGTATGACCAATGCATAAGATGTAACCGTTCACATACTTGGCCAGAATGAGTAAGAACTGCAACAAGATGAGGCATTTTGCTGTCAAGTATAAAACTGACCTATTAGAAGCAGCCACTGATAATAAAACGTAGGAAAATGTTCAGAAAGCAATTTTCTTGGGTTTGGTGATTGCAAAACTAGACAGTGAATTAGACTGGTAGTCAAACTCCCAATACATGGCACTGCAGTAAGCTTTAAAGTAGATAGAGGGACTGATATTACTCTAGTATTACAGAATATTTACAGTAGTGCCTTAAAAGGGGCTGATCTTATTCTAGTATTACAGAATATTTACAGTAGTGCCTTAAAAGGGGCTGATCTTATTCTAGTATTACAGAATATTTACAGTAGTGCCTTAAAAGGGGCTGATCTTATTCTAGTATTACAGAATATTTACAGTAGTGCCTTAAAAGGGGCTGATCTTATTCTAGTATTACAGAATATTTACAGTAGTGCCTTAAAACTTCTGCAGTTACCCTAGAATACTTTAAAATACATATAGGGAATGAGATTACTATAGTACTGCATGGTACTTAGAAAAATATCTCAAAGTTTCCAGTAAGCTTTAAAGTAGGTACACAGGGTTTTGTTACTGTTGCTTCTGTAAAATACATACAGGGAATGAGGTTACTATAGTACTGCATGGTACTTAGAAAAATATCTCAACGTTTCCAGTAAGCTTTAAAGTAGGTACACAGGCTTTTGTTACTGTTGCTTCTGTAGTTACCCCTGTAAGCCTTATAACAGATGCAAGTACTAATGTTACAGCTGTATTGCATTGTACTTGGAGAAGTGTCTCAAAGTTTGTGCAGTTACCTCAGTAAACTTTAAAATAGATACAGGAGCTGACGCTGTAGTATTACACAGTACATAGATAAGCATCTTTAAGCTTTCACAGTGTCATGAAGCAGACAGAGAAATATACAGCCTTGCAGGTAAACTCGGGTATATAGTAAGATTTCTAGAAATGACTGAGTGATGAAGGTATATATATATATATATATATATATATATATATATATATATATATATATAAATAATTTGCCCAGCAGAACTGTGGCATGCAAGTTGTGGATAATTGTCCAAGTAAATGAAATTAATGTGGATGTTTTTAAAGAAGTTGATCTGCTTAACTATGAACTAGTAAAGGTAAAGTTAAAGGCTGATGCTGTCCCATGTGTTTTGACCAGACCCTGAAGGGTAACATTTCCAGTCATACCTCTCAACTGTACAAAATTTGTTGGAAATTTCTAGATTTAGCTTTAAAATAACCAAATGCACCAAATTCCAAGTGGCCCTTTAAATTATGATTTTATAGAGTTCTTTAACTGTCCTTGCTCACCATCTTTTCATCAGCCTGAGCACAACGTGACAATAAGTATAGCCATTCCTGCTAATGAGTTCATGTGACTGCAAGGTGGGAGGAGCATGCAAAAACTAACAAACACTCAGAGAAGTGGGTAACGAATCTGGAAACTGTGTCCAAACTCTAAAATTGAACTTTGTTGCAAAAGGTGGATTTGCATAGTATTCTCTATGCCACAGCCATTGCACGGGGAACAGAAAAGTTAAAACAACAGCAGTATACTGAAGGGAAGTCTTCAGCAGGGGAGTAAGTTAAGTAAAAGCATTCTGGTGATGAAGTTTTGATGAAAAAATTAAAAACAATCACAAAATGTGTGCCAGTGTTGTTGTACCTTTCCTTATAGCTTGTTTACAAGCAAGCTGGTACTTATTCCACATTTATTTATTTATTTGAAAACATGGTTAGTTAATTGGAAGACCATTTCTACTGCCTGACTCTAAAGACTCAATTTGGTCTGGTAGTTTCAACTCTTTGAAAGCTGTATTTGATTGTGACACTGGGCCAGGAGGGACTTTAGAAAAGGGACTTGTTTGAGAAAACTGACAAAGTGAGCAACATTAAGCATGTTTGGCCATAGTTTACGTAGAGGGATTATCAGGTACTTCTAGGTGTTAAGTGGTATTCTGGGTATCAGGTAGTCTTTTCTGATAAGATTCAAGGCTTGCAAAAAGTACAAGCAGTGTTGGTGACTCCCTTCTGGTGAGAAACATAATATTTTTCTTTGTCTGTGAGCTGCTTAAACTGATAGAACTGCTTTCTGTTTTACCTCTTCCATTTGTTTTTTTGTTTTGAGAAATCTGCTTGGTCTGGTGTTTTGTTCTATGTGGCAGATATACACTTAAATCACTTAGGCTGAACACTTCGTATGCTTTTTTTTTCATTGATTATCTGTGGCTTTGTATTTTCTGATAAGACTCAAGACCTGCAAAAACTACAAGCACTGCTGGTTATTCACAGCTGGTTATTTTTCTTACCTACCCTCCCATTCATTGATTTGCCTTTTACCACTGGTGATTTTAAAGCTGCTCACCTGTACTATAAATTGAGCTAGCTCCTCCATTTCTAAACTGCTGTAGATATCTTGAATTATTTCCCTTTCCTTGTGCTTATTTTCAAAAAAAAGTGCATTTTGCCTCTCATTGTCTCCTCTACTGATTTACTTTCTCTGAATTCATTATCTAGCCAGCTGTTTGATAAAGTTGTGTTTCTTTCATGCTCTAGCAAGCTCTTTTCTGTTTTTTTTTTATATCAAGAGAACAGAGGATTTTCCAGCTAGTGGCAGTGAGTGGTAACCTGGTCTGTATGGGTTGGGGAAACACACTAGAGTTTCCTGCATGTAGTTAGTTGTTTTATTGGCTGGAGAGCTTATTAATCAGCTTAACTTTGTTTTTAGTGCCTTTATAAATTCTGCACAATTGAGAGGCTCCTGACTCATTTCTGAAAAATGAAGTACTTTTATTGAATAATCACACTTTTATAAGCTGTTTAAAGTATACTGCTGTGATCTTGAATTACTAATTGCCTTTCCTAAAGTTTACGTTTTTTGTTGTAGCATTTCACTCTGGACACTCTTTTGCTATGCTTTTACATTAGGAGGACTGGGATTATTCATCTAGTGGCAGTATGTGTTTGCCTGGTCTGAGTTAGGAAGCATACAAAAGGGCTCTAAGTGTAGTCGTTTTATTGACCACAGGGCTCAGTAGTAAGTTTTCTGTATTTCCAGTGCTGGTATAAATTCAGAACATTTGCTTGGAGCTGTTCTCTGTGCCAGTGCAGATGTAAACATGTAGAAACATTTCTTATTTTCATTGTACTCTGAAAGTTTACTGTACTATTTATTGTTTTTTGTACTTCTTTAAAGTTTAAAGTTGCATTTTCAAATTGCTGTAAGTGCTACTGTTCCACACTAAAATACACTGTATCTAGTGTTTATTAATTAGTATTAGGCATCTATTTGTGGTTCCTTAACATTTGGGTGCCAAACCAGTCATTTACATTAAGAGGGTCAAAATCTACACTTTCATGACTGGAGAGGGCTGATTTCACCTATCTGAGCTGAGAATTGCTGGTGGAAAGCCCATTGCATGCTCACTGGATTAGCCTTAGGGCATATTTAGTGTAAAATTTGTTTTTTTCTGATCGTATATATGCCTCACATTTGCCAGAAGCTGCTCTTTTCATACCAGTGGTAACTGGTGCCTTGTATATATGCAATCACCTGAAGTTAAAATTTCCTTATAAAAAACACCTTAGAACTTTAACTCAATCCAGCATTACTCACATAATATAGTTTGCATGATGAGAAGTACTTACACATTTAGTTAGGAGTATTTAGGTCTACCATACCTTATTATAGCAGCCAGGACTATCACTGCTGAGAGAGCATTTGGTTTGGGCACTGGGCAGCATCGCTGGTTAGGTTAGCTGCAGATTACATCAAGTAAGCACCCTTCCTTCATCCCCTTACAAACACCCTCCATGCCTATCCCTTGCAAGTACACATTAGGACCTGCAACAATGTATGGTCAATGTCCTGCTATCTCTGCATCCAGCTGGGTAGACATGGGCATCCTGTGGCAATGTAGCAATTGCCTTATGTACGACAACCACTTAATTCTCAAACACTTTCTTGAAAGGCACTTTCTTGAAAGTTTGGCTAGTTTACCCCTTCTACTTGAGGGACTGCTTGTCACCATAGACACAAAAGATCTTTTTTACATCATCCCCCTTGATCAGGGGCTTGAATGTTTTTTTGGAATCTATTGTTAAGGACTCGGACTTGAACAACACTGATATCAGCTTGGTCTACCAGTGTATGGAAACAGTAGTGACTAATAATTTTGTATACTTTGAAGTTGAATACTACAAACAGCACAAGGGTGTTGCAATGGGGGCAGCTTCAGCCCCTATTTTTGCCACCATGGTACTATGGAATTGGGAAACTAATATTGTGTTTTATTCTCCACTAATTATCCATGTGGAAGGATACCTGAGATATTTGGACGATATCTTCTGTCTGTGCGATGCAAGTGTAAGTGTTCTTATGGTGTTTATTGAATTTCTCAATCAGTCAATCAACTGTCTCCAGTTCATCCTTCAATACCATAAGGATTCCATCAACGTTTTGGCCGTTACCATTTATAAGAATGTTTAATCATAAAAAACACAAGTAGTAAGCACTAAATCCCTGGAAAATGTAGATACACAAGTCTGGAGCCATGGAACTTGACATTCTTTAATATAAAACAGTAATAATAATAACAACCACGTTAAGCACTTTCACCCAGGAATATCCTGAGCTGCATCAGAACAGTTAAGAAATGCATACCAGTCCTTTTATATTATGCTAGTCATCTTTTCAACCAATCAAGTTATCTAATTAATTAAATATGAACACGTTTAACTCTTGCTAGTTTAAAAACTATTCTTCCACTTAAAAAACATCTGTCAACCATTATAAAACTCTGTATAATATATCACAAAAATGACTTGGTTAAAATTTTATACAAAGCACTTGAAATCCACTGCTATATAAAATATTTGGCATAGAGTTGATGTAAAAATAATGCCTATAACTTAGCTGCCCTTAATTTAAGGACACTATTAATGCTAAAATGGTCATTCAAACCTGGACCTTTTTTGTTGTGTCCAGCTTTAACTGCTAGAATAGTTCTTTGTATTTTAGTTGGGTCTCCCATGGTCCACTCCTTAAATCTTGTTTGACTTGTTCTATTATGTAAAATTTAAACTTACTGTCCTTACATTCCCTCTGGTGCCTGTATTGGTGTCCTTTTGCTGTGAAATGTCGTACAGATGTTCATATATATGCCATATGCCTTCTTATGGGTCTCTCTGTCTTGCCTATGGAGGGAGGAGAGGGAGTTATAGGAGAACAACATTTCACAGGGAAAATCAACAGAATTAGATGTTAGCTTCACAGAGATTGAAGAAAACATTAAGATATCACACTCAGGTATTTTGAATACCCAAGGTAATTTTCACATATACAACTACACAGATTTGAATATTAATGGAGATTACTTTAAATTGTTTACAAAAGCTTTTCAATACATTCCAACTAGACCTTTGAGGGTAGTTAATACGTTGGTGGACGTAAAACTGTTTTTGCAGAAAATGAGTCTAAATTATTTATTTAAAGGTACTAATTTATCTAATGCTTGCTTAAGTAGGAAGAGTGTCTTTAACCCCACCCGAACCCGAATTTCAAGGTTTTTGAACAACTAGTAGAAAATGAAATTAGAAAGTTAAATATGAACAAGATTCAAGTCTGCAACTTCACATACAAAGACAGAGAATTAGTTAACATGTTACAAAGAAGAGGTTGTAGGATTATGAAACCTGATAGGGGGGGGGGTAGTTATTATGGACACTATTGACTATGACACCAATATGTTCGACATTCTGAGTGATGAGAACAAATATAGTGTAGTTTCTAGAAATGAGATTTTCATTTCTTATTCTAAGGTGGATTTTTGTATTAATGACCATTTCCTACAAGGCACTATAGAAACTTTTGGATTTTTTTGACAGTGAATAGACCTAGGATCCCTGTTATGTTTGGGATACCTAAAACACACAAAAATATAAAGAAACCACCTTTTAGGCCTATAGTTGCTGGGGCAGGCTCTAAGTTAGAACCACTTGCTAAATACATAGATTACAACTTGAAGAAGTTTGTAACATCCTTAAAACACATCTCCAAGGATTCCTGGGACTTTTTAGCAAAAGTAACTCAGGACAAATTTGGAGAGGATCTAATTTTAACAACTATAGATGTAATAGATTTATTTCCTAGTATTCCACATGACATAGGATTGGATTGGTTCCAAGAGGTTCTAATGGAGTGTGACTATCTAACTAACAAACAAAAGAATTTAATTTTGGAATTCATGGAAATTATACTAAAAACAGTTACATGTATTTCAATGGAGAATATTACAAACAAGAAAAAGAGTGGCAATGGGGGCTGCTTGTGCCCCTTATATGCCAATCTAGTATTGTATTATTGGGAGAAAAATTATATTTTTCAAACACAATAGAATGACAATGTAGTACTGTACACTAGATTTCTGGATGATGTTTGTTTATTTTGGAACGGTACAGATATACAACTTGAAAAGGCCACGGTGGTGCAGCAGTTAGCATTGTCGCCTCACAGCAAGAGGTTCTCCTGTTCTATTCTCAGCTGGAGCACCTTCTGTGTGGAGTCTGCATGTCATTCCCATGGTCAAGTGATGTATAAAGACATGCAGGTAGGTGCATGCGTGAATGGGTGTGTCTTCTTTGAAGGTCGGGCGTCGGGCTGGCAACTCGGCACTGTAAAAATCCACTGCCAATCATTAGTGGACCGGAGTTCCGCTGTGCTGACCCCTAACCGGAAAAAGCCAAAAGACATTACTTTACAGATATATAACTTGAAAAGTTCCTCAAGTATATTAACAACACAATTACCTTTTTGAGATTTACCTCTACTGCTTCCAATGAAAAAGTCAGTTACCTTGATGTGACCATTTAGAAAGACTTGGAAGCTAGGAAATATCAATCCAGATTATTTCGTAAGGATACGTATTCGAATTCTTACTTACATTATGATAGTGAACCCCCTTACAACCAGAAAAAATGTATTATTAAGGGACAGCTCATTAGAGCTTCTAGAATGTGTAGGAAAGAAAAGATATTCTTTGTGGAAGTAATGTTAATGAAAAAATTATTTACAGAAAGGGGATATCCAACTCCTTTGATTAATAAATTAGTAAGAGAGGTGAAGAAAGAGATAGAGGGGAAATTTCAACCTATTATAGGTAAGGAGGTCAACACATTGAATAAAACAGAAGAACTGGAAGACACCTATAAACTAGCCTTTATGCACACATTTACACCCTATTCAGGGGAAGTTGAGAATATTATTAAAAAATACTGGAAGGTTTTAAGTATCAACACTGACATTAATAAATAAATCCCTACACATCCGACATTTATTAGGAAGAGGGACATGAATAATAATAATCTGTCTAAGCAACAGAGACCTCCAAAGCAGAAATGCAAGCAACCTCCATCCCCCAAAACAACCCAAATGACACATAGCCCACAGACTCAGTGTGCCACTCAACCACAGCCAATAAGGCAAAACAACGTACCCGACACACTAGTCATAGGTGACTCTATAGTCAGGCACACTGATGTCCCGCTCACCAGGCTAAACATGGAGAAGGTTACTGTCAACTGCCTGTTGGGTTCCAGGATCCGACACATAACCCATGCACTCAGGTCACTCCACAACAAGTGCAAATATAACTCTGTCATTGCCCATGTTGGTGTGAATGACCTGAGATGTACCTCCCTGGACTACATGAAAAGAGACATGGAAGAGCTCTCCGATCTTGTAGCCTAGGCAGGTATGACCCTAGCCCTGAGTAGCATTCTGCCATCGCCTGGAATGATACAGCAGTAAAAGGACAAAATGATTGGCTTCAACAATTGGCTAAGCCTCTAGTGTCATTCTTAGGGGATCCAGTATCTGTCTGCTTGGGGTAACATGGTCGACAGACCACGATGCTTTGCCACAGATGGCCTGCACCTGTCGCCCCTGGGATTCCGAATTCTGGCCAAGGCTCTTGCTGCCGCTATAGTGTCCTTTTTAGGCAGGGTTCAAATAACAAATTCACCACCATAACAGGAACAGGCAAGCAAAAACTGAGTGTAATGTTACTCAATGCTAGAAGTCTAAATCTCAAAATGCACTCACTCGAGGCACTCCTTAAAATGGAGGACATCGATATCTGTGCAGTGACTGAGACCTGGTTCAAGACTCCAGAGAGCACCCCTGCACTACCAGGCTATAACTCATACCACACTTTTTGGCCATGTAACCTGGACCAAAACACCAAAGGTGGAGGTGTGTCCATATTCATTAAGGATATCCACACCTCCAGGCTAGTTGCTCAGCATAATGCATCCGAGGTTATCCAAGTGCAACTAACTCTGGGCAAAACTGCAATCCAAATTGTAGCTTGCTACAGATCCCCCACCATGCCTCAGGATTCCCACTCCTCTTTTCTTGATGTACTGGAAAATATTAGGGTTCAACCAAACACCCTAATAATGGGCGACTTCAACTACCCCACCATTAACTGGGAAAACTACTCGTGTACTACTTACAACTACAACTACTTAGCTCAATGCTTTCTGGAATTCATAAACTCCAATGCCCTAGATCAACTTATCCACACCCCCATCAGGGGCAACAATATCCTAGACCTAGTCATTATCAACATGAGTGACCGGTGTTCCACACCTGAAGTCAACTCCTCGTTGGTCCAATCCGACCATAAGCTTATCAACCTTGATATCCACATCCCGACCCCCCCCCCCCCATTAAGGAAACCACAGTAAAAAATTTCTCCAAAGCCAACTTCATGCTTCTTAAGACAGAAGTGGTGAACTTCATGACACCCATGCAGATGGGCAGTACAGTTACAACTGCTGAATCCTACACAAATGCACTCTATAAGCACTTACACGAGTGCATGGATCATGCTATCCCAAACAGAACCAAGACGCTATCCTCCAAAAACAGGAAGCCAATCTGGTGGTCCACTGCCATAAACAAACTGTACAACAGAAGGAAGAAACTGTTGCAAAAGAGAGTAAAATCCCATGAGTGGAGGAGTTCCATGGTCAGCCTGAGTAAGAAGCTGAGATCCCTTATAAGATCCTCCAAAGCTAGCTACGAAAACAAAATCACCACTAAATCCAAGGACAACCACAAAGCATTCTATAGCTATGTCAAGAATCTAGATGGCAACACCCAGATCTGCTCTGAGTTACAGCACAAAGGCATGAAAATTACAAAACCAACTGATATTGCTAACATACTGGCAGATAGGTTCAGTGCTAACTTTACCCCCCTCTCACCCCCTAAAGGGCCCATATCTATTCAGGAAGAATGCCGAGTCCCTGTAATCACAACTATGCAGGTAAAAGCTGCACTCTCTAAAGCCAAAAACACAGCATCCATGGGACCAGACAACATCCCAGACTGTGTTTTAAACGAACTTCAGACTGAACTGGCTCCCCACTCAAGCACCATGTTCAATAATAGCCTCGCATCAGGCTTTGTGCCCACTGAATGGTGCACAGCAACAGTTATCCCACTCCACAAAGGGGTAGTCACCACTGATCCCGGGAACTATCAACCTGTTAGCCTGTCGAGCCTAGTCTGCAAGGTCATGGAACGTATTATCATGGAACTCATAAACAAAGACATTGGTAACCTCCAAATTCTGGATCCCACCCAGTTCAGGTTTGTGAAAGGCAGATCATGCCTCCTGAACCTGATCGACTTCTTTGAGGCAGTCACCAAAGCCTTGGATGAGGGTAAGGTGGTTCACACAGCCTATCTTGACCTCGCCAAGGCTTTCGACACCATCCCCCATTCTGGAATTATAGCTAAACTCACTAAACTAGGTATAAATCCCTACATCACAAGATGGGTTGCCAACTGGCTCACTGACAGAACCCACACTGTAAAAGTTGCAGACTCCAGATCTGACCTCAAAGCAGTGACAAGTGGTGTACCACAGGGTTCCATCCTCGGACCTCTCCTGTTTGGTATCTACTTCTCTGAAGTACAGGTTAACACTGAAGGCCTCTGGCTAACAAAGTTTGCAGATGACTGCAAACTAGGAGCCATAGTCAAGTCCCCAAATGATGTGGACATCCTACAGAAGGACCTCACTGAGACAGATGCCTGGTGTCAGAGCCATGGCCTCAAGCTCAATGCCAAAAAGTGCAGTGTCATTCCCTTTGGTAAAAACTCTGTACCCATGAACTACCACATAGGCAGCAATCTACTTAAAACTGAATGAGTGATATGAGACCTTGGGACCCAGGTGGACAGTAGTCTCTCTTTTGATAGTCATATCACCACAGTAGTCAGGAAGTCCTTCTACATGGCACACCTCATCATAAAAGGGTTCTCATCCAGGAAAAAAGAGGTCATTGTTCCCCTCTACTCGACACTCATTAGACCCATTATAGAGTACAACGCCCCTTTTGGAATGTACCTCACAAGACATCTGCAGCAGCTGGAAAGTCCACAGAAGTACCTCACAAAGAGGATTACTGGCGTCAAACAAATGCCCTACACTGACCGTCTCAAAAAACTCCAGCTTTACTCCATAGCATATCGCCTACTCCGAGGTGATCTCTGCCTAACATATAAAGCTATGCCAAACCCAGAGCTGTTGGACATGCTACACCTAAAGAAATCCCAATCCCTCCAAGCTACACACTCTAGGGACCTAAACCTTGTCACCACAATAAACAGAACACGCTGGAGGGATAGATTCCTGTCACAGAGACTTCCTATACTCTGGAACAAGCTACCCATCTATGTCAAGCAAAGTTCTTCATTAGCACTCTTCAAAAAAAATCTTGATGAGTGGATGGGAAATAGGAAATACACCCTGGGGATCACTTCTGTTTCTCTGCTTGACAGTGGCACAGGAAAATAACTTTCTTGGGTGGTGTTAGCAATGGAACCTTGCTAACTAGGCTTCCGTAGGCACTTGGTTCGATAGCCTAGTACCTACCTATGAACCTATGAACCTATGAATATAAAAGAGATGTTAGAGGGACAAAAAACAGAAATTGGACCAGACACCACTCAGAAAAAAATAGGTACATATAGATGGGGATTTTGCAACCAATGTAGCAACACTCTTGAGCAGGAAAATCTACATCTTACAGCAAGAAAGTACAAAATAGTGGCCAAAGGGCATTATAATTGTAACAGCAGAGGAGTGGTATATATTGCCATCTGTGAAAAATGCCCCAGTTTTTATATAGGCAAGACAGAGAAACCCATAAAAAGGCGTATATATGAACATCTGTATGACATTTCACGGCAAAAAGACACCAATGCATTATACAGGCACCAGAGGGAATGTAAATTTAAATTTTACATAATAGAACAAGTCAAACAAGATTTAAGGGGTGGACCATGGGAGACCCAACTCGAGTACAAAGAACTGTACCGGCAGTTAAAGCTGGATGCAACAAAAGGAGCAGATTTGAGTGACAATTTGAGCATTAAAAGTGTCCTTAAATTAAGTGCAGCTAAGTTATAGGCATTATTTTTACATCAACTCTATGCCAAATATTTTATATAGCAGTGGATTTTAAGAGCTTTGTATAAAATTTTAACCAAGTCATTTTTGTGATATATTATACAGAGTTTTATAATGGTCGACAGATATTTTGTAAGTGGAAGGAAAGTTTTTAAACTAGCAAGAGTTAAGCATGTGTTTATTTTTAATTAATTAGATTACTTAATTGGTTGAAAAGATGACTAGCATAATATAAAAGGACTGGCATGCATTTCTTAACTGTTCTGATGAAGCTCAGGAGATTCCTGGGTGAAAGCGCTTAATGTGGTTATTATTATTACTGTTTTATATTAAAGAGTGTCAAGTTCCATGGCTCCAGACTTGTGTATCTACATTTTCCAATGTTTAATCATAATTGCATGAATGTTCTGGAGAGGGTAATTGATAAATGGATATGCAGAGTAGTAGAATGTGAGATGGGAGATGAGCAGTTCGGATTCAGATCAGGATGTAGCATAACTGATCCAATGTTTGCAGTGAGACAGATCTTGAGAAGAATCTAAAGATGAGGAGAGAATCCAACTGGGCATTCCTAGACTTGGAGAAAGCATATGACAAGATCCCAAGAAAGCTGATCTGGGCAGGACTGCAGTGATTTGAAGTCCCAGAAACATTGGTAGAATTAGTGCAGGCTATGTGCAACGACCTAATAACTCAAGTACGAACAGTGTTCGGCCTCACAGAAGGGTTCCCAGTGGGAGTGGGTGTACACCAGGGTTTAGCTCTGAGCCCACAGCTGTTCATACTGATGATGGAACTACATTAGAAAACAGGTCAGCAGGGACAGATCAGCAAAGTTGCTGTATATAGACGATGTGGCATTACAGGTAGACTCTGAGTAGAACTTCAGCAAAGGATAGGAGAATGGAATGCAAAACTGAAGGCACATGGGATGAAATTAAACACAGATAAGACAGTGGTAATGGGAGGAAATTGGGGAAATCAGAAGAAGTTGAGAACAGAGATAGAAGGGAAAATATTGGAACAGGTAAACAGCTTCAAGTATCTTGGAGGGGTGGTTGAGGAAAAGGGAAATCTGAATGAAAAGGCCAAAGCTAGAATCAGAGGGGCTGCAGCCAACTGGCACAGAGTGTTAGGTGTAGTCTATGACAGAAGAATGCCAAAAAGCTGAAAAGTAAGGTGTACAAGACAGTGGTATGGCCAGTACTATTGTATGGTACAGAAACCTAGGCAGTAAAGGTAGAGCTTCTAGAGGTGATGTAAATTAAGTGCCTGAAAAGGATGGTAGGATGCACACTGTAGTGCAGATGAAGAAACGAGGACAGAAGAGGAGAAGCCAAAGTAGCTCTAATTGCACAAAAGATCAAAGAGAATGGAGTATGGTAGTTTGGACACATGCAGAAAAACAGAAGACAATCTGGTGAGGAAGATTTGGGACAGACAGGAAAAAGGTAAGAGGAAGTGAAAACATCCAGCAAAGAGGTGGATAGATTGTGTGAAAGATCTGTGACAGTCAGGCATGAGTGTTTAAGAAGGCAGGGGTGTGGCACTGAATCGGGGGAAAAAGGGGGGCTGCTGCTGCTGATTTACAAGAATGTGAATGGGGGTAAGTACGAGTGCAATATCTACAGAAAACCAACTTTCTCTAATGCATATCTATAGTTTGATAGTCAGCCCCTTTATCTCAGAAAAAAAACTTGGTCAGAGGGCAATTAATTCAGTTGAGCAGGTTGGTGTCAGATGACCAAATATTTCAAGAAGAAATGGCTATTGTGATCTATTTATGAACCATGGTTACCCATCAGTGATCTTGGAAGATCTATACAAATGGGTGTTGGAACACAGGAATGCCAAATATGGGGCCCTTTTATTACAGGCATGCCAAGTATGGGGCCCTTTTACAGTAACCCATACTTTGCACCACAATTTGTGGTTGAGTACAGTAGAAAATTTTCCCTTTGAAACAACCTATTAATAGTCATTGGAGCAGAATTTGATGTATGAGTTGTCAATGGATGTGATAATGTGATTCTTTTTCCTGTATTTAACAGGACAGCTGATTTATTATGGTACTCTTATGAAGCCCTGAGGTTGCAGGGTGAAAGTGCTTAGTGAATTCAAATAAAGCTCTTCTATTTCCAGTGTGGCTGCATCCTTGCTGGTGGCGTTTTTTTATTTATTTATTTTTTTGTGCTAGTTATTGTGTTCACTCTATTGGGCAGTTTTTCTATATTTTATCAATCAGCATATATATGCTATCAAAAAAAGCTTACACCATCAATGCTTTATTTGAGCATTCTGCAACTTGGAGTGACTTTAGGAAGTTTGTTTTTGTGGATTTAGTGAAAGTTCATGTGCCTATTAGGGGAGAAGCTTGGAAGCTTTGATAAGAGCAGCATGAACTGTTTGGCAGCTGTTATTGAATGCAGGAGTATTACCTGGACACAGTGAATTTATTTCTATTAAACCCATTTCAAAAGTTAAAGCTGTTAGTTTATAAGATCTTATGAAATTGTCTTGATTTAATATATGGTGATGCTATTTCATATAACTTAAGTATAAATCATTTTTCACATTTTAAATTTTATAGTATATTTATATATTTCATAGGTGTTTTTTTCATGTGATTTTATTAAGCAAGTGATTACTTGTGTTGTGTTTACATTTAATGACCGCTACTTTTAATCTTTTAGTGTTTGGTGATTTTAAGGCTTTTTAAATGGTTGTAGGAAGTAGCTACTTTGTTTCTGAGGAAGTTCCTTACGGCTCGGAATGAAAGTGCTTAAAATCATTAAAAATTTGTTGTGCTGTGACAGTCTGGATGGCATTTTTTGTTATATACTTGTTCCGGAGTACACCGTTTTGTGAATATTGTGGTTACTCTACATTTTTAATATAGTTCACTATTCTTTCTTTTTTGCATTTATCTGTGAGACCATTAACATTTAAAGACATTACAGAAAGCATCATTTAATTAAAAACTTATTATTCCAACCTTTTATATATAACACCTTTTTTGTTAAATGTCTAGTTCCAGCTTTTGTGTTACATGTATACACTGTTTGGCAGGTTGAAGTTTTATATAGTTGTTTCTTGTCATATCCATTTCAGCCTATGTCTTATCTTTACAAAACATTTTGTTTTATTGAAAGACCTCGAAAAAAACAAAACAAAACCCCAATACCTCCCAAAACCTATTAATTTAATACTAACACACAAAACTGAATATTGAAGAGTTACTTTCCTAATATTAGCAAATGCCCCAAAATGACAGACACAACCTAAAAGAAAGGTTATCCATGCTAAGGCACATGGTATAGCTTGTGCTTTTACTATTGGCTATCTAGCCAGTTTCTATTTTCTTTATTTCCCCAGCCTATCACTCTCCACCAGACTGTAACCGATTTCTCTTTATCAGATTGTCTCCATGGAGACACGAGAACCAGATAGCCAAATTTAATTATCAGATTATTTCCATGGAGACATGAGAGCCAGATGCAGAATTGCTACTAAGCATACATTCATTTGCTAAAAAAAAGCCTCATAATGTTCAATATTGTTTTTCAATTACTTGCTTTTTCTTAAAACCTGTTACTAAATCAATCTAAGGTTCTTAATACAGTCATTCCCCCATAAAAGAATGAGAAAAAGCACATACATTTTCTTTTGCCATGCTTTTTAACCAGATATTTTTTTATATTGCAGTGCCTACATTTCTGAAAACTGAACAAAAAGAAAAAAAGAAGGGAGAAAGAAAGGGAAAAAAGAAACAGCAGCACCTATTTACAGCCCCCATTACATTTAAAAATAACTGAGAAAAGTTTAATTTATGGCATGCAAAGAAAATCATACACCACAAAAATAGTGCTATTTAGAAAAAAAATGTTTCCTTTACTTACAGTTAACTTTCTCCCTTCTCTTACCCTCCACAAAACATTTTTCCGAACCTTAATGATATGAAGTCTAACATATACTTTAGAGTTCCCCACAAATCCAACAAATTATGAAAAAGATGAATATTTCCAGATTTTCTTATTCTGTCATATTTCACAAATATAATTTTTGCAATGTAATCCCATATTATGTTACTGGTTTTATTACTGTTCATCTGTATCTCCCAAATCCTGTCTCTGCTTCATTTCCAATTTACAGTTGATTCTTTTAGTCAACTCTTGTGCTACCTTCCTTTTCTTCAACATTTTCCTTTGAAACATTGAAAAAGGTTTCACAGGTACAGCCACTCTGTGGTCTTTATTACCAGAAGAACAAGAAGCAGAATCTCCTTGTGTTTCACAGCTCACATTTTGATGGGCAAACTTTTGTAATTCCTCCTTAGCATTCACTTCATCAAATAATGATTTTGTCCCTGCAGGGAAAAATACCTTGAAGACAGCTTGGTAGAGCAGTTTGAATCTCACACCAGTGTCTCGACATTCCCTGAGTAGTGGAATACATTTATTCCTCTTCTGCCTGGTGTACAATGAGTAATAGTTCTCCACAAACACTCTGCTGTCTACTACTTTTAGTATTTTGTCCTTCTGCCACAGTTTTGTCAGAATCAACTCCTTCTGCTGGTAGGATTGCATCTTTCCTATTAAACATGTAGGTTGCTTTCTCATAGCCAGGTTTGGAACATACACATGATGTGGCCTTTCAACTAACAACTCCTGCTTTGGAATACCAGTCCAGTTGCTTATTTATGCTTTCATAAAATTAAAGCAGTCTGTTCCTTCCAGCTTCTCTGGTACAGCTGAAAATCTCAGGTTTTCCCTACATGCTCTGTCATCTAATTATATTATTTTTGAAATATCTCTTCCTGAGCAGTCTCATATTCTACCAGCATTTTCTTCATTTCATCCTCTGAGTGTTGCAGCTTTATCACCTAATCTGAATATCTGTTTAAAGCTGTTTCCATTTTTTCCATCATTTTGTTGTTTGTGTTGATATACTCCATCAGTGTTTTGTTTATTTTGACCAGGCCTGTGTGCAGTTGTTTTATATATTCCTGTAGGTTACTGGAAGTCAAGAACAACATTTCACAGGGAAAATCAACAGAATTAGATGTTAGCTTCACAGAGATTGAAGAAGACATTAAGATATCACACTCAGGTATTTTGAACACCCAAGGTAATTTTCACATATACAACTACACAGATTTGAATATTAATGGAGATTACTTTAAATTGTTTACAAAAGGTTTTCAATACATTCCAACTAGACCTTTGAGGGTAGTTAATACGTTGGTGGACGTAAAACTGTTTTTGCAGAAAATGAGTCTAAATTATTTCTTTAAAGGTACTAATTTATCTAATGCTTGCTTAAGTAGGAAGAGTGTCTTTAACCCCACCCCCGAACCCGAATTTCAAGGTTTTTGAACAACTAGTAGAAAATGAAATTAGAAAGTTAAATACGAACAAGATTCAAGTCTGCAACTTCACATACAAAGACAGAGAATTAGTTAACATGTTACAAAGAAGAGGTTGTAGGATTATGAAACCTGATGGGGGGGTCGTTATTATGGACACTATTGACTATGACACCAATATGTTCGACATTCTGAGTGATGAGAACAAATATAGTGTAGTTTCTAGAAATGAGATTTTCATTTCTTATTCTAAGGTGGATTTTTATATTAATGACCATTTTCTACAAGGCACCATTGATAAGAAACTTTTGGATTTTTTGACAGTGAATAGACATAGGATCCCTGTTATGTTTGGGATACCTAAAACACACAAAAATATATAGAAACCACCTTTTAGGCCTATAGTTGCTGGGGCAGGCCCTAAGTTAGAACCACTTGCTAAATACATAGATTACAACTTGAAGAAGTTTGTAACATCCTTGAAACACATCTCCAAGGATTCCTGGGACTTTTTAGCAAAAGTAACTCAGGACAAATTTGGAGAGGATCTAATTTTAACAACTATAGATGTAATAGATTTATTTCCTAGTATTCCACATGACATAGGATTGGAATGGTTCCAAGAGGTTCTAGTGGAGTGTGACTATCTAGCTAACAAACAAAAGAATTTAATTTTGGAATTCATGGAAATTATACTAAAAAACAGTTACATGTATTTCAATGGAGAATATTACAAACAAGAAAAATAGTGGCAATGGGGGCCGCTTGTGCCCCTTATATGCCAATCTAGTATTGTATTATGGGGAGAAAAATTATATTTTTCAAACACAATAGAATGCCAACATAGTATTGTATACTAGATTTCTGGATGATGTTTGTTTATTTTGGAACGGTACAGATATACAACTTGAAAGGGCCTTGGTGGTGCAGCAGTTAGCATTGTTGCCTCACAGCAAGAGGTTCTCCTGTTCGATTCTCGGCTGGAGCACCTTCTGTGTGGAGTCTGCATGTCATTCCTGTGGTCAAGTGATGTATAAAGACATGCAGGTAGGTGCGTGCGTGAATGGGTGTGCCTTCTTTGATGGTTGGGCGTCGGGCTGGCAACTCGGCACTGTAAAAATCCACTGCCAATCATTAGTGGACCAGAGTTCCGCTGTGGCGATCCCTAACCGGGAAAAGCCAAAAGACATTACTTTACAGATATACAACTTGAAAAGTTCCTCAAGTATATTAACAACACAATTACCTTTTTGAGATTTACCTCTACTGCTTCCAATGAAAAAGTCAGTTACCTTGATGTGACCATTTACAAAGACTTGGAAGCTAGGAAATATCAATCCAGATTATTTCGTAAGGATACATATTCGAATTCTTACTTACATTATGATAGTGAACACCCTTAAAACCAGAAAAAATGTATTATTAAGGGACAGCTCATTAGAGCTTCTGGAATGTGTAGGGAAGAAAAGATATTCTTTGAGGAAGTAATATTAATGAAAAAATTATTTACAGAAAGGGGATATCCAACTCCTTTGATTAATAAATTAGTAAGAGAGGTGAAGAAAGAGATAGAGGGGAAATTTCAACCTATTATATGTAAGGAGGTCAACACATTGAATAAAACAGAAGAACTGGAAGACACCTATAAACTAGCCTTTATGCACACATTTACACCCTATTCAGGGGAAGTTGAGAATATTATTAAAAAATACTGGAAGGTTTTAAGAATCAACACTGACATTAATAAATAAATCCCTACACATCCGACATTTATTAGGAAGAGGGACATGAATAATAATAATCTGTGTAAGCAACAGAGACCTCCAAAGCAGAAATGCAAGCAACCTCCAGTCCCCAAAACAACCCAAATGACACATAGCCCACAGACTCAGTGTGCCACTCAACCACAGCCAATAAGGCAAAACAACGTACCCGACACACTAGTCATAGGTGACTCTGTAGTCAGGCACATTGATGTCCCGCTCACCAGGCTAAACATGGAGAAGGTTACTGTCAACTGCCTGTTGGGTGCCAGGATCCGACACATAACCCATGCACTCAGGTCACTCCACAACAAGTACAAGTATGACTCTGTCATTGTCCATGTTGGTGTGAATGACCTGAGATGTACCTCCCTGGACTACATGAAAAGAGACATGGAAGAGCTCTCCGATCTTGTAGCCTAGGCAGGTATGACCCTAGCCCTGAGTAGCATTCTGCCATCGCCCAGAATGATACCGCAGTAAAAGGACAAAATTATTGACTTCAACAATTGGCTAAGCTTCTAGTGTCATTCTAAGGGGATCCAGTATCTGGCTGGTTGGGGTGACATGGTCGACAGGCCACGATGCTTTGCCACAGATGGCCTGCACCTGTCACCCCTGGGATTCTGGATACTGGCTAAGGCTCTTGCTGCCCCTATAGTGTCCTTTTTAGGCAGGGTTCAAATAACAAATTCACCACCATAACAGGAACAGGCAAGCAAAAACTGAGGGTAATGTTACTCAATGCTAGAAGTCTAAATCTCAAAATGCACTCACTCGTGGCACTCCTTAAAATGGAGGACATCGATATCTGTGCAGTGACTGAGACCTGGTTCAAGACTCCAGAGAGCACCCCTGCACTACCAGGCTATAACTCATACCACACTTTTTGGCCATGTAACCAGGACCAAAACACCAAAGGTGGAGGTGTGTCCATATTCATTAAGGATATCCACACTTCCAGGATAGTTGCTCAGCATAATGCATCCGAGGTTATCCAAGTGCAACTAACTCTGGGCAAAACTGCAATCCAAATTGTAGCTTGCTACAGATCCCCCACCATGCCTAAGGATTCCCACTCCTCTTTTCTTGATGTACTGGAAAATATTAGGGTTGAACCAAACACCCTAATAATGGGTGACTTCAACTACCCCACCATTAACTGGGAAAACTACTCGTGTAATACTTACAACTACAACTACTTAGCTCAACGCTTTCTGGAATTCATGAACTCCAATGCCCTAGATCAACTTATCCACACCCCCATCAGGGGCAACAATATCCTAGACCTAGTCATTATCAGCATGAGTGACCGGTGTTCCACACCTGAAGTCAACTCCTCATTGGTCCGATCCGACCATAAGCTTATCAACCTTGATATCCACATCCCGACCCCCCCCCCCCCATTAAGGAAACCACAGTAAAAAATTTCTCCAAAGCCAACTTCATGCTTCTTAAGACAGAAGTGGTGAACTTCATGACACCCATGCAGATGGACAGTACAGTTACAACTGCTGAATCCTACACAAATGCACTCTATAAGCACTTACACGAGTGCATGGATCATGCCATCCCAAACAGAACCAAGACGCTATCCTCCAAAAAAAAGGAAGCCAATCTGGTGGTCCACTGCCATAAACAAACTGTACAACAGAAGGAAGAAACTGTTGCAAAAGAGAGTAAAATCCCATGAGTGGAGGAGCTCCATGGTCAGCCTGAGTAAGAAGCTGAGATCCCTTATAAGATCCTCCAAAGCTAGCTACGAAAACAAAATCACCGTTAAATCCAAGGACAACCACAAAGCATTCTATAGCTATGTCAAGAATCTAGATGGCAACACCCAGATCTGCTCTGAGTTACAGCACAAAGGCACGAAAATTACAAAACCAACTGATATTGCTAACATCCTGGTAGATAGGTTCAGTGCTAACTTTACCCCCCTCTCACCCCCTAAAGGGCCCATATCTATTCAGGAAGAATACCGAGTCCCTGTAATCACAACTACGCAGGTAAAAGCTGCACTCTCTAAAGCCAAAAACACAGTATCCATGGGACCAGACAACATCCCAGGCTGCGTTTTACATGAACTTCAGAATGAACTGGCTCCCAACTTAAGCACAATGTTCAATAATAGCCTCGCATCAGGCTTTGTGCCCACTGAATGGTGCACAGCAACAGTTATGCCACTCCACAAAGGGGGAGTCACCACTGATCCCGGGAACTATCGACCTGTTAGCCTGACGAGCCTGGTCTGCAAGTTCATGGAACGTATTATCATGAAACTCATAAGCAAAGACATTGATAACCTCCAAATTCTGGATCCCACCCAGTTCGGGTTTGTGAAAGGCAGATCATGCCTCCTGAACCTGATCGACTTCTTTGAGGCAGTCACCAAAGCCTTGGGTGAGGGTAAGGTGGTTCACACAGCCTATCTTGACCTCGCCATGGCTTTCGACACCATCCCCCATTCTGGAATTATAGCTAAACTCACTAATCTAGGTATAAATCCCTACATCACAAGATGGGTTGCCAACTGGCTCAGTGACAGAACCCACACTGTAAAAGTTGCAGACTCCAGATCTGACCTCAAAGCAGTGACAAGTGGTGTACCATAGGGTTCCGTCCTCGGACCTCTCCTGTTTGGTATCTACTTCTCTGAAGTGCAGGTTAACACAGAAGGCCTCTGGCTAACAAAGTTTGCAGATGACTGCAAACTAGGAGCCATAGTGAAGTCCCCAAATGATGTGGACATCCTACAGAAGGGCCGCACTGAGACAGATGCCTGGTGTCAGAGCCATGGCCTCAAGCTCAATGCCAAAAAGTGCAGTGTCATCCCCTATGGTAAAAACTCTGTACCCATGAACTACTACATAGGCAGCAATCTACTTAAAACTGAATGCGTGATAAGAGACCTTGGGACCCAGGTGGACAGTAGTCTCTCTTTTGATAGTCATATCACCACAGTAGTCAGAAAGTCCTTTTACATGGCACACCTCATCATAAAAGGGTTCTCATCCAGGAAAAAAGAGGTCATTGTTCCCCTCTACTCGACACTCATTAGACCCATTATAGAGTACAACGCCCCTTTTGGAATGTACCTCACAAGACATCTGCAGCAGCTGGAAAGGCCACAGACGTACCTCACAAAGAGGATTACTGGTGTCAAACAAATGCCCTACACTGACCGTCTCAAAAATTCCAGCTTTACTCCATAGCATATCGCCTACTCCGAGGTGATCTCTGCCTAACATATAAAGCTATGTCAAACCCAGAGCTGTTGGACATGCTACACCTAAAGAAATCCCAAGCCCTCCAAGCTACACGCTCTAGGGACCTAAACCTTGTCACCACAATAAACAGAACATGCTGGAGGGATAGATTCCTGTCACAGAGACTTCCTATACTCTGGAACAAGCTACCCATCTATGTCAAGCAAAGTTCTTCATTAGCACTCTTCAAAAAAAATCTTGATGAGTGGATGGGAAATAGGAAATACACCCTGGGGATCACTTCTGTGTCTCTGCTCGACAGTGGCACAGGAAAATAACTTTCTTGGGTGGCGTAATCCATGGAACCTTGCTAACTAGGCTTACATAGGCCCTTGGTTCGATAGCCTAGTACCTACCTATGAACCTATGAATATAAAAGAGATGTTAGAGGGACAAAAAACAAAAATTAGACCAGACAACACTCAGAAAAAATAGGTACATATAGATGTGAATTTTGCAACCAATGTAGCAACACTCTTGAGCAGGAAAATCTACATCTTACAGCAAGAAAGTACAAAATAGTGGCCAAAGGGCATTATGATTGTAACAGCAGAGGAGTGGTATATATTGCCATCTGTGAAAAATGCCCCAGTTTTTATATAGGCAAGACAGAGAAACCCATAAAAAGGCGTATATATGAACATCTGTATGACATTTCACGGCAAAAGGACACCAATGCATTATACAGGCACCAGAGGGAATGTAAGGACAGTAAGTTTAAATTTTACATAATAGAACAAGTCAAACAAGATTTAAGGGGTGGACCATGGGAGACCCAACTCGAGTACAAAGAACTATACTGGCAGTTAAAGCTGGATGCAACAAAAGGAGCAGGTTTGAGCGACCATTTGGGCATTAATAGTGTCCTTAAATTAAGTGCAGCTAAGTTATAGGCATTATTTTTACATCAACTCTATGCCAAATATTTTATATAGCAGTGGATTTTAAGTGCTTTGTATAAAATTTTAACCAAGTAATTTTTGTGATATATTATACAGAGTTTTATAATGGTTGACAGATGTTTTGTAAGTGGAAGGAAAGTTTTTAAACTAGCAAGAGTTAAACATGTGTTTATATTTAATTAATTAGATTACTTAATTGGTTGAAAAGATGACTAGCATAATATAAAAGGACTGGTATGCATTTCTTAACTGTTCTGATGAAGCTCAAGAGATTCCTGGGTAAAAGCGCTTAATGTGGTTATTATTATTATTACTGTTTTATATTAAAGAGTGTCAAGTTCCATGGCTCCAGACTTGTGTATCTACATTTTCCAATGTTTAATCATAATTGCATGAAAGTTCTGGAGAGGATAATTGATAAATGGATATGCAGAGTAGTAGAATGTGAGATGGGAGTTGAGCAGTTCAGATTCAGATCAGGATGTAGCATAACTGATCCAATGTTTGCAGTGAGACAGATCTTGAGAAGAATCTAAAGATGAGGAGAGTGTCCAACTGGGCATTCCTAGACTTGGAGAAAGCATATGACAAGATCCCAAGAAAGCTGATCTGGGCAGGATTGCAGTGGTTTGAAGTCCCAGAAACATTGGTAGAATTAGTGCAGGCTATGTGCAACGACCTAATAACTCAAGTACGAACAGTGTTCGGCCTCACAGAAGGGTTCCCAGTGAGAGTGGGTGTACACCAGGGTTTAGCTCTGAGCCCACAGCTGTTCATACTGATGATGGAACTACATTAGAAAACAAGTCAGCAGGGACAGATCAGCAAAGTTGCTGTATGTAGACAATGCGGCATTACATTTGTGCTAGTTATTGTGTTTGCTCTATTGGGCAGTTTTTCTATATTTTATCAATCAGCATATATATGCTATTAAAAAAGCTCACACCATCAATGCTTTATTTGAGCATTCTGCAACTTGGAGTGACTTTAGGAAGTTTGTTTTTGTGGATTTAGAGAAAGTTCCTGTGCCTATTAGGGGAGAAGCTTGAAAGCTTTGATTAGAGCAGCATGAACTATTTGGCAGCTGTTATTGAATGCAGGAGTATTACCTGGACACAGTGAATTTATTTCTATTAAACCCATTTCAAAAGTTAAAGCTGTCAGTATTTAAGATCTTATGAAATTGTCTTGCTTTAATGTATGGTGATGCTATTTCATATATCTTAAGTATAAATCATTTTTCACATTTAAAATTTTATAGTATATTTATATATTTCATAGGTGTTTTTTTCATGTGATTTTATTAAGCAAGTGATTACTTGTGTTGTATTTACATTTAATGACCGCTACTTTTATTTTTTTTTAGTGTTTGGCGATTTTAAGGCTTTTAAATGGTTGTAGGAAGTAGCTACTTTGTTTCTGAGGAAGTTCCTTATGGCTCGGAATGAAAGTGCTTAAAATCATTAAAAATTTGTTGTGCTGTGACAGTCTGGATGGCATTTTTTGTTATATACTTGTTCCTGAGTACACCGTTTTATGAATATTGTGGTTACTCTACATTTTTAATATAGTTCACTATTCTTTCTTTTTTGCATTTATCTGTGAGACCATTAACATTTAAAGACATTACAGAAAGCATCATTTAATTAAAAACTTATTATTCCAACCTTTTATATATAACACCTTTTTTGTTAAATGTCTAGTTCCAGCTTTTGTGTTACATGTATACACTGTTTGGCAGGTTGAAGTTTTATATAGTTGTTTCTTGTCATATCCATTTCAGCCTATGTCTTATCTTTACAAAACCTTTTGTTTTATTGAAAGCCCTCGAAAAAAAAAAAAAAAAAACAAACAAAACCCCAATACCTCCTAAAATCTATTAATTTAATACTAACATACAAAACTAAGTATTGAAGTGTTACTTTCCTAATATGAGCAAATGCCCCAAACTGACAGACACAACCTAAAAGAAAGGTTATCCATGCTAAGGCACATGGTATAGCTTGTGCTTTTACTATTGCCTATCTAGCCAGTTTCTATTTTCTTTATTTCCCTAGCCTACCACTCTCCACCAGACTGTAACCAATTTCTCTTTATCAGATTGTCTCCATGGAGACACGAGATCCAGATAGTCAAATTTAATTATCAGATTATTTCCATGGTGACATGAGAGCCAGATACAGAATTGCTACTAAGCATACATTCATTTGCTAAAAAAAGCCTCATAATGTTCAATATTGTTTTTCATTTACTTGCTTTTTCTTAAAACCTGTTACTAAATCAATCTAAGGTTCTTAATACAGTCATTCCCCCATAAAAGAATGAGAAAAAGCACATACATTTTCTTTTGCCATGCTTTTTAACCAGCTATTTTTTATATTGCAGTGCCTACATTTCTGAAATCTGAACAAGAAGAAAGAAAGAAGGGAGAAAGAAAGGGAAAAAAGAAACAGCAGCACCTATTTACAGCCCCCATTACATTTAAAAATAACCGAGAAAAGTTTACTTAATGGTATGCAAAGAAAACCATACACCACAAAAATAGCGCTATTTAGAAAAAAATGTTTCCTTTACTTACAGTTAACTTTCTCCCTTCTCTTACTCTCCACAAAACATTTTTCCAAACCTTAATGATATGAAGTCTAACATATACTTTAGAGTTCCCCACAAATCCAACAAATTCTGAAAAAGATGAATATTTCCAGATTTTCTTATTCTGTCATATTTCACAAATATAATTTTTGCAATGTAATCCCATATTATGTTACTGGTTTTATTACTGTTCATCTGTATCTCCCAAATCCTGTCTCTGCTTGATTTCCAATTTACAGTTGATTCTTTTAGTCAACTCTTGTGCTACCTTCCTTTTCTTCAACATTTTCCTTTGAAACATTGAAAAAGGTTTCACAGGTACAGCCACTCTGTGGTCTTTATTAACAGAAGAACAAGAAGCAGAATCTCCTTGTGTTTCACAGCTCACATTTTGTTGGGCAAACTTTTGTAATTCCTCCTTAGCATTCACTTCATCAAATAATGATTTTGTCCCTGCAGGGAAAAATACCACAGCAGTTTGAATCTCACACCAGTGTCTTCACATTCCCTGAGTAGTGGAATACATTTACTCCTCTTCTGCCTGGTGTACAATGAGTAATAGTTCTCCACAAACACTCTGCTGTCTACTACTTTTAGTATTTTGTCCTTCTGCCACAGTTTTGTCAGAATCAACTCTTTCTGCTGGTAGGATTGCATCTTTCCTATTAAACATATAGGTTGCTTTCTCATAGCCAGGTTTGGAACATGCACATGATGTGGCATTTCAACTAACAACTCCTGCTTTGGAATACCAGTCCAGTTGCTTATTTATGCTTTCATAAAATTAAAGCAGTCTGTTCCTTCCAGCTTCTCTGGTACAGCTGAAAATCTCAGGTTTTCCCTACATGCTCTATCATCTAATTATATTATTTTTTAAATATCTCTTCCTGAGCAGTTTCATATTCTACCAGCATTTTCTTCATTTCATCCTCTGAGTTTTGCAGCTTTATCACCTCATCTGAATATCTGTTTAAAGCTGTTTCCATTTTTTCCATCATTTTGTTGTTTGTGTTGATATACTCCATCAGTGTTTTGTTTATTTTGACCAGGTCTGTTTGCAGTTGTTTTATATATTCCTGTAGGTTACTGGAAGTCATGTCTGGCGGCTGCATTGCTTTTCGTTGAACAGCTACATAACTTACCCCAGTCAGTGTTTCTTCCTCACTTCTTGTAGCTGATTTTTTCCAGGTGCTTTGTATTTATTTTTTCCTGGCATCCAGGCAGTATACTTACTAGCTATTTACTGAAATTTACTCATAAATGCAAAAGTCTACTGGCCTACTCTGTTGAGTTTCTGTTTTCACACTGGGAGAGCTAGAGTTAAGCTGTTACTCAATGTGCAGCCATCTTGGTAGTCTCTTGTCTGGATATAACACTTGAGATCTAAAGCAGGGAAATGCTAGCCTCCAGCTGTGTGCTAACTGACTCAGGAAACTCAGATGGGAATTGCCTAGATACACACACAAAGCAGCAGACGGTAAAAAGCAAAGAAATAATGGCTATATTCAAGAGCGGGACTCTGTTAAATAGATGGGCCAGATTCATGAATGGCTAATCTAAATGCTGCTGTCATGTGTGTGTCATGACTCACACAAGATACCGTGCTATTTTGTATTTGTTAAACATCTCTACACATCATCTAAAGACAGCAAACAAAGGTACATGGCAGAGTATGCAAATGAGAGCATGACAAACTGAATTACATGCTAATTAACCAATCCAAGATAGAGGAGTCATTCAGGAAGCTATAAAGTAATCATATACATGAACTCCAAAACCTACTGGAATACAGCCACCATCACAACTTGAAAAAAAAAACAATTTTAGGGGCTGATGTTGCTCTCTTGCATGTGTATGTGCAACAGGCTAAAATCTATGTTACTGCTGCTGCACATAGACCTTGTCCAAGGAGTAGAAGGGTGTTCATACCCTGTTTACCATATCATGGACTTCATAATATTGAAATATTAGAGTGTTACAGGGTTATTAGGGAAACACTACAGGAACTCTGCAACTTCTGCCACCCCCACCTCAGACCCAGGGGAAATAGAGGAGAACCTATACCAGTTGAAACTAAGGTATTGTGCAGCATTAAAGATATTAGCTACTGGTACATTCTAAAGACCCACAGCGGATATACTAGGAGTGTTACAGGCCTCAGCCTCCAGAATGTTACACCAATGCCTTGATGCTGTGCTAGAGCATGCAATGGAGTACATCTATTTTCCCTGCACACCAGAGGAGAGAGCAAGAACAATGCAGACATTTTATGTTGTAGCATACTTCCCTGATGCTTTGGCGGCCATAGACTGCACTCATATAGAAATAAAAAAAAAAAACACCTCATGAACACGGAAGGACAAACATCAACAGAAAGGGGTTCCACTCAGTGAGCTATGAGGTTGTCTGTAATATCAGAGAGATCATCCTCATTGTGTATGCAGACAACCCAGGCAGTTACCATGGCTCACACATATGACTCACCTCTCAGCTTTACACAAGGCTTGGTAGGGGTGATGCTCCACAAGACATCTACTGGGTGATGCAGGTTATGCAATGGAACCATGGCTCATGACACGCATGAGAAATGCACACACACCCACAGAAGAAGGACACAATGACACTCATTCTCAGACTTGAAACATAATAGAGCACGTGTTTAGCATGCTAAAGTCATGGCTCTGCTGTCTAGACACATTAGGGGGTGCCCTGCAGTACGACCCAGGCATCCATACAGAAATTGTCACAATCTGTGCCATGTTGCACAATATCATCTTGAAGAAATAGCTGCAACAGGGACAACAAGGGCCAGGACCACATATTCCTGGACCACAGGCAAGGCTAACACCTCCATCACATACAGGTGAGGATTCTGAGGGAGAACCTCAAGCTACAGAGGTAGCCAGCAGACATAGGCATGCACAATATGCCCTTGTCCTAAGAGGCAAAGGATAGCACACATACTCACCAGCTAAGAGGCAAACAATAGCACATGCACTTAGCACTTAAGAGACAAAGGATAGCACTCACACTTACCAGCTAAGAGGCAAACAATAGCACACACACTCAAGAGCCAAAAGGCAAAGGATAGCATAAATACTCACCAGTGAAGGAATATGTGTAACCACCTAAGTACATACAAATATTAAAGCTGATGCCATCTGATGTCCACAAACTTTACTTCCCCATTTAATGGCTGTATATGGATAGCATCAGAGAGAGACAGTTCCAAAGCACACATCTTGTAGCTGCAGTAATGTTAATGCAAAGGTGTAACCAGTAGTATACAAACAAATTTGAAAGAAGATGAAAGTAACTGATATACCTGCATACTGTTAGTTGTAAATGTACTCGATCAGAACCTATGTGAGATATCCACCAATGGCATTGTTGGCTTATAGGAATGATATCTGGATATGCAGCTGTGCATTGTACACAATAACCAGCATCAAGCTGGTCTCTTACCCACTGTACATAAAACAGTCAACAGGACATTTATATCCACAGTTTCACAAGTACAGCAATAGAAGGAATGCAATATCAGTGGTCTGAATGCATGACTTATAATACTAACTTAAAAAAAGCCTTCTGAAATGAGTAAGTAAAAAAAACATTCAAAATCCTCTTATGTAAGGAATACATAAGATCAACATAGCTATCCATAATGTGCATCAGACAGATATGCAATCCTAAGTCAAATCCAAATGAACAAAGGGCATGGCACAGTCAACATCATTTGCACAGGGTGGGGGGGGGGCAGGAGGCCAAGGTTGACACTACAGTAGTGAGTGAGTGTGAATAAGAAACACTGAACATTCAGTAAAGTAGGACATATCTCAGGGCCACTAACAGGAGATGTATTCCAATCAACTTTAAGGTTTCCGAGCTTGCATGTGTGTGGGTCAGTATGGTCAGTTTTTGTGAAATGTGTGTGTGTGTGTGTGTGTGTGTGTGTGTGTGTGTGTGTGTGTGTGTGTGTGTGTGTGTGTGTGTGTGTGTGTGTGTGTGTGTGTGTGTGTGTGTGTGTGTGTGTGTGTGTGTGTGTGTTTGCATGAACACATTTAAGCTCTGTGCTAGCACTACATCCGTGCATGGTAGAATTGTCAGTTCAGTGTCGTTGCTCCCAACCATGCAAACTACCTCTACCAGGAGTTGCACTACCACTTCCACATCCACAGTTCGAAGTTTAGGTGCTACCTAAACATGAGCAATGACTGTTAGACAAGTTCTCTTCATGACTACATCCAGGATCATGACCCCGTGGCCTACCACATCTAGGTGTGGAACCTAAATCACTGATGGAACAGTGGAAGTAGTGCCATAATGGGAACAGGATCTGGCACGGCCATTTTGTATAACATCAGAAGAAATTGTGGCTCTATGGACACATGAATGCTGTCCCTCTTCCAGCAGATGTTCTATCAGAGACACTGCCTGATCCAGAGTGTCACTCATCCTATCCAATGAGTCACCCACATGGTTTAGGCAGTCACGCAAATCAGAATGTGCCACATTTATGAATCATTCTATCTCTTCCAAGGCCCTGGTGGAATTTGACTGTGCCTTCTTGACGGCCCTATACATATGTCTGGTGGCATGTAATGACACACCAGCATTAGGACAATGGTGGATTCTAGGCCTCTTCTGAGCACCTCTAGCAAGCCTCATGTGTGGTACCACACCCTCAGTAGCAGGACCACCATAACATTCTGTTCTCAAGCTAACATGGCTGCCCTCCTGCTTTCTACTGTAATCATATCAGTGGCATGGTGCTACACATGATTACAGTTTCAGGCATGGCTGCCTACTGCATATATGTCAGGAACCACCTGCTGCCATATGCTTTTTCCTGGCAGACTTCTCACCTCTGCCTCTGTCAAGCAGGACGGATCCATGAAGGCGTAAGCCTTCAGTGATTACCTTGTTCTCTGTATCACTGAATGGTGACTTGCATAGAACAGATGGTCTGGGTGCCATAATCCTTTGTGATGTGAAACAGAAAAAAGACAACACACATTTATAGCACATAGAGAAATCATGCTCCTAAAATAAAATTTGTGCATCCATCATCAGTACAAAAACAACTGAACACACAATGCTCACTCTGGATTACACACAAGCTAAGGGTGCCCCCCCCCCTGTGATGATGTGAGGTAGTGCCAGCTATGCCAGAAGAAGTAGGGCAGTGGATGTGTAACATATGCCAGCATAGTTAACTGGAGGTTTTTTAAAGAATTATATGTCATTTGTATAGCAAGTTGATTTATACAAGAGCTTGTGTTGAAAATGTATTTGTAAAGCTGCTTGTGTTATAAATGTACCAACAGTGGGTCCTGCTGGACAGAAAATAAATCCACCTGGCATTCAAAGATGGCTGCCGTTCTGTGAACACTGTTGAACTGCAGCTCTCCATTTAACCTGAGAAATTCAAAACCCTGAGTTGATAACACGAGGTTTTTAACATCAAATCTTCAAGAAATAATTTTATCTTCACTTAATTATCCTATATTAAGGAGAAAAAACGGATAAAAAGGAATATATTTCACTGGATTGCAATAGATTAGCTGGCTCTGCAGAGAGAAGTAAACAAAGGGACCGTGTGCTTTCTATACTGTAAGGATTTGTGTACTAACAGGATGTCTAAAGAAGTTAAAAGTATGTAGACAACTACAACTAAAACCAAACTTTCGGAATTACAATCACCTGAAAAAGATGCGATTTCCAAAAGGCAAAGAATTACCCAAATGCAGGAACAACAGAAAACAGGCATTAAAGCTAAACCTGATCAGCCTTTAAATATGGAAGACATCAAAAGAGCTTTGCTGCCTATTCAAGAAGCACTGAAAGAACTGACTAATCAAATACAGTCATTTGGAAGTATATGTACTCAGTTGCTGGAAAGAATGGATAAGACGGAAGCTAGAATTTCGGAAAATGAGGACAAAATAACTTTACTGGAAAAAAAAACAAATCTACATGATCTGGATATGCAGGCTATGCAAAACAAACTTACAGACTTAGAAGCAAGATCCAGAAGAAACAATGTTATCATCAGAGGGATTCCAGAATCTATCCAGTATAATGAGCTAATTCCATCCATACTACAAATATTTGCAGTGCTATTAAATAACTCTGAGGGGATGAAACAGATTGTTATTGAAAGAGCACACAGAGCTTTAAGAGAGGTACAAGCATCTAACTTTCCGAGACCTGTATATGCTAAAATTCTCAACTATCAAGATGTAAGTAAAATACTTTTTACTGCAAAACAAGCTGGTGGTTATATTATGTGGGAAAATAATAAAATATCTTTGTCACAAGATTTGCCTATGCAGGTCAGACAGGCAAGACAGGCTTTGTCTCCATACTGCAAATTCCTCATTAATAAACAAATTAAGTTTCAAATGAAATACCCTAATGTGCTTATTTTTACAATGGATGGAATCAAATATTCTGTTTCTACTAAAAATTAGGCTAAAACTGTGTTTCTTAAAGTTTTCAAGGCTTTACCTGCATCAAAGACTTGAACTGAACCTTCGTTGAGACTGGCAGGCTGCTGAGATGGGATCCATTATCTACTGTGTCTCCAGGTCTGTGTAATCCTTTGTTTTCATGTGAAAAGCTGCAGGCCCCTTTCAAAGTAATAAAACTGTTTGTTTTCCTTATCTGGATTACCTGCGCTCGTTTTCCGATGTTAAATGGCTTAAACAAACTGTTTTCGATGAGGAGGAAGACAGGAAATGCCTAAAATGCTGTTGAGGGGTCGAATTCGATGTGACACTTCCGGGTGTCCATCTGTTAAAGCGGTCCCCCATCACGAATATTTCATAGTGTTTCCTGCCTTGGGAATCCAAAGAGAACTGTTTAAACACTATTTTTGCTTATTTAACAGTGAAAAAATGTGATGTTTGGTAAATTAAACACATAGGCACACTTGTTATGCTTTCCTAATAACTGTTACTTAAAATCTTGTAATTATAGTAGTTACAGAGGGTGCAGGGATATTATTATGTTAGTACAATGTAGTTGTCATTATAGTTATTAATGTACTGTGTATAGAGGGTACTATATTTTACTTTAGTAAGTTAGTAGTCTGTTTTATTATTAAGTTAGGTTAAAGTGAACTTATAAGTAAGGATATTACTAAGCAGTTTTTTATTTATTTAAAGGTATTTTTTTTTTCTTTCTCTCTCATGCGGACTATGTATGATAGCTAATCTCAGTATAGGAAAAGGAAAAAATTCCCTTTTTTGTAATAGATTTTATATGTACTGTCTTATTATATGTGCAGTTTGAATTGTTTAAATAATAGGTAACCATAGAGTTGTAGTTCATGGCAGTGTTCGTTAGGGAATGCTTAGTTTAGGCTTTGTCATAAGTAAGTTAGAGTTTAAAGGTCTTAACTATGGAACACATTTTAAACTATATAATGTAGTGTTTTATATTTGTTTTTTTTCTGTATACCTTAGGTATTACATGTTATATAAGACCTATATTTATCCTGGTCCGGGGTTAGAGTGGGTAAGCACTGGGGTAGGACGGGATATAAGAATTGCTTTCACTATATGTATGACTTTGAAATTATTGTATCTGTTTACCTATGTTTTCCCTCCAAACCTTTTACTGTATAGCCAACCTTTGAAATGTGGGAATTAGATTCATGGAATGTTAAAGGGCTCCAGAACCTGAAGAAGAGGAAACTATTGTTTCATGTATTGTTGCAGGCTAGGGCGTGGTTTATTTTACTGCAAGAAACTCATTTAATGAATGATCAATGGGCGAATATTAAAAAAAATAAATGGATCAGAGAGGTAATAACATCGGAAGGTAAGTCAAATAGTGCGAGGGTAGCTATAATTATTAAAGATCAATATAAAGAGAAGATTTTGGACTCTAATTCAGATAAAGATGGGAGATGGCGTTATGTCACCCTCTCGTCTACCCTATTTGATAAACCCATAGTACTTTTTAATATTTATGCGCCATGTAATAACCAACAAATATTTATAATATCATTATATTCTATTTTAATGCAATTCAATAGACACTATGTAATTATGGGAGGTGACTGGAATGCTTACCAAAATCCGAAGTTGGATAGATCTTGTCCCTAAAGAGCATTTAATAAGCATGCTGTATTAGCACTGAATGATTTAAAAGAAGATTTTCAATTATATGACCCTTTTCACTATTTAAATAATGATAATAGTACTAATAATTTTACATTTTATTCCCCATGTCACAAAATGTGGTCCAGAATAGATTTTTTTTCTGATTTCAAGATCATTGATTAACTTAGAACCTACTGTTGTTACACATGCCAGATACCTATCAGATCACTCAAAAATTTCGCTGAGTTTCGCTAAAGAAGTAAAAGATATCTTACGACAAAGAGGGTATAATTGGTCTCTGAATCCAAACTTGCTAAATAAGGGCGACATATTACAAGAAATTTCAAACTACCTTAAAGATTTACTGGGTGGTTTAAATAAACATCAGAATGCCCCAGATATTGAATGGGCTGCAGTTAAATCTCAAATAAGAGGGGTCCTTTTGCAAAAAGCCTCTTATTATAAAAAAAATATTAAATAAAGACATTCAAAACTTGGAATCCAAAATTAAACTACTCGATCAAGAGCTAATGTTAAACTTTAATGAGCAAACAGAGAAAGAGTTGCTTAAATGTCAAAAGGATCTCTTCTTAATTCAAAACTCTAGAGTAACATTTCAAGATTATAAGACTCTAGTTAAGTATGCTAATCATGCTCAAATGCCACTGAGAGTGCTGACTAGGATCATTAATCAATCAAAAACAAATGGGCAAATTTCAGAAATACAACTTAATAAGATATATCGTAAAACTGCAGATATTATTGATATCTTTGAGAAAATATATACTAATATTTATGAGGGGCAGAAGGATATATCATCTAATACAGTTTATGAACAATTTTTACACCTGATTAAGTTTCCAAAAATAGGAGAGGATTTTCAAAATGATTTGGTTAAACCGATATCAGAAGAAGAAATAATATATATAATTGAGCATATGAAACCAAAGAAATCACCAGGTCCTAATGGGTTGACAGTGGAGTTTTACAAGAAGTTTGCAGAGTCTATCGGTAAGATACTTTCAGGTGTGTTTAACTATATAATTAGGAATAAAATTCATGATCCTCATCTTAATGCTTCTAAAACTATTCTTATACATAAAGTTAACCCAGATCCCCAGAATCCAGATAATTATAGACCGATATCATTAATTAACGTAGAAATAAAAATTTTAACCTCAATTATAGCATTTAGATTGAAGAAAATCATGATTCATATAATATCTAAAGAACAGGCTGGATTTATGATAGGTAAACACACAAGTGATAATACACTTTCATTACATACCATGATAGCGCATGCAAAGCAAAATAATCTGAATATATATGCTCTTATAATGGATGCACAGAAGGCCTTTGATAGGGTAGACACAAATTTTCTGTTTTATCTCTTACCTTATTTTAATATATCCTCGGAATTTGTTCAAATCTTACAAATTTTATATAGTAATCCTTATACTACACTGTATATTAACAGAAGTTTTTCCAAAAGAATACAGATTAGGTCAGGAACGAGACAGGGTTGTCCTTTGTCCCCTTTACTATTTAATATTTATCTTGAACCCTTGTTCTTATATATTAAGCAGAATGTTTATCATAATGTCCCAATAATGTATGGAACTAAACTATTAATGTCAGCTTTTGCTGATGATCTGAATATTTATTGTGCATCTCCAATATCAGACACTGAGAAGATATTGAAAGCAGTTAATGATTTTTCAGAGGTTTCTAACTATAAAATTAATTTGGGGAAAACCAATATATTCCCTTTAAAGACACCTAAAATTTTCTCAGTATTACCTTTAGTGGGGCAGGTAACATTCAAAGATAATATTAAATACCTTGGTGTTGTGTTTTCCACAGATAATAAAGATTTCTATAATAATAACATTAAAATAGTTTGGGAACAAATAGTTTCTGATTTTGTGAGATGGAAAAATTTGCACTTGCCAGTATTAGCAAAAGTTTCTATTATAAAAATGAATGTATTGCCATGGTTACTGTATATTTTTAGGTCAGCCCATTTATCTCTTTCAAGAACATTTTTTAAACAAATTCATAAAGATTTGGCTAAATTTATTTGGGAGCCAAAGAAAACTAGGGTATCTTATGACAAATTAATGACCCCAAAAAATAAAGGAGGTCTGGAGTTGCCTAATTTTGAAACGTATTATCTGATTGTGAATTAATAGGATTTTAAGAATGGCCAATCATGAGATAGCTAGTACTAAGTGGACACCAACTTGGCTAACCCTGAACTATCAATATATTTTAAAGTTGAACATTAATCCTAAAGCAATGCCCTTTCTAAGTAAAGATATTCTGAAGGTATATGGGATTGTGGAACACATTAAAACTGAAATATTATCTTTACAGAATCTATTTCAATCATTGGATTTACTCCAGCATATGATGGTCTTTCAGCCCTTTCACAGGAACCCAAATGTAAAGCTGAACAACCAATTAATTGATCTAAAGAAGTTTCCATTAATTGTGAATTTAACTATGATCGATATATATAAACATCTGGATCGATCGCCCAACCAAATAAGACAAGAATTCAATTTACCTAAAAATTACCTGATTATTCTTAGACAAATTAGAGAATTTACTATAAGTTACCTACAAAACTTTAAACTGGATGAAGAGACTATAAATAAATGCTCTGAGGTGTGGCAAGCTCTCCAACAGGATATTAAATGTATAACAGCTATGAATAAATTAATTAAAGAACTTAAATTTCAAGGTAAAGTTTTGTTATCAAATTATTGGGAAGAGACAATATTATTGACAGATAAAAGTAATACGTTAAAGGCAATTGAATTGACTATTAAATCAACTTCTCTTCAAAAACTGTTATATACACAGCTGATGATTTGGAATAATGCATATTATACACGCCTTGCCCTGCATAAATTTAATTCTAAAAACTCTGCAACGTGTCCATACTGCAAAACTCAACCGGCTGATCTTCTTCATTATGTTCTGGAGCTGTAAGTGTGTATAGAAACTGTGGAATTCCCTTAAAATTCAACTTCAGAAAGTGGGCTACCAAAGTACAACACTGTCTTGGAAATTTATGATTTTGCATATTCCCCCGAAGGAACTTTCCAGATCACAGAGTATAGTTCATATTAATATTTTCTTACTAATGAAGCTTTATATAGCTTCAAATTGGCTAGACCCAACTAAAACATCATGGCAAAATTTCAGAGTGTTGGTGACAAAACATATACTAGCTCATAAACTACTTTTAAATTCACATAGTAAGGGTATCAATAATCCGAAAATTTGGGAACATATATTTAATATTATATTAGCATAAAACTTTTGAATTGAAGATAGTAATAATCATTGCTATATTTGGAGAGAAAGGTCTAATCAAACTGTTCAATATTGGAAACTTACTAATTATTACTGTGTTTTTCTTATATTTCTAATGTCTTATATGGAAGCATTCTTGTAAATATTGTATATTGTTTGGTGTGATTGTTACAGTGTTAGTTAGTAGTTTGTATTTTATAATTTTGTATGAAAAGTATATAACAATAAAGATTTATTATGGAAAAAAAAAAGAAAATAAATCCACCTGTATGTCAGACTGTATTGTAGATGTTGAAATGAATATATTGTTATAGAGGATACTGCAAGAGAAGAGATTAATCTCAGTCTATCTAACTTTGGAAAATAATCTGAAATTAAATTACCTTGTTTAGTCCATAAAGATTATATCTTACAGTTCTGATTGCAGCCAGAGACAAAATGTCATCTCTGTGTCACTACTGGACAGAGGCACAACAAACTATTGGGCACAGTATTTCTAACATAAGGGGCGGCGTAAGCCACATAACTTTGGGCTAGGCTTATAAATGCCCTAGGGCAGTTAGCCTAGTATAAACCTATGAACCTATGAACCTATGAACTAGGACTAAAAAGCCTACTGTATTGTCTTTAGGGGTGAACCAATTGCTACCCTGGAAGGGTGGAAGTTTTTGAAATAGTTTTATAGCTTCCAGATGCCATAACACAACTTAGCAAAGCTACATGTGTTTGTATGATGACACATATGTGCTAGATTTGGGTTCAGTTTTCAGTAAAAGGGGTAATGTGGGAGCTGAAAGTCAGATGATCAGATGTATGTGATGTCATTCTGTAATCCAGCACTGAAATTATGTTTTAATATTAGAAGAGACAGAAGACTTTGAGCAGTCTGTGCAACCTGACAAAGAAGGACCATTCACCCACATCATTTTGCCTTGTCCTACTAAGTGAACTAGGGAACAGTAATTCTTTAGTCAGTCAGGAAAATATAGTGAGATTAGTTAAGTACTGTTTTTTTTAGTATCTGTGTGAACCTTTCCATCTGTGTTATGTTTAATATGTCCTGCGATTGAAACTCTGGTGTTTATTGTAAGTAGATATTCAGTATTGTCATGTTCTTTTATTATTTATTGTTAAATATATTTAAACTTTTCATAGTGGTTGGTCTTTTTAGGAAATATTTCACTTTTGAGAGTACTTATATTTATTTGATGTCACTGTGGCCACTCCTGAAAGTCTTGCTGCATTGGACAGACACTACCATTTCTATTAATAATAGTTTTACTCAGTATAATTAGGTACCCTTGTAAGAGCCTTAGAGTATCTGGCTTTGGAGTGTTCTGGTGGCAGTCTTTACCTTATAGTCGGTGAAGAGGGGGCACATCTGGTAAATCTGTGCAAGCATTTCCCAGGTGTGTGTGCGTGTGCGTGTGTGTGTGTGTGTGTGTGTGTGTGTGTGTGTGTGTGTGTGTGTGTGTGTGTGTCAGCTACTTGCAGCAGGGACACAGAGCACTGGTTTCACAGAGAGGGTAGTGGAGGACTTGTCTTGAAACACTCAGCTGAGGGCTCAACTCTACAGCTGTGTCAGTGGGGAGGCTTATTTGGGTTCTGGAGAGAGAGTGGGAAGCCCAGCCCCAGGACTGAGTTTGTTCTCTGTGTGCTCTTAAGGGAAACTGTGCTTGGTGCAGAGAGCTGCAACTGGAAATACTGTGTGTATTTTTTTCCAAGTGAACATCCCTTATTGGTGTCAGTGGTGAGGATTGAGGCTCCTTGTTTACTGGTCCAGAGCAGGGACATCACACCCCCAAAAATTAAAATTGTAATACATTAGCATTACTTACATTCTCTTAACATTTCTGTAATGAGCATAGCGGTTATATAACTGACTACTGGATGGCAGGATTATCAATAACTAGACATAAATTCAAAGTCATAGTGCCCAGAGAATTTCCTTTGGTCTCTCCACTGTTGTGTATTGTGGAACATATGAAAAGCCTAACACCTATTTTAGCTATACATACACAACCCCTTGACATGGATAAACACAATACAACTGCCTGCAGTAAATGGTGAAATTCCAAGAGCAAATATTAACACAGTACTTTAATGTAACCATAATATTTAAGGAAAGACTTGGAAAGTACAACAAGAACTGACATATCTGCATTATACCAACGGTGAATGAAAAAAAATGCATATAGATACATTTTTTCTGTTGCATATTAAATATGAAAATTATAGCAGTTTTTGAAAAAGGCAAACATACCTAATGAAATAATGCAATAATATGTAGAAAAAGTTCCTCCAAGTAAATAGAAGTAATGGTCTTTCTGTATTAAATCAGTCTCCCTCCTTCTACTTCCATAGCTACACCATTACCTTTATATAGTGTAGTATCAGCCCTCTGAGCACTGTGATGATGCAAATGAGGTATTAAATTATTAGCATTCCTGAATACCAAAAAAATCACTTGGTGTAGGGGAGGTAAACATTGTGTAAATAGCTATGCAATTGCATGCAGACGCCTTAGGACTGCAGTGAGGAGCGATGACAATTATTAGCTGCTAATGGCTTGCAAGTGTTAATGATTATTCTGACTACAACAAGCAATGCTGAAGAGAGTCTTTTCTTTGAAGTATGTATTTCATACAGAGTAAACTTAAAAAATGTGGAAACACGTTGAAAGCTATGAGAGCAACCTTAACAATATTGATGCTCCTGTAATATTAACACACTGTCCATCTTCTGTTTAAAATCTGTCTGAAATGCTGATCAGTTATATTGCACATTTTAACAAAGATGCAGATAAATGCCCATGACATTGCTTTTCTGTTAGTTAAGCTGAGAGGAAAGGAATATGGTCAGAAAATAAAGAGAAGAAATAGCTGGCAACCTTACATTAATATGGTGTGAGCTATTATTAGTCTAAAGTATTTGTCAATATCACATTCATCTAGACTTGTTCAAGCAAATGAGAAAGGAACATCTTTTGATTTTTTCTGCTGGTGGACCTGTAATTTGATGGTTTTCTAAGTCAGCTCTGAATGGTATGTAGATTTTCTGATTACTACTCTAACCCTGAGTTGGTGGCAAAAAAGGATAAGAAACACAACTGTGTGTTGTTATTGCACCAAATCGAGAGCTCAGATTCTGATAGTGTGCTTTTTGAGAGAGTTACTACATATTCCCTGAGCATATGATAGGTTTAAGAAACATTACAATCCTCCATTTTCATTATTATTCTCTGATATTTCTTACGACTGACAATTTCTTCTTTTACTGTGTTTATCTTTTGCGTGTGCTTTGGCAAAGCACACTTTGGACTGGCAGCGTTTCATGACACTGAATGAGAGTCCACTGCCCAAGGTACAAACTGAAAACTTTAATTTGTCATACCATCAGTAGTGCATTTTAGAGTGGCACAGGTGAGCTTTACTACATCACTCTGAACAGCAGTAAGAGGAGAAATTGTACATCTCACCTAAGTGTCATTTTAGCACATGGATAAATGAAATAAGTTTAGAGAAACAAGAAACAGGAGGCATGGTTTGAATCCAGCTTGAAGCCACATGCTGCTTGTACTGTCTGCAGCAGATGAGAAAATGCAGAATGCATCTTTTTAATGCTATAACTGCTGATGAATGGAAATACATGTAATGTTTGTCCTGTTTTGTGGTGCGGAATATAAATTATTTTTTATTTGCCTTTGTAATTTCCACACTACTTAGTAGAGAGCAAACGGGGCTCACAGGTGAAGGAAAGCGTGAACAATTTCATTTCTGTAATCTCTTTTAGCACAAACACTTTTGACACTGCTGCACGGTATTTATACTGAGTGAGTGAAGTGCAATTGCTGTCTCTCTTTTTGTAGCACAAGCTGGAAATACAGTTTGGACCAACAACCGAGTTGCTCTGAGATGCAAATCCATACTGTGCGAAGAGAATGCAAAAAGTATTACTCAAGATTTATGACTTACTTTCATCACAACTTCATATGCTGTTTTTCTTTTTTCTGTTTCTTGCCTTCTGGCATGCAATCAGGCTTACCTGCTTAAGGAAAAAAGTGAAACATTTTATTTGGGCAGCCTTCTGTAGCACAAACAGGTTTAGCAGCGATGCACAGATGTCAGAACTCTGGACAATACCGAGTGGAGAACATCCACCTGCTGTGTAACTGTATGTATGGCACATGGTTTAAGTGTAGTGGCATTACAGCCAGAAGACAGGTAAGCCAGGGTTCAAATCCCAAAAACACTTGTCTTTACAAAAGGTGTTAGAATGTAATTTCTAACCACACTTTAGAAAGGTAACAGTATATGCAAATGGCTATCATAATTAGGTTAATTGCAAGAAATATCTTATTCATGCTTTGATAACTACATTTTTGTAGGTAACATATCTCATTAATGACTTATTTATGAAACCCAGTGATTGTATGTGCAATTGTTTAAGCAGGATAATTATGATAATTAATTGAAAATGCATTTGCATATCTACAATGGGCGAAACCTTAAGTTAAAATATTCTTGACCCTCCCATAACCCAAGTCTGTGTTTAGGGCAGTATGTGTTGTGAAGTATGTATATTTTCATACCTCACCTGTATTACTCAACTCATGAAAGACTATCCTGCTGACATATATTGACAAACAATAATACTGCCTCTTTCATGGGAATGCAGTTCACAGCACTACTTAAAGTCACATACATACAGGACTATCTGAAGTATATCTCCATTCATACTGAATGCAGTATATATGTAATGAACATGGCTGAAAGTGAGTTCTCCTGTACCACTGACAAACAATAACCTTACTTGAAATGTATGCATTACTTATTCCATAGGTTAGATTCACACATTGTACACCTAATGTTTTACAGTGTGTAATTCACAAAAAAAGTATGTCCCAGGTCATCCTATTTAATCTCCCAAATAACAAGGATTACAAGCCAAGCCATTAAACATGTCAGTGTTGACTATTTGAAAAAGTGTGAATAGGTTGAGTATCACACATGGCAAATCTCACTTCCATTTTTCACACCTTCATTGCTGTTTGAGAAAATACCTTCCTCTTTGTTTGCCAATGACACTCCCTGCTTTCCATTGCACAAATGCAGTTGGCATAGTTGTGCATGTTTACTCATTGGCTGTTAAACCTGAGATTGTAATATGGTGCCACTTCAGACATAGAGTTGTTGCTTGACTTCTGCAGGCACGGCTGGTGAGGGAGATGATGTGCTAAATTTAGAGCCCAGAGGTGGGGTGTTGTAAGGAGGCCAGGATATTTGTGGCACACCTCGTGAAGCTCTATAGCCATACGCTGTTGCAGGGGGACTATACTGGGTCTCAGTATAAGGCTGAGGTTTGGAACAGATTAGCGAATGCAACTGGAATCTCACACATTGGAGACATTGTGTTCACCATTATAGTGACCTGAAAAGCACAAGATGGGAGGATGAGCTGACACCCTTCAGTTGTGTAAGCATACTGACCTATCAGCATTAAATTATATAGTCTGCAGTAGAAGGTCAAGATTGTTATTCATTATGCTTTCATGTCTCTTCTTCTCTATTGCACAGTTGCTGAAGGCATTGCAGTAAACAGGGAGGTGTACCAAGAGAGGTTAAATCACCTCAGAGAGGCAAAGGGCACATATGCATCAGGACTTACTATTAAACCTAATAACTTTTGTAATTATATGCAACATGACAATACTTTAAGATAAGAAATAGTATTATTTATGATATCATGATAGTGCAAATGATTATTAATGGTATAACAGAATAAGATCTTCCCATCATACCTAGCATACCTCTCAACCTTTTAGAACAAGAAATCTGGACAAAGCCATAAACAATGGGGTTCAAATGCCCAAAATTAGGGACACTTTTTCAATATTGCTCTTACAAACTTATAAAGCTGACAGAATAACAGGATTTGCATTACCATAAATTTTCTGAAGGATATGAAGTCTGAAATGTAAATGCCTGTCATTATTTTATGACTTTAACCCTCAATGATTTGCCATTGATTTACCAGAAAACCACAATTTTATGAGAAACTAAAAATATCAGACAAAAATGTGTATGTTCTGCAAAAAATCTGTACAGTTGAGATGTAAGGTGCATAGACTGGATAATTTTAAATGTGTATTTTGTGAAATTAGATAGTCATGTGACATGCCATGGATCTAATTCTCTCTCATTTTTTGTCTCGCCCCACCACTTGGTTCTCATTTTTTTAAATATTTTATATGGCTTAAAAATGTGCTATTGTCATACATTTCTGTTTACAAATACACATTGAGGTAGACTTACCAATGTAGATCGACCTGTTGTCCCCCACAGGTTGCAGCACTGACAACCAGCCTTCAGGGTCGCAAGCTGCCAGTGCTGCCTTTACAACCCCTGCCCTACTTGCCCCATCTGCATCAGATAGTTCTGCCCTAGCAGCTGTGCACTGGTACCCTCCAGGAGTAGTATTAGTGGAGGTGGTGATTTTGTCACCTGCCAAGAACTGACAGGGCTCATGGAAGGTGTTACGGAAAGGGGCCTTGGTGCCTGAATTGGCTGTGTAGAAAATGTGCTTTGTCATATTGCCAAGATGATGCCACACTGAGCACTGACACAGGAAACTGAGACACAATATAGTGATGACAGCTCTGTGGGTGAGAACTAGATTCTCAATGTTAAACCACCTACACACAAACAAATAGACATACATGACAACATACTTGGGGCCAGGCATACCAGTTACTCACTAGCTTGCTATACATACAGGGGCTGCCTTCTTCCTCAAATCCAACTAATAGTGAGGTACTTGGGAACATGTTAGATGCCTTCAGTTTAGGGGGGAAATGTTAACTGGTAATATCACTGGATACACAGTTTTTTTTTTTTTTTTCGGAGGATAAACCAGGAGCAATGTCTGGTTAAGTCACCTGTTCAGAGTCACCCAGTATCTGGATGGAGGTGATGGGAGTAATTTTAAAAGATTTTGGTTCAGTATGTTTGACTGAGGTATCAATGATTATACAGGAAGAAGCAAGAATGAAGAATTATAGAGAAGTATTTTGGCAAATTATATTCCATACCAGTAAAGCTTCTGGTTTAAGTGGAGCTATTAATTTCAAATCTTAACTTAAGATAAAAAGAACAAGAAGAGAAAAACATTAAAATTGTTTGTAGAAATGTATAGGTTCATAGGTATATACTAGGTATATACAATGTTATGGGTATGTTAGTTTGGAATTACTGTCTGCCACTGTCTATCAGAGACCTGGGGTGAATTTCTGATTCCAATCCATTGGCCAAAGTTACACTTAAATAGGGTTAGGGATGGACCCTGCTACAAATGGATGGGGATCCTGTTCCAGAGCATGGAGATCTTCCGAGACACATGTCTGTCTTGCAAATTGTCATATTTATGTTACAAGCAAAATTTAAATCCTTGGCTCTAGCCATTCTCATGCTGGTTATTTTGTGGATGTACAAAAGGTTCATCATAGCTGCATCCAAGGATGCCTTGTATGCCAGGCATAGATCACGTCTCAGTAACTTGTAGGAGATAGTGTACAGAGATAGGGCTTTAACCTAGATTCTCCTGGTAAGAGACATTTGTAGGTGCTCCAACTGTTGCATATGTCTGGCCGGGTACATGCCGAAAGCAGCATTATACTCAGTGATGGTTCTGATAAGGGCCAAATAAAGTGGCACTGTGACTTCCTTGGATCTGAATGCCATGCCCTTACTTATAATGATTTTCTTACAACCTTGGCCTCACATTGGTCAAAGGCCAGATTACTGTCTACATATGTTCTTAGATACCTGACTACCACGTCAACATTTAGGGGTGTCTTATCAATAGAATAATTAGCTTGGGTGGCAGTTTTCCCAAAGGGTATTATAATTCATTTCCTGGCACTGAATTTTAGTCCATGGCTTTGGCACCAGTTATGTGTCTGTGTTAAACCCTCTTTTAAGATGGTTTATGAGATGGGAAGAATTCAATGATAGCTCCCAATTTGCAGTCACCTGCAAACTTGGCCATCCAAAGACCCTTGAAATTAGCCTTTACCTCTGAGAAGTAGATTCTAAATAGGAGTGGTCCCAACATGGAACCTTGAGGTACCCCACTGGTGATCTTTCTGTTAGTAGAGGTTATATCCCAAACCAGACTTCCTGGGTCTTTTTTTAAACACCTTTACTGAATTATCACTTGTGACATAGGCAAATTTACATGTATACAAAACTAATCAAGCTGTATTAACAAATTAACATTAACAAACCTTAAACTTCACATATATTGCTATATATCATATAACATAAGCAACATTACATAAATTATTCAATTCCTGCCCCCTTTTTTAAACATGAAACATCTTTATTAAACCATCACTTATGGCTTAAGTAATCATACATGTATATAAATGAAAACAAACTATACCAGTACAATCCTAGTTGCAAGCATTTTACACCACACACTCCCAGTTGCAAACATTATATGTAAACGTATAATCTACCCAATCATTTTCAGTCAAACATTGCATAGGTAATTTAAATCCTGCCTTCTTTTAAACTTATTCCTCCACTGTATGTATTGATCCCATAATTCCCATTTTTTCCTATGCAGTTTGGGTTCAGGCGCCTAGCCAGTGAGACATTTCCCTGTGGTACATTTGACTGGGGACACATGGCTGAAGTGACATTCAGCTGCAGAGAAATATGGCTGTTTGCAAATTCCCTGTGGGCAAAGAGAAGCACACCCTGCCATGCTCACAGCTTTAATAACCAAATGAATGGTGGCAAAAGCAGTAATGAGTGTTGTGCTCAGTGTACTGTACATACTTATGTAACTCCAGCATGTAGAAGTGTGCTACAGCATGGAGGAAATCCTGAAGGATACTGTAGTCACATTTATGCTCAAGTATGTGTTTTAGGTAATGTTCCCTAGAAACTGTGAAGGGGGCAGTGGTCCACACACTCCAATTATAAAGGCACTGCCTTTTGTGCACTGCATTTCTACTGCCACTGACATGCCCTCTGGCCAGCCTGTTGATGATGCCTGCCATATTGCCTACTGTCTCATGTTCCCATGGGAACTATGGACATTGTTTTCTCCCTATGTATTTGGTTACTGAAGTTGCGGGCATTGCAGTGTATGCTTCTGCTTGTCCACAGGGAATTTGCAAACAGCCATATTTCTCTGCAGCTGAATGTTACTTCAGGCATGTGTCCCCAGTCAAATGTACCACATGGAAATGTCTCGCTGCCTAGGTGCCTGAACCCATGCAGTTTGCTTCTATCCTTTTCTAAAGATCCCAGTTCCAGTTGTTTTATCTCTGTTACTGCACACAGCAAGGCCTTACCTTGTGTAGGCAATTCCGATTATGTATCATAGGTCAGAAAAATCATCTCCCTCATCACATCAATCCACTCATCCAGCATCTCCAACAGAGCATCCCGCAGGGAATCCTTAATGTCTGCTAACCCACCGCACTCCCAGAAAATATGTTCTCAAGTATCTCTATCTTCCCCATCACACCTCCAACATTTGCTGTCTGCAAACATTTCCAAGCAAAAATCCTAAATCTTCTAGATTTTGTTGCATATTTGGGATACATACATATATCCTCCCATTGTTTCTTTGTGAATTGCTTATTCAGTCTCTCTTCCGAATCCTTTCTAAACTCCTCTGATTGATTTTTATAGTTATCATACAATATTTTATATCCTCTAGTAATTATTCTTTTTTTAAAGGCAACTTCTGTTCTAGATTCTACTAAAAACTCTTCCAGCGCTGGTCTTTTGTTTAGGACCCCCTATTTCATTCTCTTTGCCTATACTCTGATATCAATCCTTGATAAGGAGGGCAATTTCTAACCTGCAGTCCAAATAAATTCTTGGCCTCTTCCCATTCTATTACCCTTTTCTCTCTAGGTATTTGCTTCCAATAGCTTGGTTCCTTTGCCAGTTTTCTCCAATAAATTCCAGCCCCCTCTTGCCTACTGTCTATATCCCTAATTGCAGTCATCCCTATAGCCAGAACCTCCTTTCTCATTCTATTCTATTCATGTGTTGGCTTAGGTTTTAGAATACTTTCTTCTACTGTATGGATATAATATTCTGTATGATTTTTGTTATTCTCCTTAAAGGCCTGCATCCAAAATCCCAGTCTCTCCTTGCTTCTTGAGCTTCCCCCCTTGTTTCAACATCATCCCTTTCCACTTTGAATTATAATTTTCTGCTTGTGGTATGTATAGCAGCCTGAAATACCCCTTCCAATTGTGTAATCCCAATATGCCCTGTTCTACTGGAAGAATTAGCTTATCCTACTTGACTCTTGTCATCTTCCCCTCCAAGATAAAGTCCTTCAGCTTGTGACACTGCCAGCCCAGCGATCTGGAATTTTGTAAATAATCATATATCATTTGTGAATATTACTGTGATTCATATGCTTGTCTTACAAATGTAAGAGAACTATATGTTATGTGTATATTAAACTACTAGTGCAGAAGTGTGTGTTGAACTGTATGCTATGTAGTGAGCTACAAGACTGTAACCACTGTGTACCCTACTGGAAAAGAACAGAATGTTTTACGATTGTGTTTATCTCTCAGTTTTACTGAAGGAGACAGGATGTCTAGAGCTAGAAGTTTCTATTGTCTTGGAACAGAAATAATTACTAGGTTTAAAGTGTAAAGTGTTTTTATTGTTCTGTGACTTCCTAGTGGCTGCATGTCTGAGAGACATCTACTTCTCACACATATATCCTAAAAATTCTAAGTTTCTGTTAGCCTGGGAACTAAAGGCAGGTAGCAAAGAGTGATGTCGTCCAAAGCTGTCCCAGCAGTAATGTTTGATAGTAATTTAAGAACTCTCTCAGAGACAGATTTGGAATTTTGTATTTGTCTTTGGACCTGGAAACATCCTCTCATCAGCACTTGCCTTGCTAATAGTAAGTAACCAGGGTACAGTAACATCTCTTAGATATAGATAGGAATGTAGTATAAAGATTAGTTTAGATGTTTTCTGTATTTATTTGAGACTGTTCTGCAATATTGTTTTAAAATGTTTCCTGTGATTCTGAACTCTGTAGTCATTGTGTTGAGTTATTGAGTATTGTTTTGTTCTTTTATTATTTATTATTAAATATATTTAAACATTTTAATTGTGGCTGGTTTGTTTAGAGATATTTAAGCTGTTAGAGTACTTGTATATGTATTTTGTGACACTGTATAGGCCACTCCAATAGCCTCGCAAGTCTTGGTCACACTTACCATTTGGATAATAGTAACATTACACAGAAAGATTGGACACCCTTTGGTAAGGGCCTTAAAAGTAGTTGATAAGAGCTGGCTGGTGGCAGTGATAACTACCTTATAGTCTGGGCAGAAGGGGGCATAGCTAGCAAACATGTGCCAGCCTTCCCCAGGAGTTTTTGTGGGTTTCTACAGATCTTAACCCTATAGCTGTGCCAGTGGGGGGTCTTACTGGGGATCTGGAGAAAGAGGGAGAAACCAGCCCCAGACTGACTTGTGATCTCTGTGTGCTTTTAAGGGACATTGTACTTTACTGTGTGTGTACTTGTCATCCTCCCAATGTGTACGTCCCTCATTGTTGTCAGTGGTAAGGATTGAGGTGCCTTGATTACTGGGCCAGTGCAGAGGCTTCACATATTAATTGGTGGCAGTGGTGGGATATCCACATCACATATTAATTGGTTGATAGTGGTGAGTTATCCGCATCACATATTATTTGGCTTGTAGTGGTGTGGATATTGAATTCCTGTAGCCTGCGTACAGTGGTCACTGAAGGTGTTTGTACTCTCAATCAGCCACGCAGTGAACAGTTAGAGTTCATATCACAATTGTTTTATTTTTTGTTAGCTTAGTCAGAGAGAGCAGGCAAGCATGTCAGCAAATGAGTATGGCAGACTGACAAGGAGCCAGTTGTCTGAAATGTGCCAAGCTAAAGGACTGGTGCATGCCAACCTGACTAAAGCAGACATGATTGCAGATTTAGTCACATCTGCATCACAGAACAGCAACCAGGGGGACAATCAAACTGGCTGTGAAGATGTACAACTCTCAGAAAATGGACACCTCAACCTTTCCGCAGAGGACTTAAAAATCCATCTGTAGTTAAAGAGACTTGAGCTAGAGGCCAATCATTTGGAAATAGAAGCAGCACAGAGACTGAGACATCTTGAGGCTGAGGAAAATCAGAAACATCAATGCCTGGAAGCTGAGGAGAAGGAGAGGCAGAAGCAACATGAAAAGGAGATGCTGACTCTTTGCCAGAGTTGTTGTGGAGGTAATGGGGAAGGGAGTAACCAAACCCCAGAACTAACAAAGGCCAGTAAATTTCTTATACAATTTACAGAGGGGGATAATATTGATAGTTTCATTCATATGTTTGAGAGGGTATGTAAACAGTATAATGTTGACCAAGGGCTCTGGGTACAGTTCCTGACCACCTTACTCCACAGTAAAGCTGTAACTGTTCTTTCCAAACTGTTTGACACTGATTGTTTAAATTATAATGCTGTAAAGAACTGTTTGCTAGAATGTTTTAAGTTAATACCTGAAGCTTATAGAAAAATATTTCATGAGCATAGACGCAAGGCAGATGAAAGTGTTTGTGAATAAGTTCCTGAACTAAGCATTTATTTTCATAGATGGGTGAGTAGATGTCAGATCACCACTTTTGAAGGGCTGGCATACTTTTTCATAAGGGAACAAGCCCTTAGCACTTTGCCTGAGGACATGAGAATCTGGTTAGCTGATAGACAATGCACTACTACAGATGAGTTGGGGAAGAAGGGAGACCTATACCTAGCAAACAGGACATCACTGCACAGGAAAGGTATACCCAGTGCTGCTCATGGGTCTAAGGGAACCCATGGTGGGCATTCCAGACTGCCCCAACAGAGTCTGCCAGTAGTAGGGGAAGCCAGTAGTTCAGGTACATGTCCAAGACCAAGGGTTAAATGTTTTAGATGCAACCAGTGGGGCCATGTAGCATATAGATGTCCACAGAGGCAAGGTGAGGAACAAAAGGTGGGAGAGCCAGTAAGTGGAAATGACGAAATACCAACAGTAGGTTGTCTTGAGACAACAAGGCTATGAAACTACCACAAGAGGTTATATCCTATCTTAGAGATATCTTAGTGAATAGGAAAGAGCTCATGGCTAAGAGAGACACAGCCTCTGACCTAACAATTGTGAAGCCTGCAATGGTTAAAGAGGAGCACTACTTGCTTGGGCAGTCTACTCCAGTCAGAGCTTTAGGAAGGACCCCATTCCAAATACCTTTGGCTAGAGTTCACCTTGACTGGGAGGATGGAAAAGGAAGCAAGCAAGTAGATATGTTTGAGGATATCCCTGCAGATTCCTGATAGGGAATGATTTTGTTAATGCCATGCCCTGTGGGTATGCAGTTACACACAGTCAGGCTTGGAGACAAGAACGTGGGTCTGGTAGCCTGGGGAGACCCAGACAGACTGCACACTTGCAGCCAGGACTGATGAGGTGGTTACTTCAGAGAGGGAGCTACCCTGTAGCAGTGAGGCTGAAGATGAGCCACAGCTGCTTTTGGGTACTGATGTTCCCTTGGACAGAGTGACTGGAAGGGCAGAGGTGAGTAGTAGTACCCAGGTTGACAGTGGGATACCACTGTCAGAGGATACCAGACTTTTTGTGGAAGGGGAGCTGGAAAGAGTTACAAAGAGAGAGTTGAGACAAGCTCAGCTCTCAGACCCTACATTGCAAGGCCTGAGGGAGGTAACTAGTGAGGCACCTGATTCTCAAGGGAAGGGGGAATCTGTAATACTGGGACAAAGGGTTACTGTATAAAGATTTGACCCCTGCTGGAGGGCTAGAGGGTGAGAGAATACAGCAGTTGGTTGTGCCCAGAGCCTACTTTCTGCCACTTCTAGCCATAGCCCCTGATATTACCTTTTCAGGTCATATGGGCATAAAATGTACAAAGAGATGTATTATGCAGAACTTGTATTGGCTTGGGATTTCCAGAGATGTAATGGTACTGCAGGTCCTCTGAGCAGTGCCAAAATGTAGGCAAGGCAGGAGACAAGGTGTAAGCTATTTTAATGTCTTTGCCTGTGATTGAGGAGCCACTTCAGAAAGTAGCTATGGATATTGTGGGGCCTCTGAGTATCCCAAGTTCCACAGGAAAAAAAGTATATCCTAGTGGTAGTAGATTATGCTACCCAATACCCTGAGGCAGTGACTCTGTCCTTCATTGAGGAAGAAAAGGTGGCAAATGCTTTCTTAGAGATTTTCAGCAGGGTAGGTTTTCGAAAAGACATACTGACAGACAAAGATGCCAATTTCATGTCAGACCTGCTGGCTTGTCTGTGGATGTACTGTGGGGTGAAGCACCTAAAGATCACCCCTACCATCCCCAGACTAATAGTCTTGTTGAGAGGTTAAACTCTACACTCAAGATGATGCTATGGGCATTTGCAGACCAGTTTAAGAGGGAGTGGGACAAATATTTGCCCCATCTGTTGTTTGCTTACAGAGAGGTTTCCTAGGAATCCACAGGTTTTTCACCCTTTGAAATGCTGTATGGGCATAGGGTGGGGGACCTCTAGATTTGATTCAAGATGAGTGGGAGGGTGAGTGTGAATCCCACATGGAGTCTATTGTGGCTTATGTCTTAAACCTCAGAACAAGGCTCAAGGAAGTCATGGGCTTGACCCAGAAGAACCTGGGAGAAGCCCAACAGCAGAAAAATGTCTGGTATGACAGGAATGCTCCAGCTAAGGAGTATGCTGTAAGGCAGCAGGTAATCATTCTCATTCCTGTCAGACACAGCAGTCTGCAGGCAGCTTGGGAGGGACCCTATAAGGTAGTAAGGAAGGTCAGTGATGTTAACTACAACATAGAACTGCTAGGCAGAGAACATATTGTACCATGTTAACATGATGAAACCTTACCATGACAGGGAGGCCCTTGTGCTAAGCATTGCAGTACAAGGCATGAAGAGTCTGAGGGGGATCTATGGCTACAGGAAGCCAGCCAGGAAAATCCCAAATTACTACGGTGGAGCGTATGGTTGCAGAAATATGATATGACAGTGCAACACAGCAGTGGGGTTAGCAATGCCAATGCAGATGGGCTCTCAGGACAGGGAATGGTGTACTGTATTCCCAGATAAGTTCCCAGATATGTCATTTGTGAATATTAATATGATTCATATGTTTGTTTTACAAATGTAAGAGAATTATATGTTATGTGTATATTAAAGTACAGGTGCAGAAGTGTGTGTTGAACTGTATGCTATGTACTGAGCTTCAAGAATGTGACCACATTGTACCCTACTGGAAAAGAACAGAATGTTTTATGATTGTGTTTCTCTCTCAGTTTTACTGAAGGAGATAGGATGTCTAGAGCTAGAAGTTTCTTTCTATTGTCTTGAAACAGAAATAATTACTAGGTTTAAAATGTAAAGTATTTTTATTGCTCTGTGACTTCCTAGCAGCTGCATGTCTGAGAGATATGTTCTTCTCACACAGAGATGCTAAAAATTCTTAGTTTCTGTTAGCCTGGGAACTGAAGGCAGGTGACAAAGAATGGTGTCATACAAAGCTGACCCGGCAGTAATGTTTGATAGTAATTTAAGAACTCTCTCAGAGACAGACTTGGCATTTTGTATTTGTCTTTGGACATGGAAACATCCTCTCATCAGCACTTGCATTGCTAATAGTAAGTAACCAGGGTACATTAACCTCTCTTAGATATAGATAGGAATATAGTATAAAGATTAGTTTAGATGTTTTCTGTATTTATTTGAGACTGTCCTACATTGTTGTTTTAAAATGTTTCCTGTGATTCTGAACTTTGTAGTCACTGTGTTGCATTATTGAGTATTGTTTTATTCTTTTATTATTTATTATTAAATATATTTAAACATTTTAATTATGGATGGTTTGTTTAGAAATATTTAAGATCTTAGAGTACTTGCATATGTATTTGGTGACACTGTATAGGCCACTCCAATAGCCTTGCATGTCTTGGTCATAGGTTCATAGGTTCATAGGTTGATACTAGGCTATCTGCCCTAGGGCATTTATAAGCCTAGCCAGAGTGTGTTTGGCTTTTACCACCCTTTTAGATTAGTTGACTGTGCCTCTGTATAGTAGGTCACAGAAGATAGACCTTTTAAGGTTAGTTTACTGTGCCTCTGTCTAGTAGGGACACAGAAGAGATCCCAGGGGTAAACCTACGATCTCCCATCCACTCGTCAATATTTCTCTTGAAGAGGGTCATTGAGAGGCTCTGCTTAACATGGATTGGGATTCTGTTCCAGAGTGAGGGGAGCCTCTGGGATATGAATATGTCCCTCCAGCATGTCCTATTTATTTCTGTGCTGAGGTTTAAGTCCCTGGAGCATGTAGCTCTAAGGGATTTGGATTTCCTGAGGTGGAGCATGTCTATTAATTCTGGTTTGGACATGGCTTTATACGTCAGGCACAGATCGCCTCTGAGTAAGTGGTAAGCAACTGAGTAGAGCTGGAGTTTCTTTAGGCTAACTGCGTAGGGCATCTGTCTGAGTCCCTTGATCCTCTTGGTGAGGTACTTTTGGGGTCTTTCCAGTTGCTGCAGGTGTCGGGTAAGGTACATCCCAAATGGAACATTGTATTCAATTATGGGCCTGATGAGTGATGAGTAGAGGGGCACAATGACCTCTCTTGATCTAGATGTGAACCCTTTTGTGATAAGGTGGGCTATATAGAAGGTCTTTCTAACCACTTTGGCAACATGATTGCCAAAGGAGAGATTGCTATGTACTTGGGTCCCCAAATCCCTAATTACTTCTTCCGTACTTAATGGATTACCACCTATGTGGTAATTTGTGGGCACTTTGTTTTTCCCAAAGGGGATGACTATGCACTTTTTGGCATTTAGCTTTAGGCCATGGCTCTGGCACCAGTTATCCATCTCTGTGAGACCCTTTTGGAGGATGCTTGTGTCAGTAGGCAAGTCAATTATGGCACCCAGTTTGCAGTCATCTGCGAACTTGGTCAGCCATACTCCTCCTGTGTTAGCCTGTACCTCAGAGAAATATATACCGAACAAGACAGGTCCCAGGACTGAGCCTTATGGGACGCCACTTGTAACTGGTTTAGAGTCTGACATGGCACCTGCAATTCTGACCACGTGGGTTCTATCCCTGAGCCAGTTTGCAACCCATCTTGTGACATAGGGGTTGATATTTAAGCTGGTGAGCTTATTTATGATGCCCGAGTGGGGTATTGTGTTGAAGGCTTTTGCAAGGTCCAGGTAGGCTGTGTGGACTACCTTCCCTTCATCTATGGCCTTGGTGACTGTTTCAAAGAAGCTGACCAGGTTCAAGAGGCAAGATCTGCCCTTAACAAAGCCGAATTGGGTAGGATCCAGTGTTTGGATGTTCCCAATGTCTTTGTTTATGAGTTCCATGATGATACACTCCATAGCTTTGCAGACCAGGCTAGTCAGGGTTATAGGGTGATAGTTTCTGGGGTCCGTTGTGGCACCACCTTTGTGGAGTGGGACCACTGTTGCTGTATGCCATTCCTTGGGTACATATCCTGTAGTAAGGCTGAGATTGAACAGTGACTTTATGTGAGGGTTCAGTTCTTCTTGGAGCTCATGTAAGACGCAGCCCGGGACACCGTCCAGTCCCATTGATGCTGTGTTTTTTGCTTTGGAGAGGGCAGCTCGCACCTGTGCATCTGTGATGTCAGGGAGGCTGCACTCTGTTGGGATAGACATTTGCTCTTTTGGGGGGGAAGTGAGGGAGAAGTTTGCACTGAACCTGTCTGCCAGGATGTTGGCAATGTCTGTGGGTTCAGTGTATTTTTTGTCATTCTGCACTAACTCAGAGCATATCTGGGAGTTGCCACCCAGGTTCCTGACATGACTAAAGAAGGCCTTGTGATTATCTTTAGCATCTTGTGCAATTTTTCTTTCGAAGCTGGCCTTAGATGATTTTATGAGGGATCGTACTTTCTTGCTAGTACTGATCAGAGATGCCTTCCCTTTTTGGGATTTTGCTCTATCATGTAGTAGCTTCCTCCTTCTATTGTATAGCTTATTTATGGCTGGGGTCCACCAGACAGGTCTCTTGCCTTTGGAGGAGTGAGTCTTGGTTTTATTTGGGATAGCACGATCCATGCATTCCTGTAGGTGTCCACAGAATGCATTTGTAAGATTCTGCGGTTTGGCCCATATTTTCCACTGGCCCGGAGGCTTTGAAGGATTCCACCTTAGTTTTGAGAAGTGTGAAGTTTGCTTTTGAGAAGTTCTTCACTGTGGTTTCCTTGGCTGAGGGTGGGGACGGGATATGGATATCCAGTGAGATTAATTTATGGTCAGATCTTACCAATGAGGGGTATACCTCTGGTATGGAACATAGACACCCCATGTTGGTGATGATCAGGTCCAATATGTTTCCCCTCTTGTGGGAGTGGTGACCAGTTGTTCCATAGCATTTGAGTTTATAAATTCTAGAAACCATTGGGCAAGGGTGTTGGGGCTTGAGTAGTGCTCCCAGTCTATGTTTGGGTAGTTGAAGTCACCCAATATAATGGTGTTTGAAGAGAACTTCATATTCTCCAGTGTTCTCAGGAAAGCCAAGTGGGGTTCCTGAGTTTGGGAGGGTGGTCTGTAGCAGGCTACAAACTGAAAGGCAGTTTTGAATAATAGTAACATTATACAGTAAGATTGGGCACCCTTTGGTAAGGGCCTTAAAAGTAGTTGATAAGAGCTGGCTGATGGCAGTGATAACTACCTTATAGTCTGGTCAGAAGGGGGCATAGCTAATAAGCATGTGCCAGCCTTCCCCAGGAGTGTCTGTGGGTTTCTATAGAAGTCAAATCTCAAAGTGTATGTGTGTGTGTGTGTGTGTGTGTGTGTGTGTGTGTGTGTGTGTGTGTGTGTGTGTGTGATCTACTTGGGCAGAGACACAAAGCACTGGTTGGACTGAGAGGGTGCTGGAGTTCTTAGCTTGGCCACTTGGCTAAGATCTTAACCCTATATCTGTGCCACTGGGGAGTCTTGTTGGGGATCGGGAGAATGTGGGAGAAACCAGCCTTGGACTGACTGTGATCTCTGTGTGCTCTTAAGGGAAATTGTACTTTACTGTGTGTGTACTTGTCACGTGTACATCCCTCACGGTTGCCAATAGTGAGGATTGAGGCTTCTTGATTACTGGGCCAGTGCAGGGGTATCCCACAGCTCTTTATGAATTGCTATCCACAACTTCGCCTCTAGTTGATAAAAATATGCCTGACCTGTGTATAAGACTAAAGGGACTAAAAACATTTTGACTGCTTGTATCTTACTAGCTATATTGATATAACAAAGCTTCCATTTTCTCAGTTTTTGTATTTTTTGTTTAGTCTCTTCCCACATATCCTTAGCTGCCACATCAGAATCATTTTTAATTCATACTCCTAAATAGTTCATTTTATCATGTCCCCATAAATATGGATATTGCTAAGCCAATTTGTGTGTGAGTACATAATTTACCGCTATTACCTTTGTTTTAGCTTCATTAATTTTGTATCCCGAAAAGATATGAAACTGTCAAAATGTTTCAAGACACTATAATGTCTCTTTCTGGTTCTGTCAGGTATAAAATAACATCATCTGCAAATAGAACCAGCTTTTCTTGACTACCATACCAATTATATCCTTGAGTTTCTGAGTCCCTTATTTTCTTTCCCAGTGGTCCTAAATATAATGCAAATAACAAAAGGGAAAGAGGGCACACCTGCCAGGTTCCTCTGCTCAAGCAGAAGTTATCAAAGAGGACTCCACTCACTTTAATTTTCGCCTCTGATCCCTCATATATCCTTATAATCAACCTTATAATTTTTCAGGAAATGCAGATGCTTCCATTGCCCTGCTCATAAAGTCCCAGCTTACTCTGTCAAATGCTTTCTCTGCATCAAGACCCAACAACAACAATGGTATTTTGTTACATTCTGCTTCCCTCTGGATCATCAGTGTTCTGTTAATGTTGTCAAATGTTTGCCTCCCTTCCACAAATCCACATTGATCCATGTTTATCAATTTTGGGCATTACTTTTGTTATTCTTTTAGCCATTATAGACATGAAGACTTTATAATCATGGTTAGTACTGAAATGGGCCTGTATGAAGGTGGGTCTGATGGAGCCTTACCCCTGTTATGTATTACAGCTACCACTGCTTTCATCCAGGATGTTGGCACTTCTCCTCCTCTTAAAATAGTTTTAAAACCTACCAGATCTTTATCAGTTTTTTCTCTTCTAGCTTCCAAACTTCCAGAGGAATACCTTCTATTCCTGGGGACTTTCCTGTAGATTGGTTATACATCACAATTTTTATCTCATCTCCTCCTATCCTAACTGTTAGTAATTGAGCCTTATCTACCTCTAACCTTGGCATATTTAATTCTTCCATAAACATTTCCATTTGTATCTTTTCTTGATTTTCATATTTCTCTGCTTTATGCAGACTTACATAGAATTTCTGAAATATTTCTAATACCTTTACAGGATTTCTAGTTACCCTCCTTGTTATAGGCTCCCTAAGCTTGGTGACAGCCCTTTCTACTTTCTGCTGCCTGAGTCATTGTGCTAAAATTTTTGTGCTCTACTGTTATTACCAAAAACAATTGCTTAACAGCAGTCTTTCTAAATTTGTGCTTGTTACTGAGGTAACCCCTTATTTTTTGCTTAGCATTCTGCAATTGATCCTCTTCTTTTTCAGTGAGACACCCCATATTCTGCAATACTTTAATATTTGTCAGTCCATCTAAATAATTCTTGTTAATTCTTAACCATAGTTCCCTTTCTTTTATTTCCACCCTATTTTCTGAGTTCTTGGGTCTTGTTTGTGAGCCAGCTGAAAATCTAGTGAGTTATGTAGGGGTTTATGCCCAGTTTGGTGAGTTTGTCAACTATAACCAAGTTGGGTATTGCATCAAAAGCCTTGGCCAGGTCCAGGTAGGTGGAATCCACCATTTCTCCCTTATACATTGATTTGGTGACCTTCTTAAAAAAGTCCACTAGGTTTAGTAAGCATGACCTTACTATGACAAAGCCAAACTGGGTTGGATTCAGTGTTTGAAGGTTGCCTATTTCTATGTTGATCATTCCCATGATAATTTGTTCCATGGCTTTGCATATTAGACTAGGCAGACTAATAGGTTTGTAGTTTCTTGCATCAGTTGATGGTCTGCCCTTGTGAAATGGGATAATTACTGCAGGCATCCATTCCATGGTACAAAACCTGCTTTTAGGCAATAGTTGAAAAGTGACTGAAGTGGTCCTGATAGGCCTTGTTTCAATCTATTTAGGAGGCATCCCGGGACATTGTTGGGGCCTGCTGAGGCTTTGTTTTTAGCCTTAGCAAGTGCTTCCAGGGCGTTTATATCACGCTATCGAAAGATGAAAATAGCGAATGCTATTTCATCGAACCTAAAATATCTAAACCACATAATATCAAACATTCAGGACATTGAATTCTTTCCTTGGGAAAAAATTTGCTATTCCGAAACACATACACACAACACAAGCACACCTAAAAAACTTCAATCCACACACATACACTTATAATCCTACAACTAACCCTACACTAAACTGTACATACACTACTATCTATCCACTTACCTTAACCCAAACCCTAACCCTAAGGTCCATCACTATCGCATACTCATCTAACCCGCGCCCTAACCCAAACTCACCTAACCTGCGCCCTAACCCTAACTCATCTAACCTGCACCCTAACCCTAACGACCACACAATTGCACACTTACCTGAACCCAACCCGTAACTTTCCACCACAGTGCTGAAAATAGCGAAGCCACAGAACTGGCCAACCAAATTATTTTCCTAGGAAAGAATTTGGTGTTCTGCAGCTTTGCTATTTTTAGCGTTCGCTCAAAACGGGTCGATATTAGAACATTCAAAGTTTTAAAACTTCAGTGTTCTGATATAGACCCCTGCCAGAATCTGCTCCCTGTTAATCATTGGGGCACATTTCATGGGGGGAGGCAGGGGGTGAAGTCTGAGCTGAATTTGTCAGCCAAAAAATTCATTATGTCACTCTGCTCATTGAAGGTTGCACCATTGACCACCTGTTCGGCACACTGGTTTGTGCTACCTTTGAGGTTTTGAACATAGTTGTACAAGGCCTTGTGGTTGTCTTTAGCCTATAAGGCTATCTTGTCCTCATAATTGGCCTTGTTGGCCTTAATTAGTCTTCATAGTTTCCTGTTTAGTTTAATAAGAAAGTTCCTATCATTGTGGGAGTTGCTCTTCCTGATTTTAGCCATGACTTTTTTCCATTTGTTATATACCCTATTTAGGTTAGGATTCCATCAATGTGGTTTGTTTTTAGAGTTTGCTTTGGGGTTATGTTTAGCAGATACAGTAGCTTCTAAATAGCAACTTACATGGTTGTAAGGGGTCTCTGTGAACAATTATACATGGATTGCAGTGAACTCAGGATTTGGAGGGACATTGAATTTTGTCAGACTATCACTTAATAGGATGTAGCTTGCTTTGGAATAGTTCCTAACTGCTAAGGGGTTTGCTGGGATTACAGAGTTGATTTTTATTTTGAAGGAGACAACTTTGTGCTCCAACATCACCAGTGCCAACGTGACCTGGGGGAAGGGGGGGGAGCATTCTCCCATATTACTAAGTACCAGGTCCAGTATGTTTGTACCTCTGGTGGGTGTGCGCACTATCTGGTCAGAGGCATTTGTGTTAATAAAATCCAGGAATCATTGTGTCTGTGAGTGTGAGGTATTGCATGTTTCCCAGTCTACAGAGGGGCACTTAAAGTCCACAATTAGTAGTGTATTTGATTGTATGGTGAGTGTCTCCAGTGGGTCTATGTATGCATTGTGAAATTCTAGGGACATATAGGGTGACGTATAGCATGCTAGGATATGGTATGGGACTTTGTCTGTGGTGATTTGCAAGTGAATAAATTCCAGGGCATCATTGTGTTTAAAGAACATAGAGTTATGCTTATTGATAATATATATTGAGACTCCTCAACCTTTTGTCCCATCTGTGCAACTGATGGTCTAAATGTGTGGACGACACTGAAGCCTTGCACTGCTGGAGTCCTTTCTGCAGATTTAATTCATGTCTCCATAAAGGTGCAGATGTCTATATTCTCCAGAGTGAGGAGAGCTTGCAAAGTGTGTAGTTTCTTGTTTAGGCTGCTAGCATTGAGCAGTAACACCTTTAGGAATCTTTGTGTTTTATTTGCTATGTCAGTAGGTTTGTCAATTTAGCATTGCCTAAAAACACTCTAATTGGGTTTATAAAATTGTAGCCAATATTCAGAAGCCTAGCGGAGACAGGTGCAGATCATAGGTTCATAGATTAGTACTAAGCTAACTGCCCTTGCAAGCCATTTTAAGCCTAGCCAATTATCTTTTGTGAGACTCAAACCCTGCTCCTTGTGCTTGCAAGGCAAACACCTTAACCATTAGGCCACACTCCCAACCCTTAGGGCACCCTCCCAACCCTTTGCAAAGCAAAGTGGTTTGCTTACCATGTCCTCTTATGCTGACAAATATTGAATCTCCCTGGAAATTATCTTTTGTGAGACTCAAACCCTGCTCCTTGTGCTTGCAAGGCAAACACCTTAACCATTAGGCCACACTCCCAACCCTTAGGGCACCCTCCCAACCCTTTGCAAAGCAAAGTGGTTTGCTTACCATGTCCTCTTATGCTGACAAATATTGAATCTCCCTGGAAAGAGACCCAAAACTAAGCCAATTATTGAAGTTATTCAACTTTTGTTCATACTGTGGCATCATATTTGGTGAGGGTAGAATCCTTCACAATGCAAGGCACATACCTGCCTGAGACACATATCCAGAGAGATCAACAATGTCTCTCTTCATATAGTCCAGAGAAATATATCTCTGGTCATTAACACCTACATGGACTATGAACAAATAATACTAGTACCTGTGGTGTAGTGACTTAAGTCCATGCATAACCTGGTGGATACTGGCTCCATATAAGCAACTAACCATTATCTTTGTTATATTTCTTATTTATTGTTTTATGTTGTTTCAAATATTGTGATATTTTATGATGACAGTTTTTTTTTAATGTCACATGATTTTTTTGGCACGTGATTTAATAATATCACATGATTAATTGTCAAGTATTTAAGTCATTATATTTCATGTTTTTTCTTAGTCTGATCAGCAGAGGTGTAGCTATGAATTCTGGTACCCAGTGTCATCCCCTTCTGGTACCTGCTCTTAACCTTAAGGAGCAAATAATTGAGGAGAAAAAACGCTCTTCAGTTTTTTTAAACTGTAGTAACTGCTTGTTACATTTTATGCTACTCACTGTGCATTAAAGTTCTTCAGTCATACAAAAATGCTCTTCATTCCTTTTCAACTGTAGCAAACTGCTTGCTACAGTTTATACCACCCAGAGAGCACTAAAGCACTCCAGTTCTTAAAAAATGCTCGTCTTTCATTTTAAACTGGAATAAACCTCCAGTTCTTAAAAAATGCTCGTCTTTCATTTTAAACTGGAATAAACTGCTTGCTACACTTTATACAGTTTATACAACACATGAAGCACTAAAGCAATTCCTTTCTTTAAAAAATTCTCCTCTTTCCTTTAAAATTGTAGCAAACTGCTACGTACATTTGTAGCAAGCAGCTGCTACAGTTTATGCTCAACACAGAGTGCTAAGCACTTCAGTTCTGACCACAAATGCAATACCGGCATATGAATACCAATAATGCACTGCACTGAAAACCGATCAGCTTTTGCCCATTGTGCCTCTCTAGTACTTTGCCCTCTTTGCCCCACACTAGCTTCACTACTGCTAATGAGATCTTCAGAGAAAAAGATGAACGTGATTACTTTTTATTAAAAAAATTTAAAATCAGTTTGCTGTAGCATTTAATTTTTCCTCATGGTTCTCTGCCTTCGCCACCTCTGGTAGGTCCCAGTAGGAAGGTGATCAGGGTGCTGACTAACCTCTTCCAGGATCTGTGGATAAAACAACCAGACCTTTATTATATGTTAAGCACTTTTCGTTTGCATAGAATACCAAACTTCATCAGACACTGTTAAGAACCATGAAAACATTTAAATAGCAGCTCTAATGATCACCTCATCCCCCAGGCAGGAAATGACGTGAAATTCCATTTTTAAAAATACGTTGCCACTTATGTATATCTGAGGTATATCAGTATGCATTTATAAATATGTATGTAGCAACAGCCAACAAAATGGTGTATTTTTTTCATAACTACCCCAATATATCTAATATATATAAAAATAAACAATAAACATGAAAAATAAAAACAAAATATAAAAAAATGCAAAAAAAAAAAAAAAAAAAAACAATATAATATACAACATTCTTGTAAAAAACTAGTTGACCATACTGAACAATGCCAACCACCAAAAGGATCCCAGAAGCAAAAATGATACTGGATTGCATAGAGGGAAGATTCACTTCAAAGTAATTCAAAGTAGGAGATAATTGCACATTTTGTTAATTACATGCACCAGAGAGGTGCAGCTTTACTTATGAAATTGTACCACAACAGGTCTACGCTAATTTAAAAGGTATATTAGTTCCAGCAGGGGATCAGGCATTTTTATTAAATTACTACTGTGTTTTTTAACAGTTTTATTTTTTGTGGTTGGTGACACTGGGATTATAAATGACTGTCATGATTTGCTATAGGTGACTTGAATTTTGAAGTAAGTTTTACAGATAATGACGATATTTTGCTGGTTAAGCTGTTCTGTAGAGTCTGTGCAAGCCATCTGGAGAAGCAGTCAGCATTGCAGGAGATGGCTGCTCAAGAATTACTGGGACTTGTTTAGGCTACACACTTGTACATTACAGTTATATTCACCTCCTGACCACTACTAGGTCCGGGATCTTACAACCTAACTAAGACTGCTGCCTCCTATACCACTGTAAGGACCGATGCCAACCCTCTTTTGGGAGCTCTCTCCTGGAAAGTTAGAAGAAACTATATTCACCTCCTGACCACTACTAGGTCCGGGATCTTATAACCTAACTAAGACTGCTGCCTCCTATACCACTGTAAGGACCGACGCCAACCCTCTTTTGGGAGCTCTCTCCTGGAAAGTTAGAAGAAACTATATTCACCTCCTGACCACTACTAGGTCCGGGATCTCATAACCTAACTAAGACTGCTGCCTCCTATACCACTGTAAGGACCGACGCCAACCCTCTTTTGGGAGCTCTCTCCTGGAAAGTTAGAAGAAACTATATTCACCTCCTGACCACTACTAGGTCCGGGATCTTATAACCTAACTAAGACTGCTGCCTCCTATACCACTGTAAGGACCGACGCCAACCCTCTTTTGGGAGCTCTCTCCTGGAAAGTTAGAAGAAACTATATTCACCTCCTGACCACTACTAGGTCTGGGATCTTATAACCTAACTAAGACTGCTGCCTCCTATACCACTGTAAGGACCGACGCCAACCCTCTTTTGGGAGCTCTCTCCTGGAAAGTTAGAAGAAACTATATTCACCTCCTGACCACTACTAGGTCCGGGATCTCATAACCTAACTAAGACTGCTGCCTCCTATACCACTGTAAGGACCGACGCCAACCCTCTTTTGGGAGCTCTCTCCTGGAAAGTTAGAAGAAACTATATTCACCTCCTGACCACTACTAGGTCCGGGATCTTATAACCTAACTAAGACTGCTGCCTCCTATACCACTGTAAGGACCGGCGCCAACCCTCTTTTGGGAGCTCTCTCCTGGAAAGTTAGAAGAAACTATATTCACCTCCTGACCACTACTAGGTCCGGGATCTTATAACCTAACTAAGACTGCTGCCTCCTATACCACTGTAAGGACCGACGCCAACCCTCTTTTGGGAGCTCTCTCCTGGAAAGTTAGAAGAAACTATATTCACCTCCTGACCACTACTAGGTCCGGGATCTTATAACCTAACTAAGACTGCTGCCTCCTATACCACTGTAAGGACCAACGCCAACCCTCTTTTGGGAGCTCTCTCCTGGAAAGTTAGAAGAAACTATATTCACCTCCTGACCACTACTAGGTCCGGGATCTTATAACCTAACTAAGACTGCTGCCTCCTATACCACTGTAAGGACCGACGCCAACCCTCTTTTGGGAGCTCTCTCCTGGAAAGTTAGAAGAAAGTATGTCCTACAATTCCTGTAACTTGTAAATAACTGTTGTTAGCCTTTAACTGTACAACCCGAAGCCAGGTCAGCCAGCAGCCTCACATTGCTTCTTCCAACCAACTGACCAAAGGTCTCCATTAGTATCCCCAGCATCCTTGCCTCTTACTGTATGCAGTAAGCCCTTTAAGCAGCCACGGTTCCAGTACCTGCTGTTGCCTCTAGGTGGCACCCTTCTCTTATAGATATTCCCCTCTGGAAGTAATTCCTCCCCAGAAAAGCCTCTTTATCTTACCCTCTGTTAGTCCCTCTATACCCTTCCACCTTTATCTACTTTCCCTGCTACCTCTAGCATCTACTCACTCCTAACTTCTGCCTTCTAACCTTCACTTATCCCTTGATTAACTCACCTGTATGATCTGCTCTTCTCTGATTGCTTTCACCTGAAACTGTTTGTTTCTGCCCCGCTTTGCTCCCCTCCCTACCCCCTTATCCCACCCACCCCACGCACCATCACCCTTATACCTCACTTACCACTCCCCCTTAGTAATCCCACCTATCCATAACACCATCCTTAATTGTACATCTCCTCCCATTAATTACTACCATTCCATTTCCTTTTCATCCCCCCCCTCCTACTCCTAAGCTAATACTGTGGCTCTTCCCATCAACTCCCTCAAACTTACACTTTAATCCTAACCCAACCTTTTCTCTGACAGTTCCTTTTCTCCACTACTCACCATGTCTTTTAAAACCAACAAAACACCATCCTTGGCCCCTATAATAAAACAGAAACCAGCCAAGCTATTACCCCTGTTCATTTTTTCCCTAGCACTCACACTATCCTATCTCCTTACCTCTTATGAAATAAATTATAATTATGACCTTAATACATCTTCCAAACAAACTGCCTCTAATTTAACAACCCCAAAGTTCACACATTCAAACATTACTTCTAACTCTTCCTACCTCTTAGCCAAATATCACAGACTATCCCATATTAAATCTAATAATCTCATGCTAAGAAAACTAAAATATTTAATGATGATTACCTGTAAGCCACACTTAAACTACAACCCCTCTACCCTGGTAGATGGCGATATACATCCTAACCCAGGACCCTCTACTATTTCCTCTGAAGATACACCTATTATCTCAAATTCTTCCCTTCTTTTACCAACCTGTAATGCTCATTCCTTACTCATAGGACACCTTAATATCAGAAGTGTTAACAACAAAGTCACCCATCTCCACTCTCTTCTTGAATATTACTCTTTCGACATCCTATGTTTAACAGAAACCTGGTTAAAACCCCTCACCAGGGATACAGAAATCATTCCACCAGGCTATAACATTATAAGACAAGACCGCATTACTCGCAAAGGAGGGGGAGTTGCACTCATATTTAAGACTGATCTTAATTTATCCTTAGTACCCTATGCTCCCCCAGATAACACCAAATCTGAACTCCTTATATCAAAGCTACCACTGAACCCTAATAAAGCCATATATATTATCGGTACTTATCTACCTCCTGGAAATAACTCCATAGTTATAGAAAATCTCCTTAGCTGGGCATCATCCACCTTCCCACAAGAAACTGTAATACTTGGAGACTTCAACCTTGACTGGTCATCAGTTAATACTAATAACCCAGTCTCTCATATTAATCTCCATGGCTTTACTCAGACTATAAATACCTCCACCAGAATTAATAAACCTAACAACAAAGAAAGTATACTAGATTGGATTCTTGTTAATAAACCACAGCTACATTACCAAACCGGCACTTTGCCAGATGACATTAGCGACCACAACTTAACCTATATCATAAGAAAGAAGAATATTGCTACTAATGCCCCTACCATCCGAACCTCTCGTAGTACTAAAAGTTTAACCCCATCCTATTTAACAATGAACTAAATGCCTGTAACTGGATACCTCTACAAATTCTTCCTCTAGAAGAAGCAGTTCAATATTTTAACACCACATTCCTATCCATCCTAGATAATCATGCACCAAAAAGAACTATCAGAGTCAAAACTAAACCCGCCCCCTGGCTATCTAAGGAAACAAGGCAAAAAATGTTACTCAGAAACAAATCCTGGATAAAATGGAGAACTAGTAAATCTCCCTCTGATCAACAGACCTTCAGACACTTAAGAAATAGTACTAAAAAAGCTATTTTCTCGGACAAAAAAACTACTATAGTAACCTCCAACAAGTTAATCATAACAATCCCCAAAGATTCTGGGCAACGTTGAATAGACTTCTTCACCCCGGACAAACTACCACCCTCTCTCCCTCTGGATCCGAAAAAAATTCTTCCCATGAAACTGCCAATGCTTTCAACTCCTTCTTCACTAATACTATCAATTCTCTGGCCTCTCACCTTTCCTTTGACAATTCTAGCATCCCTGCTCAAGCAGCTTCTATTCAACCTACCTTCACTCTACAACCTATCTCTACCACCTTCATCCAAAAATGCATCCAAAACTTAAACCTTGTACCCCATCAGCTGATCAACTTCATCTGAATACCTCCAAAAGCAGCTAAGGTTATAGCCTATCCCATATCCATCCTTATCAATAGAACCATTAATGAAGGTACCATACCTGACATCTGGAAGATCTCACACATTATACCCCTACATAAAGGAGGTAACTCCAATGAATACTCTAATTACAGGCCTATAGCACTCTTATCTCCCTAGCAAAAATCATGGAAAATGTGTTCACTACCAACTAATGAACTACTTAACTAAAAATAACATTCTAACTCCCTGTCAACACGGCTTCAGGCCTTTTCACAGTACTACCACTGCTCTTCTTTCCTTTACTGACTTCATAAACACAAACCGCAATAATAACATTCTTTCTTCTGCACTCTTTATTGACCTGTCCAAAGCCTTTGACATGGTTAACCACCCCTACTCATAAAAATCCTTGAATCTCTTGCTTTAGAACCCAATGCTATCCTTTGGTTTACTTCCTATCTCACTAACAGGAAACAGGCAGTCCTCTGGGAAAACAAACTCTCCTCTCTCCTTCCAATTTCTCTCGGTGTCCCACAAGGCTCTATTCTTGGGCCTCTCCTTTTCTCCCTTTTATAAACGACCTACAAGCAGCTATTCCACAAGCTACATGCATACAATATGCTGATGACTCCACTCTTATTTGCTCAGCTAAAACATTCCAGAGCTACAAACTATTACTCAAAATTTATTCCACACAGTAGAAGCATGGTTCTTAAAACGCTGCCTACTCTTAAATGCTAAAAAAAAAAAAACTCCTCCTCTTTAAACCTACTACTAGGTCCCCCACTTTAGATTTCTCCATCTCATCTATTGATGGCACCCTCATATCAGCTGACTCCACTACCAAACTGCTAGGAGTCATGATTGACAACAACCTTACCTATGATTGTCACATCAATAATACCATTAAAACTGTAAACAGAAAACTGGGCTCCCTCTACAGAATTAGAACATTCTTAACCCCGGCAGCTAAAGCTACTCTTGCCCACTCTCACCTTATTTCAACTCTTCTCTATGCCTCACCAATTTACACTAATCTGAAGAAAAACAATCTCTCAAAATTGGCTAACACATATAATAGTATTGCTAGATTTGTAACTGGCAATCAATTTAGAACTCACCACTGCCTGAACCTTCAGCAACTTCACTGGCTAGATTTAGAAAATATGTTGCTTCTTTCCCAACTTTCCTTTGTCCAAAGAGCTCTCTATCAACCTAATAACATTCCTGCACTTTCCAAACTTCTGACCCCCTACTCTAACCTGAACTCACTTCGTTCCTCCAGTAAACTACTAGTAACTTTAACTAAATCCAACAACCTTGCTGGTGACTCCCTTTTCTCTAACGCCCTTGGTAAACACTGGAATCAACTTCCTACTGAACTTACTTCTATTCCAACTCCTATTCTGTTCAAACAAAAACTCAGAACTCACCTTAAAAATCAATGGTTATGTCCCTGTTGTAACCCGACTAGATCTCCCTATAATCCCTCTACTCCTCCCTCTCCCTCTCCTTCTTCCTTCTTTTCTTCTACTAGCTTTACTATCATCACTTTATAAGTGCTAGCTCTCTAATTTTCCTTCTCCTCCTTTAGGTGCATTTCTTTTTACTGAAAGTATATTTTTTACTGATCTACTCTCTCTTTTTATTCTGTTTATTTTCTCTTTCTCTCATACTCTCCTTATATATCCTTCCTATAAAATAATGTGAAATAAGTTTAATTTTTATTTTTTGTGTGAGAATGATGAATCCTATTATGTTATGTTAATATTAAATCCTGTGATGTCTTCCTGTATATTTGCATATTCCCACCTCCTTCTTTTTACCACGCTCATTTTTTGTATATTATGTAACTGTGTTTATCTCTATGTGGAGCTTTTCTCCCCGGGCCTCTACTGAAAATGGAAATATATCCAGTTAGACTAGCCCGGTTAACAAATGTAAAATAAAAATAAAATAAAATCAATTGTACCCTTTCCCATTCACTCTTGTCATTACACACTATATTCCTCATTCTCAAGAATCAACAACTTGTAAGTGATTATTTTATTACTCTTTAATGTATTTATAAATAAAAAGCATACAGCCTCTCACCCAGCAAACCGAATCCAATATGAAGATGATATAACACTGACATATGCAGCCTCTTCAGTCATACAAGAAGATCCACATCATTCCTTTATCAAAGCTGAAAACTGGCTAGAGAAAATTACTCCAACATGCAAAGAAAACTTAACCAATGGTATTTTCACCTCCAACCATGCAATCAGGCTGTTACAACTTAAAATATTATTAGTCAATAAAGCTAGAAGTGAGGTAGCGCAAAATACAAAACTATTGGCCATAATAATTGACCATAGATTACTATTCATTCAATCAGCACATCTAACATGCAATTCAAAAACATTTAAAGTCAAAACTTTTCTTTCAGAACATGTACGTAAGACCATAGCTCAAACATACTAACCCCTAGTCTCCTCTCTGCCCCATCAATTTTGAGTAACCTACAGTCCTCTCATCTAGCCAAACTGGAGTAATCTTATAATAAAATTGCAAAGTTTAAAGGTAACCAAGTTTGAATGTAACCAAACACCCCACTGTCTTATACTTCAGTCCCTTAATATTTGGACAGACCTAATCTATTACCCTATGCCCACATTAAGCCTGCCCAGAGCATCCAATTTAGCTGACACAGCCCCCTTCCACCAGCCAGTTGTTAAACTAGTACTCACCCCACAGAGAACTGCATTCACTAAAGCAGCACAGTCCTTACTCAAAAATGTAAAAATCAGAACGGTGACTGCCTACACTCTGTATATGGTGCTAAGCTGTACAACGCTCTTCTAGCAAGCATTACAGATATCTCATCTCTTCTGAAATTTAAAATTGCATTGAAAACTTACCTGTCAACAAAACAGTCCCACACTTGTAACACCCCAGTTAAGCCCCTTCATACTCTGATCTTATCCCATTTATATTATAAAATTTCAGTGAAATGTTTTTATATATATATATCAAAGCAGTGCTGCACTTGTAGTAACACCACAAGTCCCCTTCTTATGCAGCCATATCAAAGACGTATCGTAAAACCCGCACACTTATTCTCCTATTTACACAGCTCAAGTGAATAACTGTTTGGAAAAAAACAGACATGTCCCTCATATGATCTCTGGTACTAACATTTTAGTGTGACTTCAGACATTACCTGAAATATAATGTTGAATGTTGTTTAGATAGGTGTGACTTTAGCTTGCTGTGAATAGTGTAGAGTGTACTTAGCATGGTGATCACCTGTTAAATTATATATGCCTCAGTGTTATATGGTGTATTTTTATTGTTAACTAATTATATTTTTATTGTTAGCTCATGCTAATTAAATTACCTGTGCAACTGCATGTGATGTGAAACTCTTCTCCCTGGGCCTTTGCTGAAACAGGGCTTTGTTCTGTTACACACAGACACATTTAACAAGTATTACTTTAAAACTTTAGAAAAAGACAACATCCAGTCACCCATAAATATTACTTCCATTATAACCCCCCACCATTCTTGTTCCATTTCTCTAATATTCCAATCATCTCTTCACCTGTCCAAAAGCATTCCCCCACTGTCTCCCCAACGTTTCCATCTCCTCATACCTCTTGGTCCTTAAGCCTCCCCTTACCTTTTCCATACCAGTAAAAGCAGGGATCTCTCTCTTTAATCATAGGATGTAGACTCTAACTCCTTGTCTAATGCCTCCTCCCTATTCCTAGTCACTCCATTGTGGCACAAACCCATGTCATCTCTTCTCCTTCAGCACAGCCTCCCCTTCTAAAGACACAGACCCTTACCCAATAAAACCTGCACCCTCTTCCCACAGGTAGGAAACTGCATTAGACCTTCTGTGGTAGATATCTTTTTCCTCAACTTTGTCACAGTGAGACACAATCAATGCAGAAGCCTCCTATACTAGCTTTACAGTATGTCCATCTTGCTGTTCCCAATGCTGCACTCATTTCAAATGTGTGTTGAGACAGACCTTCCTCTTTCCAACTGAGATCCTCCTTTGTTCAACTGTTCTGCACCTTTCCTTCATGGCAGTGACTGTTCAGTTCCTCTACCACCATTACTTCCCCTTCTGCCAAGTACCATTTATACCCTTCCCCTAACCTTCAATCCGCATTTCAGCTCTCTATGTGCCCTTTGGCCAACCTATGATTCAATTTCTCCAATGAGCCTAGGCTGTGTCTCTCTCTCTGAGTTTAACTCAACTCTCCAAAATTCCCCTACCTTCTGGACAATAAACAGACGACCACTCTGAAGCTGACCCCACCATCACTGCCTAAGTATATTTAATATATAGTCTCTGTTTCCCACAATCTCTTTCCTATTTCTACAACCTTCTCTAATCTCAAACTATTCCTGGTAATTTTAACAACATATTCTAAATGCTCCACTGTCATTCTCTCCACCCCTGCACAGTATCCTGCTCCATTTGCCTCCATATAAATCACACCATTACATTCCCCAACTTCTACCCCTACAATCCATTCATCCATAGTCACCATCAGTGAGTACCTATGGAAATCTGACATTACATAAGTCATCCCTTTGTTTCTCTGCTTGCAGCATCTTTCTACATATTCTCATCCCTTTCTCCCACCAAACAAGTCTGCCTCATATTGGCTGTCATCCCCATGTTCCCTTGTCCCTTGGATCGAAAGGAATGTACCTACAGAGACATGTCACTTTCTGCACTGTTGAAATTCTTACTACATCTGTTCTGCACACCAGAAAATACCTTCACTTCCACCCAACAATGTCATTTTTTCCACATTAACCACTGCCACCTGCAGCACTCAACCTTTCCCTGCTCTTTACCTTAGGAAATACTGCCTAACTTGGTCTCATAAGACACACCCCTGCCATAACTCCATGACTTAAAGTTCATTACATGAAGGATCAACACTTAGATGTGTGAACAGCAAGAATCAAACCGACAGTGAAACAGATGTGGTTAAAATTGACACTGTTTCACTCTTAAAGCATTTTTGCAGAGATATTCACCCCTTGCTCTTCAGATAAGGGAACTGCACCCCCACACCTCTGCTACTGAAATATGATAACTCCAAGACTGCTGTATCTCAGGGAAAGTGAATTATCTCAGATGCCACAGTCTAGAACTTTAAACACAAATTAAATAATTTGCACATTATATCACATATTAAGAGTACTGATCACAAGTGACTGCAACCCCAGTATTCCAAACTCCCTATGACATCTTAGGATCTTTGGTAGTTACCTAGCCACATCTTCTGACAACAGTATACAGTCAGCTGCAAAATGATGGAACAAGCGTTCAACCTTCTGTCTTTCCAGCCAGCTAAAAAGATAGTGATTGTATCTCCTGATAAAAAGATGATGCTCCAAACTCCACAATATCTAGCCAAAAGACCAGTAACTAAAAATGCAACATCAACTACAAAGACATCTAATCAATATGATTCTCAAAAAGCATCCTAAAATGTACACCGAAATCTAAACCGGTAACTTCAAAAAAAAAAAAAAGACTGCATTTAATTTGGTTTTAAAGTGCAACAACATCACTAACTGTTTTCCCTTTATGTTTTGCCATCCACTAAAAGCAACTATTGTGTCCAATAATGATAAATAATGTTTGTTAAAAATCCTTATGACTGAAAACCTGATGTGAAATTCATATCAACTGTGTTTATTTTAAAATGGTATAGCTTACTCAGCCTGTCAGATTATAATCTGAAATAGCAGTTCTTGCCTAAGAATGCTATTTAAATAAAAGCAATTGTTGGGTTTGTAGCTGTGTCCCTCATCATGCAAGAAGTAAAATATCCATGTCTCCCTTACCAAAAAAGAGATTGCCCAATCAAAACACAACATAAAATAGTGCTACTGACTTTCTGACTTTACCCAAATGGTCTATATCAAAATTGGCTGCAACCTACAGCTACAAAAAAAGCTCTGCTTCAAACCATTAAGACTTAGCAAATAAAACATCACCACAGATCAGTGTAAATGGTTTCCCAGCTCATCCAATTGCAGTCAATAACTAAATATATTCAGTCAGAAATATTGGGTTGACAAGTGGCTGTAACTAAGAAAATCCTTTTTTTGAGGTGGTGCAGCGGTAGCGTTGATGCCTCACAGCAAGAGGTTCTCTTGTTCGATTCTCAGCTGGAGTGCGAGGAGTGCCTTCTGTGTGGAGTCTGCATGTCCTCCCCATGGTTGGGTGGGCATTCGAAAGACATGCATAAATTGGCGTGCCTTTGTTGAAGGTTGAACATCAAGCTGGCACCTCAGCGTTCGTGAAAATCTACTGCCAATCATTAGCGGACTGCAGTTCTGCTGTGGTGACCCCTAACCGGGAAAAGCCAAAAGACAACAACAACAGGATCTGAATTGCCTAGACATAGTATGGCCTTGTTAGTTTAATTCTGGTGACTGCCAAAAAACAGTTACTAGAAAATGGAAACCAAAGTCTAAACCAACTTTATTTGAAGTAGTGAATATTGTAACTGATGTAAAAGAACTGGAAGTGGGATCTTTAGAAAAGGGTAGGAGCAAGCTCCATAGAAAAAAATAGAAATTGTGGGAACAATACATGCAGAATAATGTTCTGGAGGAGGAGTAAGGTTTAAAGGAAACGAGCAATTTATGTAATGCGGATCGATGATAATTGTATAAAAAGCATGAATGTGGTGTATAATGTTTATAACTGTAAACATGTTAACATGGTTTGTTTTCTTTTATATAAATGCATTCTTGTCTATGGTCTAAGTGATAATTTAATAAAGACGTTAAAAAAGAACTAAATATATTCAAAGGCTGCTACTACATTTGCAAGGAGAGAACTTATATGTTTGGTCAAAATGCTACTTTGTTGGCTATATTGTTCCTGTAATCATAACCTATTCTACCCTGCCCCAAGATAATGCCAAAGCAAAATAATAATAATAATAATAATAATAATAACCAAGACTAAAGATACTTTCCATCCTGTTTCCAATGAATGGGGTTAGGAGCATTATTCAAAAAGTTAAGACTATTATCCAGTTTGCTAAAAAAGTTAGCACTCAAGCTGTAAATACCCTGGACAATATAAAAGTGATTGCTATCAGAACAACAACAAAGGGGGTGTTTATAATCTCCTCAAAAAGTAAAAGTGCTGCATCTTCATCACAAAAACTTCAAAATCTATCCTGGACCATAAAAGCAGCATTAGACATAGATCTGGATTCAATAAACCATACAAGATTTGGTCATGGCATGTTTGCATCACAATGTGACATGCACAGGATAGCTCAACGATTTGTATTCAGTAAGCAGCTCTACACAAAGTGTAGAGCTGTGCAAACCAGATAAACATTGTGACATTCTAATGAGTGTATAAGCAGCTGAATTATATGTTAATCGGGTCTATACTAGAACACCGAACAATTAAAATGTCGAGTGTTCTAATATAGACCCGTTTTCAGCGAACGCTGAAAATATTGAAGAAACAGATAACCAAATTTTTTCCTAGGGAAAGAATTTGGTTGTCCATTTCTGTGTCTTCGGTATTTTCAGCGCTCTGGTGGAATGTTACTGTTTGGGTTCAGGTAAGTGTGTGATTGAGTGGGCATGAGGATTAGGGCAGATTACGTGAGTTAGGGTTAGGACGCAGGTTAGGTATGTGTGCGATTGTGTTGATGTGAGGGCTAGGGCGGGTTAGGTGAGTTAGGGTTAGGGCGCGGGTCAGGTAAGTGCGCGATTGTGTGGACATGAGGGTTAGGGCAGGGTAGGTGAGTTAGGGTTAGGGCGTGGGTGAGGTGAGTGTTCGATAGTGACGGACCTTAGGGTTAGGGTTTGGGTTAAGGTAAGTGGATAGTTAGTGGTGTGTGTATAGTTTAGTGTAGAGTTAGGGATAAGAGTTTAGGTGCATGTGTGTAAACTTACTTGACTGATTGATTTACTTACACAACCAGAAATAACCAATCACAGTTCAACAATGAATACAGACAAGATTTTAATACTACCTTGTAATCAGGAAGTGAATGGCCTGCTGTGACTCCTGTGCACTGGCCGAGTAATAAAGGAGCATCAGTCCTCACCACTAGCACCCGTGAGGGGCATCGACATTGGGAAGATAACAAGTACACACACATGGTAAAGTACAATTTCCCTTAAGAGCCCACAGATAACACAGTCAGTCTGGGGCTGGTTTCTCCCTTTTTCTCCAGATCCCAAATAAGACTCCCCACTGGCACAGCTATAGGGTTCAGATCAAAGCTGAGTAGTCAAGCCAAAACCTCCAGTACCCTCTCTATCCAACCAGTGCTTCGTGTCCCTTACCAAAGGGTGTCCAATTCTACTGTGCAATGTAACTGTTACCCAATTGGTAAGTGTGAATGAGACTTGAAGGTTATTTAGGAGTGGCCTATATACAGTATCACAAAATATATGCAAGTACTCTATGAGCTTAAATTATCTCTACACAAAACAGTCACAGCTAAAAGGTTTAAATATATTTAATAATAAAAACACAAGACAATACTTATTAACTCAATACAATGACATTAGAGCTCAGAAACCACAGGAAATACTTTAAAATAACATAGTAGGACAGTATCACATAAATATAGAAAACATCTAAACTAATCTTACTGTATTTCTATCTGTTTCTAAGAGAAATCACTGTACCTAAATAACTTACTTACAGAGCAAGGTAACTACTGGTGAGTTGTTAACAGGTCTGAAGACAAATACAAAATGCAATCTCTTTCTCTTGAGATAGTTCTTAAATTGATAATACACATTACTGCTGAGCCATTTCAGATTACATCATTCTTGTCACTTCTGCTTAAGTTTCCCAGGCTCACATAACTTAAAATTTAACATTTCTTTGTGATCTGGAAGAATAATTATGTTAATTTGAGGGCAATATTTTCATCAGAAGTGTGGGGTGGCCATGGGAGTGGCATGTGCCTCAATATTTTCTAATATAGTCATGCTTGAGTGGGAGAAAAGGTTTTTATTTGATTCCCAGTTCAAACAGCAATGGGCTACTTATTGCCGCTTTTTGGATGACACATTTATTGCTTGGAAGGGGCCATCTGATGAAACTGTAAATTTCATAAAATTTTGTAATACCACTTCTTTTTTAAAATTTGCTTATTCCAGTAGATCCACTATTATTAGTTATTTAGATGTGCAAATAAGTAAGGACTTGGTTAACAGAAGATATGTAAGTAACATATAGAAAACCTATGTACTCCAGTAACCTTCTCCACTATGATAACTGTCATCCCTATCATCAGAAAAAAGGCCTTGTTAAGGGTCAATATGTGGGACTGGCTTGTATGATTTTGGAGGATGATATTTTTAATAACGAAGGAAAAAAATTGTTGGATATGTTTATTACGCAAAGTTATCCTACTTCTATTGTTCATAACATCTTCACTGAAGTGTGTGAAAAAGGGAAGGTTTTGTATGTAGACCCATTTTGAAAACCAATGATGTTGACGTGGGTGTGGGTGAAATCAATAATTCTAGTAATAACCAAGTTTTTTCTAGGGCTTTCATTACCACTTTCACCAATATACATTCTGATATTGCACATATTTTGAGAAAATAATTGGAGGATTTTTGCTTGTTTTGATGGTATTCTGGAGCACATAAGAATGGAACCTCATATAGTTTATAGAAAAGGTAAAGCTATGAAAAAATTATTTGGATAATGGTAGTAGTATGATTACTAATAGTTTTAGAAAGCCTGGAACTAATAAATGTGGTTCCTGCCCCAATGCTTGCATATTAGTGTGGGGGATACCTTTGTGATCAATAAACATGTTATTCAATCATATTTTTACTGCAATTGCAATACTAGGGGGATTGATTATGTTGCTCATTGTAAGGATTGTTTTAGTTTCTATGTGGTCAAGACTCAGAGATGGTTTAGAGACCATATTTATGAGCATTTACTTGAGATTAGGCATCTAAAAACGAGCAATGCTTTAGCTAAACATATTAGTCAATTTCTAGGACATCAGTTTTTATTTTTTGGAATTGAATTAGTGGATAAAAATCCTAGGGGGGTCCTTGGTGTGATTTATTAGAAGCCAAGGAGCTTTTATGGCAGATTAGATTATAGGCACATATTCTCCCAGGGCTTAATGACTGTATTAGCGTTAACAGTATTTTAAAATGGAAGTCCTATATTATTTAAGTTTATATTTACTTATATATTTCTTAGTAATATATAGTTTATTCTTGTATTTTTATGTGCCTGCAATGATTTTATATGCATTTATGTATGTGAGTAATTGACTGGAGCAAATGGGTCAGATGATTCACTAGTGTCATTATTTAAATGTTTTTTTTATCTGTTTGATCATTGATTCTGAAGAAGTCTTTGGCTCTAACCAGATGAAAGCACTCATTCTGTGTATATTAAAACTTTTTTAATACTACTTCATGATGTTTGGTTCTGCTTGGTGCACTTGGACTGCATTTATTCATCATTTGGTTGGTCTACTTGGTTCTTGGTTATGCTGTCAGCGGCCAGAAAGTCATAGCAATAAAAGACACTTTACATGTGAAACAGAGTAATTATCTCTGTCTTAAGACAATAGAAAGAATTTCCAGCTGCAGACATCCTGTCTCCTAGCTTGAGATCACACACAGTCGTAACATTCTTTACTTATCAGCTTTCTTCCAGCAGGGTGCACTGTGGTTACATTTTTGAAGCTCAGCACATAACACAGTTTTCTTACATTTGTCAAACAAGCCTGTGGATCATATTAATATTTACAATGACATATAATTATTTACAAAATTCCATCTAGCTAGGCTGGCAGCCTCTCAATGTATCCAATCCCCCCCCCCGAGAACTCAAGCTAGTTTTTCAAGTGTCCCTTGACAAATGTTGCTTGAGGGTTGAGTCTATCTGGGTATACCTTACCCCATTCCCTGTCTTGAAAGCACACCTGCACTAGCATTGCTAACCCCACTATGGTGCTGTACTGTCATATCATATGCTTGGAACCCTAAGCTACACCTTAGCAACTTGGCATTTTGCTGGCTGGCTCAATGTAACCATGCTAGGGGATTGTGATCTGTAACTACAGTTAATTTCCTTCCGTTACAGATAAGGCTGAAGTTTCCGCAGTGCCCATACTATGGCTAGACATTCCTTTTCTATAGCTGCATAACATTCCTCCCTGGGTTGGAGCCCATGACTGAGATAAACCACTGGATGCTCTTCCCCCTCTGAAGAAATATAGCTAAGTACAGCCCCCAGCTCATGGTTTAAAGCATCCACCTGCACAACAAATTCAGCACAACAAATTCTTTGCTGTAATCCGGACTGGTTAACACAGGGGGTCCTTGGGTCCTCCCAAAGCTTCTTTAAGCTTTTGGAATGCCTGCTCACATGCTGTGGTCCACACTACCTTATCTGGCCTGTTTTTCCTTGTCAAGTCTGTGAAGGGAGCAGCTATGGTACTATAACTGGGGACAAATTTTCTGTAGTACCCTGCTGTCCTTAAAAATGCCCTCAACTGCTTTTTGGTACCAGGTGCAGGCCATTCCTGAATGGCTTCCACTTTGGCAAGTTCTGGCCTGATCTTACCACTTCCTACTCTATGTCCCAGGTAGGAGACCTCTGCCATACACACCTGACATTTACTGGGCTTAATGGTCAACCCTGCCCTCTGTAGTCTGCCCAGCACCTCCCTGACATGCTGAAAGTGCTCTTGCAAGGAATGGCTGTAGATGGCAATATCATCTAGGTAAGCAAGGGCAAAATCTCCTGCTCCTGCTAGCATATGATCTACCAGCCTCTGCAAAGTCACTGGGGCATTTTTCATCCCAAAGGGCATCATTGTGAACTCATACAAGCCAAAAGGAGTTACAAAGGCTGACCTCTCCCTAGCACTGGGAGTCAAGGGCACCTGCCAGTAACCCTTGGTAAGATCCATGGTGGTAAGATACTTAGCCCCACCAAGCTGCTCTAGGGATTCATCTCTCCTAAGCATGGGGTAAGCATGCCATACTTCTTTAGCACCAGCACCACTGGGGAGGCCCAGGGACTGTTGGACCCTTGAATTACCCCTAGTTCCAACATTTCCTGTATCTCCTACCTCAGTGTCCTTGACTATCTCAGGCACCCTATAAGGGGCCTGTCTAATAGGCCTTTGGGGTCCTGTATCCACCTGGTGCTGCATCAGGTGGGTGCACCTTGGTTTCCAAGTGAACAATTCCCCAAACTCCTGTAACACTGCTCGGATTTCTTGAACCTGGTTTGGAGATAGCTGCTGGGACATTGCCACTCCTTCCACTGAGGTGTCAGTCCGAGCCTCACTGAGAAGATCAGTCACCAGATCTCCCTCAGACTCCTCCTGCAATCCACTGTAAATACTCAGCACAAGGGCCTCCCTATTATGGTAAGGTTTCATTATGTTAACATGGTACAATTTGTGCTCCTGCCTCCTGCCTAGCAGTTCCACCATGTAGTTAACATCAATGACCTTCCTTACCACTTTGTAGGGTCCCTCCCAGGCTGCTTGCTACTTATGTCTGACAGGAATGAGAACGATTACCTTCTGCCCTACAGCATACTCTCTAACTCGAGCATTCCTGTCATACTAGACCTATTTCTGGCATTGGACTTCTGCCAGGTTCTCCCGGGCCAAACCCATGAGTTCCTTGAGCCTTGTCCTGAGGTTTAGGACATATGCCACAACAGACTCCTTGTGGAATTCACACTCACCTTCCCACTCATCATGAATTAAGTCGTGAGGCCCCCTCACCCTATGCTCATATAACAACTCAAAGGGTAAAAAACCTGTGGATTCCTGGGGAACCTCTCTGTAAGCAAACAACAGATAGGGTAAATACCTGTCCCACTCCCTCTTAAACTGGTCTGCAAATGCCTGTAGCATAGACATGAGTGTAGAGTTTAACCTTTCAACAAGACCATTAGTCTGGGGATGGTAGGGGGTGGTCTTTAGGTGCTTCACCCCACAGTACTTCCACAGACAAGCCAGCAGGTCTGACATGAAATTGGCACCTCTGTCAGTCAGTATTTCGTTTTGGAAACCTACCCTGCTGAAAATCTCTAACAAATCATTGGACACCTTTTCTGCCTCAATGGAGACAAAGCCACTGCCTCAGGGTATCTTGTAGCATAATCTACTACCACTAGGGTATACTTTTTCCCTGTGGAACTTGGGGTGCTCAGAGGCATCACTTTATCCATAGCTACCCTCTGAAATGGCTCCTCAATCACAGGTAAAAGCATCAAAGGAGTTTTCACCTTGTCTCCTGCTTTGCCTACTTTTTGGCACTGATCACAGATCCTGCAGTACCCAGTTACATCTCTGGAAATCCCAGCCAATAAAAGTTCTGCGTAATATGTCTCTTTGTATATTTTATGCCCATATGACCTGCAAAGGGAATATCATGGGCTATGGCTAGAAGTGCCAGATGGTAGGCTCTAGACAATACCAACTGCTGTATTCTCTCACCCTCTAGCCCTCCCTCAAGGGTACACTCTCTATACAGTAACCCTTTGTCCCAGTATACAGATTCCTCCTTCCCTTGTGAATCAGGTGCCTCACTAGCTACCTGCCTCAGGCCTTGTAATGTAGGGTCTCAGAGCTGAGCCTGTCTCAACTCTCTCTTTGTAATCCTTCCCAGCTCCCCTTCCACAGGAAGTCTGGCATCCTCTGACAGTGGTGCCTCACTGTCAGCCTGGGCACTACTACTCACCTCTGCCCTTGCAGTCACTCTGTCCAAGGAAGCATCATTACCAATAAGCAGCTGTGGCTCACCTTTTATTGGCTGGGATTTCCAGAGATGTAACAGGGTACTGCAGGACCACAATGGCACTAAATATACAGAAACAACGGATATTGCCAACATCCTGGCAGATAGGTTCAGTGCTAACTTTACCCCTCTGTCATCCCCTAAAGGGCCCATCTCTATACCAGAAGAATGCAAAGTTCCTGTAATCACGGCTGCACAGGTAAAAAACACACTATCCAAAGCCAAGAACACAGCATCCATGGGACCTGACAACATCCCAGCTTGTGTTCTACATGAACTATAGAACAAACTGGCACCCCACCTAAGTACCATGTTCAGTCATAGCCTCACCTCAGGCTGTGTGCCCACTGAATGGTGCACAGCGACAGTTATCCCACTCCACAAAGAGGGAGCCACCACAGACCCCGGAAACTACCGCCCCATTAGCCTAACGAGCCTGGTCTGCAAGGCTATGGAGCGTATCATCATGGAACTTATAAACAATGACACTGGTAATCTCCAAACTCAGGACCCCACCCAGTTCGGGTTTGTAAAAGGCAGATCATGTCTCCTAAACCTGATAGACTTCTTTGAAGCAGTCACCAAAGCCGTAGATGAGGGTAAGGTGGTTCACACAGCCTCTCTAGATCTCGCCAAGGCTTTTGACACCATCCCCCACTCTGGAATTATAGATAAACTCACTAAACTAGGTATAAATCCCTATGTCACAAGATGGGTTGCCAACTGGCTCAATGACAGAACCCACACTGTGAAAGTAGCTGACTCCAAATCCAGCTTCAGACCAGTGACAAGTGGAGTACCACATGGTTCAGTCCTGGGTCCTCTCCTGTTTGGTATCTACTTCTCTGAAGTACAGGCCAACACAGAAGGTCTTTGGCTAATGAAGTTCACAGATGACTGCAAACTAGGAGCCATAATCAAAACTTAAGGGCCTTGCTGAGACAGATGCCTGGTGTCAAAGCCATGGCCTCAAGCTCAATGCTTGGTAAAAACTCAGTACCCATGAACTACCACATAGGTGGTAGTCTACTTAACACCGAAAGTGTGATAAGAGACCTTGGGACACAGGTGGACAGTAGTCTCTCCTTTGATAATCACATCGCCACAGTAGTCAGGAAATCCTTCTATGTGGCACACCTCATCACAAAAGGTTTCTCATCCAGGAAGAAAGAGGTTATTGTTCCCCTCTACTTGTCACTCATTAGACCCATTATAGAGTACAATGCCCCTTTTGGTATGTACCTCACAAGACATCTACAACAACTGAAAAGGCCGCAGAAATACCTCACAAAGAGGATTACTGGCCTCAAAGAGATGCCCTATGCAGACCGTCTAAAAAAACTGCAGCTTTACTCCGTTGCATATCGCCTACTCAGAGGCGATCTCTGCCTAACACACAAAGCTATGTCAAACCTAGAGCTTTTAGACATGCTCCACTTAAAGAAATCCCAATCCCTACGAGCTACATGCTCTAAGGACCTAAACCTCATCACCACAATAAACAGAACATGCTGGAGGGATAGATTCCTGTCCCAGAGACTTCCCATACTCTGGAACAAACTACCTATCTATATCAAACAAAGCTCCTCATTAGCACTCTTCAAGAAAAATCTTGATGATTGGATGGGAGATAGGAAATTCACCCCGGGGATCACTTCTGTGGCTCTGCTTGACAGTGGCACAGGAAAATAATTTTCTTGGGTGGCGAAAGCCAGGGTACCTTTGGCTAGGCTTATATAGGCCCTAGGGCCAATAGCCTAGTACCTACCTATGAACCTATGAACCTATGAACCTTCATTCTCACTGCTACAGGGTAGCTCCTTCCCTGAAGTAAACACCTCACCAGTCCTGGCTACAAGTGTGCGGACTGTCTGGGTGTCCCACAGGGTACCAGACCCACATGCTTGTCTCCAAGTCTGACTGCATGTAACTGCATAAACACATTGTACTGCCTCATCAAAATCCTTCCCTATCAGGACATCTGCATGATGGTAGTTTGGTACCCCTGTTGTCTCAAGACAACCTACTATTGGCATTTTGTCATTCCCACTTACTGGCTCTTTCACCTTTTGTTCCTCACATTGCCTCCATGGACATCTATATGCCACATTGCCACACTGCCACACTAGTTGCATTCAAAACATTTAACCCTAGATCCTGGATGTGTACCTGGAATAGTGGCTTTCCCTGCTACGGGCAGATTATGTTGGGGCAGTCTGGGCTGCCCACCATGGGTTCCCTTAGACCCATGAGCAGTACTGGGTGTCTCTTTCCTGTGCAGGGATGCCCTGCTTGCTAGGTATAGGTCTCCCTTCTTCCCCAATTCATCTGCAGTAGAGCATTTTCTATCATCTAACCAGATCCTCATGTCCTCAGGCAAAGTGCTAAGGGCTTGTTCCCTCACCAAAAGATCTGCCAGCCCTTCAAAAGTGGTGACCTGACAACCACTCCCCCACTTATGAAAATAAGTTCTCAGTTCAGCAACATATTCACACACACTTTCATCTGCCTTGCGTCTATGCTCATGAAATCTTTTCCTATAAGCTTCAGGTGTTAGCTTAAACAATTCTAGCAAACAGTTCTTTACAACATTATAGTTTAAAAAGTCAGCGTCAGATAGTTTGGACTGAACATTTACAGTTTTACCATGGAGTAAGGGGTTCAGGAACTGTACCCAGTGCCTTTGGTCCATATCATACTGTTTACATACCCTCTCAAACATACAAATGAAACTATCAAAAATTATCCCCCTCTGTAAACTGTGGAAGAAATTTAGTGACGTTTGTTGCTTCTGGTGTTCGGTTACTCCCTTCCCCATTTCCTCCTTGACTCGTCAGCATCTTCTTTTCATGCTCTGCCTCTCCTTCTCCTCAGCTTCCAGGCACAGCAGTTTCTCATTATCCTCAGCCTGCAGACATCACAGTTTCTCATTTTTCTCACTCTCTAAATGCCTCAGTCTGCTGCCTCTATTTCCAAATGCTTGGCCTCCAACTCAAGTCTCTTTAGCTCCAGACGGATTTTTAAGTCCTCTGTAGAAAGGTTGAGCTGTCCTTCCTCTGAGTGTTGTACATCTCCACGACCAGTCTAATCATCCTCCTGGTTGCTATTCTCTGATACAGCTGTGGCTAAAGCTGCAATCATGTCTGCTTTAAAAAGAAATAAAAATGGCAAAAATGACAACTCACAAAAAAAACCACTGAAATTTAATATTGTTAGCACTTTTTTAATGAACAATGTCAAAACTTCATCAGACAAACATGAACCATGCATAATGATGCCTTAAATACAATTCAACAAGCAGTCACATGACATTCCTCAGCTGATCTTTAAACCAAAAGCACACATTATATATATATATATATATATATATATATATATATATATATATATATATATATGTAAATGAATAAAATCATATACTTTTGAAACAATATAAAATAATGCAATATTGTTGGCATAAAATTTGAGTGCTTTCCCACTAAAGATAATTTAATGAATTTTTTTATATAACCCAAATAGAGACTTGCAAGAATCATCTCATTAAACTTTTCAGTTGTAAGATACAAGCAATAGAACATATGTCATTTAACCCAGGTTGTCTGAAGGCATCTAACTTGAGTTGCCATAGTAATTCTTTTTGTTCTAACCTCAAAGATAAGGGTCCCCCATCTCCTGGGATTCGTTATGATCAATAACCTTAAATAGAAAACAATGACCTGGGTTACTAGATATATGTTTAGCCAAGGGATTATCAGTTTTGTTCTTTCTAATGGCATACTGATGTTCATATAGCCGTTCTCTAAGTCTTCTATCCGTTTTTCCTATATAAAAACTTGAACACAATTTACATCTGGCTTAATAAATTATGCTCTTGGAGTTAAAATTGTACCTCCCCCTACAGGTGAATTTCATATCTCTAATTTGAAAGCGGATCCCTGTATCATTGTACCTACAGTAGGTGCATGCATCGCATTTAAACATGCCCTTAACTCGGGAATAACAGTCCCTACTTTCCAATAGATTTTTCAAGTTTTGACCTCTTCTATAAATAATCCTAGGAGATGCTGCCAATTTGGATCCTATACCTTGATCTGCTGAAATTAGGCTCCAATTTTTAGACAGAATCTGTTTCAACAAGTATGCATCCTTACTAAACAGTCTTATGAAAAAAAAAGAATAATCAATACCTATACTGGGTGACCCCCAGGTATTCGCTAAAATGTGCGTATCTGCCAAATTAGGATCATTCAGTATTTCCTTAAAATGACGTGATATTCTTTTTGATACTACTTCCATAATTAGGTCCTCAAATAGCGGCTCAGGGTAGCCATGGTCAAACAAAGTTCTTTCAAGAACTCACATTCATTAGGAAAGTCAGAATGATTCAAAACCATTCTGGCTGCCTTGACAAGTTGTCCCTTAACTACTGATCTCTTTTGGTGGAAGGGATGGGAATTAGAAAAATGAAGAAATGAATTCAAATAGGTTTGCTTCCTGAAGATTGTAGGTATATAAGCCTGCCTATGTCTGTCCTTTTGTAAAAGAACATCTAAATATGATATTTTTTAACTCCAGAACTCACTGGTAAATTTAAAAAAATCTGTGGTGTTATTTATATACTGGACTAAATCTTGGAAAAGTTCTTGTCCTCCCTTAAATATAATGAAAATATCATCCAGGTAACGTGTAATAATAGATGAACTCTACAAAGGGGTTATTACTGAAAACAAATTCCTTTTCCCAGTATGCCATTACTAAATTGGCAAAACTTGCCCCACATGGGGAACCCATAGCCACTCCTTTAGTTTGTAAATAATACGTACCATCAAAAAGGAAGTAGTTGTTAGTCAAAATCAGGTCCAATAATTTTTGTACAAGTCTCAGTTCATCATTATCTTTTGACATTGTTCATTAAGAAAGTGCTAACAATATTAAATTTCAGTATTTTTTAGTGCACTGTCATTTTTGCAATTTTTGTTTCTTTTCAAAGTTTTTGGTATGGTGTTCACTTTAGTATCATGTCTGCTTTAGTCAGGTTTCCATGCACCAGTCCTTTCGCCTGGCACATCTCAGCCAACTGTCTCCTTGTCAGCTTGCCATACTCCTCTGCTGACATGTGTGCCTGCTCTCCCTGACTAACTAAGCTAACAAAAGAAATAAAACAATTGTGATCTGAACTCTGAATGTTCACTGCATGGCTGATTTAGAGTACAAAAACACCTTCAGTGATCACTGTCCACAAGTTACGGGAATTGACTATTCACACCACTACAAGCCAATTAATATGTGATGTGGCTAACTCACCACTATCAACCAATAAATACTTGATGTGGATATCCTACCACTGCCAAACAATTAATATGTAATGCCCGTGCACTGACCCAGTAATCAAGGAGCTTCAATCCTCACCACCAGTGAGGGGCATCCACATTGGGAGGATAACAAGTACATACACAGTAAAGTACAATTTCCTTAAAGCACACAGAGATCACAGTCAGTCTGGGGCTAGTTTCTCCCTTTCTCTCCTGATCCCCAATAAGACTCCCCACTGGCACAGCTATAGGGTTCAGATCTCAGCCGAGTAGTCAAGCCAAAACCTCCAGTACCCTCTCTGTCCAATCAGTGCTTCGTGTCCCTGCCCAAGTAGCTGACACACACACACACACACTTTGAGATTAGGTTTATATACAGACACAAAGACACTCCTGGGGAAGGCTGGCACAGGTTCTCCAGCTATGCCCCTTTCTGCCCAGACTATACAGTAGTACCACCTGCCACCAACTACTCTTATCACCTACTCTAAAGGCCCTTAACAAAGGGTGGCCAATTCTACTGTGCAATGTTACTGTTACCCAATTGGTAAGTGTGACTGAGACTTGAAGGCTATTTAGGAGTGGCGTATGCAGTATCGCCAAATACATGCAAGTACTCTAGGAGTTTAAATTATCTCTACACAAAACAGTCACAGCCAAAACGTTTAAATATATTTAATAATAAAGACACGGGACAATACTTATTAACTCAACACAATGACATTAGAGTTCAGAAACCACAGGAAATACTTTAAAATAACATAGTAGGACAGTATCACATAAATATAGAAAACATCTAAACTAATCTTACTGTATTTCTATCTGTTTCTAAGAGAAATCACTGTACCTAAATAACTTACTTACACAGCAAGGTAACTACTGGTGAGTTGTTAACAGGTCTGAAGACAAATACAAAATACAATCTCTTTCTCTTGAGATAGTTCTTAAATTGATAATACACATTACTGCTGAGAAAACTACGGTGGTGGTGCTGCAGTAGCGTTGTCGTCTCACAGTAAGATGTTGTCCTGTTCGATTTTCAGCTAGAGTGTCTTCTGTGTGGAAACATGCGTGAATGGGCGTACCTTTGTTGAAGGTTGTGCATCAGAGCCGGCAACTCGGTATGTAAAAATCTACTGCCAATCATTAGTGGATCGGAGTTCCGCTGTGGCGACCCCTAACCGGGAAAAGCAGGTGGTGGTGCTGCGGTAGCATTGTCGCCACACAGTAAGACATTGTCCTGTTCGATTCTCAGCTAGAGCATCTTCTGTGTAGAGACATGCATGAATGGGCGTACCTTCGTTGAAGGTTATGCGTCAGGGCCGGCAACTCGGCACGTAAAAATTTACTGCCAATCATTAGCGGACCGGAGTTCCGCTGTGGCGACCCCTAACCGGGAAAAGCCGAAAGACACAACAACAACATTACTGCTGAGTCATTTCAGATTACATCATTCTTGTCACTTCTGCTTAAGTTTCCCAGGCTTACAGAACTTAAAATTTAACATTTCTTTGAGATCTGCAGCTGTCAGAAAGTTACAGCAATAAAAGACACTTTACATGTGAAACCTAGTAATTATCTCTGTCTTAAGACAATAGAAAGAATTTCCAGCTGCAGACATCCTGTCTCCTAGCTTGAGATCACACATAGTCGTAAAATTCTTTACTTATCAGCTTTCTTCCAGCAGAGTGCACTGTGGTTGCATTTCTGAAACTCAGCACATAACACAGTTTTCTTATGTTTGTCAAACAAGCCTGTGGATCATATTAATATTTACAATGACATAGAATTATTTACAAAATTCTATCTAGCTAGGCTGGTGGCCTCTCAGTTCATCACACCTGCAAATCGGTGTTATGAGGTGAAAAGGAAAAAAATAGTTTGTACTTCAGCTATTAATACATTGGAAAACCATATTATTTATAATGGGGTAGTTATGTAAAAAGATAACTTTAAAGTGTATAACTTCAGTAGCTTGGATATTAAGAAAATACGTTTTTCATTTTTTTTAAAAAAGCGTTTCTTTTATTCCATCTCATTCTTTCAACATTAGTAATACCCTTGCTGACTTTAAACTATTCCTTAGGAAAGTTAACGTGGATGTTTTATATAATAATAATAGTTTTATGACCTCTGATGAACCTGTTTAAAAAATAATTATTTTCAACCCCCTGCTACATCCTATTTTAGAAAGTGTTGATTCACTAGTAGAACAATATATGAGGGAATTGGCTACAAAATGGATGTTTAAAACTAGTAATCTGAACTTGGCAGAAAGAGAGGGGGGGTTAAAATAACTTATTACCAATAAAGTTATACATGTAATAAACCTGATAAAGGTGGAGGGCTGGCCCTGATGGGTACAGTACAATATATTGGCAAGATGTTGAATATTTTATATGAGGGCAATACATATACCAATGTTTCTAAAAATGAAGTCAATATCGTCTATCATAATATGGATATGGCTTTGGAAGATCTTCTAATGCAAAATGTTATTGATAAAGGCTTGCTAGACTTTCTTAGAACTGAGAATGCTAGGATACCTACTATATAGGTTCATAGGTTCATAGGTTCATACTAGGCTATCTGCCCAAGGGCATTTATAAGCCTAGCCCATAGTTATGTGGCTTTCGCCACCCCTTTAGTTTGAAGAAAACTATGCCTATTATTTTGCTGTGCCTCTGTCAAGCAGTGACACTGAAGTAATCCCTGGGGTATATCTGCGATCTCCCATCCATTGGTCAAGATTCCTCTTGAACAAGGCCAGCGAGGTGCTCTGCCTCACATGTACCGGGATTTTGTTCCACAGCATAGGGAGTCTCTGGGTGATGAATCTGTCCCTCCAGCACGTTCTATTAATAACCATGTCAAGGTTTAAGTCTCCGCCCTTGTGGTTCTGAGGGATCTAGATTTTTGAGGTGAAGCATATTCATCAAATCTGGGTTTGACATGGCCTTATATGTCAGGCACAGGTCACCTCTGAGCAAGCGGTATGTGACTGAATAGAGCTGGAGTTCTTTCAGTCGGGCAGCATAAGACATATTTTGAGACCCTTTATCCTTTTGGTGAGGAACTTTGGGGCCTTTCCAGCTGCTGCAGGTGCCGGGATAGATACAATCCGAATGGGGCATTGTACGCAATCATAGGTCTAATGAGTGATGAGTACAGGGGACGATGACCTCCCTAGATCTAGATGTGAATCCCTTCATGATCAGGTGGGCAATGTAGAAGGTTTTCCTAACTACTTTGGCAACATGAGTGTCAAGCGAAAGGTTACTGTCAACCTGGGTCCCCAGATCCCTGATGACTTCTTCTGTGCTCAGTGGATTGCCACCTATATGGTAGCTAGGGGTAACCTTGTTTTTCCCGAAGGGTATGACTATGCATTTCTTGGCGTTTAACTTTAGGCCATGGCTCTGGCACCAGTTATCCATTTCTGTGAGGCCCTTCTGAAGGATATCTGTGTCAGATGTGTTTTCGACTATGGCACCCAGTTTGCAGTCATCTGCAAACTTTGTCAGCCATAACCCTCTTGTGTTTGCTTGTACTTCAGAAAAGTAGATGCCGAACAAGAGTGGTCCCAGGACTGAGCCTTGTGGGACACCACTTGTGACAGGCTTTGAGTCTGACATGGCGCCAGCAACTCTGACCCTGTGGGTTCTGTCACTTAGCCAGTTTGCAACCCATCTTGTGATGTATGGGTTTACATTCAAGCTGATGAGTTTTTCGATGATACCTGAGTGGGGTATTGTGTCAAAAGCCTTTGCCAGGTCGAGGTAGGCTGTATGGACTGCCTTACCCTCATCAATGGCCTTGGTGACTGTTTCGAAGAAGTCAACCAAGTTTAAAAGGCATGATCTGCCTTTGACAAAGCCAAACTGGGTTGGATCCAAAGTCTGCAAGTTCCCTATGTCTTTATTTATGAGTTCCATTATGATCCTCTCCATGGCTTTGCAGATAAGGCTTGTCAAGCTAATGGGACGGTAATTTCCAGGGTCGGTGGAGGCACCGCCCTTGTGAAGTGGGACCACAGTTGCCGTGCGCCACTCCTTGGGTACGTATCCTGAGGTGAGGCTAAAATTAAACAGCTGTCCTAACTGCGGGTTTAATTCCTCATTGAGTTCGTGGAGCACACAGCCGGGGACACCATCCAGTCCCATATATTTGATATACCTAAAGTGCATAAGAACATTCTAGACCCACCTTTGTGTTTGATAGTGAAAACGCATTAGCTCTCAGTTGGACATACCTGGTAAATAAATGTCAAAATAAATAGTGGCAGCTAGTGATTCTCAAATGCACTCCCTAGCTATATTTATTGATAGAAAACATAAAAGATTTTATGATAACAGATCCCATATTTTAAAAGATTCTTGGGATTTTTTATAAAGACTAGGAAAGGTAGTGTTTTTACAGGATACATTATTTGTTACTATAGATCTTATGGATTTATTCACAGTAATTCTACATTATTTAGGCATAGATTGGATTGAACAATGTTCCAGATACACAGCAACTTGGACAGGACCATTGTGTTTATTTCTCAGTGTCTGTATAATTGCATGTCTTTTTCAGATGTCATTTTATTGTTGGCAATTCACTAAAGAATGAGGATGTAGATCAGTATGTATGTATACCTTTAAGAAGCTTTCCATGGGCTTACACATATGAATAAATACTGAGCACATGCGAGCCAGACTGCCATTTTGTAGAGAGCTGTTAAGATGTAAGCATGCATGTATGTAATGGTCTGTCAATCAGTTCATTTATATTTTATGTTGCTGTTATCCATCCTGATGTGTTTCTATATAATAAAGCATATAAACAAACTACCCTGCCTGTTCCTTTTCAATCATAACATAGGATGAGTGACAATGACTGACATCTGTAATATATACTTATGCAATTTATCAAATAACCTGACCTATGTAACTGAAATACCCACTATAGCGAAAGCATTCCAAAAGTCTATTCCTCCCTACGTTCTCACAAGTGGAGCAATAAGCCTCTTCCCCTTCAAGTTCTCTAGCTACATGGTTACCCTTCAGTGTAGATTCAGCCCTCTGAGCACTCTGAAGATGCAAATGAGGTGCAAACTCATTAGAATTGCTGAATACTAAACTTTTGACTTCATGTGTCAGATGTAAACATAGTGTAGCCTGTGCATCGCTAGGTGCTAATTGCTTGCAACTGTGAATGATTAGTCTAACTGAAGCAAAATACAGTAATGACACACAGACACCCTTCACTGAAGTAGGTGTGTCATTTAGGATATACTTATAAAGTGTGGGATTAACTGCAGTGAGCTTCTACACAAAACCAAACACCCCACATGTGTACATACCTCTCAACCTGGAAACATCAAAAATCTGGACAAAGGTCCATGAAAAATAGGTACAAATCTGTATGCTGATTAATATAAAATGTGTATACATAATTATGTAACCACATCCACTCCCATGAAATTGTGGGATATCAATTTTCAAACACAAACTGAAGAACAGACAACCAAAATATGGCCCCAGAGACCCAGACCGTGTAGTAAATGGTAACCATTTTCTTTTAAATGTGTAGCAATGATGTTTACTGGGAAGGGAGAAGATTAAGAACCTTAGGATTTTGTTTTTGGTGACTTGCAGTATGTGGGTTTTATGGTAAAAGTGGGGCATTTAATGGTAGGCAGTATTCTAATCTTTGCAAAAAAATATTATAGTTTTCTAGGACCTCCAAAAGTCATTATCCATGGCCTTCTGATCAGTGGTGTAGCTACAGTTTGTGTCGCCCGGGCTGTCTTTGTGTTTGCCATCCTTCCCCCTCACAAAATCATGGTTGAAAGGGGCTTCCCCATATACAGCCCTCCCCTCTGCAGCTATTCCAATGTCCCATTACTTGGCTATTTTGCTCCATTTACCATAAACACTGTAATGTGCATACTGCTTTACTTCTATGATGATTTGGATTTCATTTAAACGTTTTATTTTACATTTTACAGCACAAAGACTAATGGCTATAATTTAGTGAATTCAGTTCTCACCATACCTCTCAACCTCTTAGCAAAAAACACCTTGACAAAGCCAATAATGGGGGAATACAGCCCCCAAACATATTCAGTGAATTCAGTTCTCACCATAGCTCTCAACCACTTAGCACAAAAAAACTGGACAAAGCCAATAATGGGGGAATACAACCCCAAAAATAGGGACAAATTTCAAATATCAATCTTATAAACTTGGAAAATTGCTAGAATAAAAATTTTGTGTTATCATGTATTTTCTGAAGAATATAACGTCTGAAATTCAAATGCCTGTCATTATTTAGCGAGTCAATCCTTCACTGATTTGCCACAAAAATCCAGAAAACCACAGATTTTATGAGAAACAAAACAAAATATGATGTAAAAACCTGCAAGTGGTGGTGGGTAGGGAATTCAGACTCTTGCTACCTGTGGGTTTGAGCCTGGGTAAATCTAGCCACCAGGTATATTTAACTGGAGCATTACACACACACACACACACACACACACACACACACACACACATACACACACACACACACACACACACACACGTACACACGTACACACACACACACACACACACACACACACACACACACACACACACACACACACACACACACACACACACACACACACACACACACACACCTTGCAGAGTACAAAACCATGTGTACTATAATAACATCCCTTACACACCTTGCAGAGTACAAAACCATGCATACTATAATAACATCTCTTACATACCTTGCAGAGTACAAAACCATGCATACTATAATAACATGCCTTGCAGTTACCAACCCAGACCTTAACAAACCACATTTCAAGTTTGCAGCTTTGAATACATAAAATAAAGGAGCTTGTGGCTTTCAAAGTACAAACCGTGCACATTGCAGCTTTGAATACATAAAATAAAGGAGCTTGCAGCTTTCAAAGTACAAACCATGCACACTATATGTACAATAAATTCCTTTGCAGCAAAGTCACACACACCTTAGCCTTAATGGATGTTGCAGCTTTCAAAGTACAAAATCATGCATACTACAATAATGTGCCTTGCAGTTCCCAGACCTTAACAAACCACATTTCAAGATTGCAGCCTTGAATACATAAATGCACACTATGGACAATAAATTCCCTTGCAGCTTTCAAAGCACAAACCATGCAGACTGTATACTACAATAACATCCCTTGCAGTTCCAAACCATGAATGTTCCCAACCTAGACCTTAAAGAACCACATTTCAAGGACATTGCATCATTGAATTCATAAAATAAAGGAGCTTGCAGCTTTCAAAGTACAAACCATGCACACTATATACTACAGTAACATCCCTGGCTTGACCTGGAACTTAACAAACCACATTTCAAGGAGCTCACAGCTTTGAATACATAAAATAAAGGACATTTCAATGAGCTTGCAGCATTGAATACATAAAATAAAGGAGCTTGCAGCTATGAATAAATAATCTCGCAGCTTGTACTAACCACATTCCCTTGCACAGCAGCCTTGTTCCCAGATCTCGCAGCTTGTACTACTGGCACAGCAGCCTTAATGGACGTACCTGGAGACAAACCATAATTCCTTTTCACTTGTAGCTTGTACTAAACAAAGTACAAACCATATGTTCCCAGACCTTGCAACTTCATAACTCAAAAATTGCATGCAGAAGAAAAAGGACTGCTTGTCCTTACTTGAACTCTTGAAGCAGCTGGAAATGCTTGCATGTCATCCCTGGAGCTCAATTCAGACAGGCTGGCAGGTTGTTCAAGGAGCTGATGTCATCACGCACATGCCAACGTCAGGTCAAGCACAAAATTTAAAAAAGAAAGCCAGGAAACTCGGAAATGAATGGTGCCACTTGGGAATCATAGCATCCCATTATTTGTAGCTCAAAACTGGTAAAAACCGAGAAATTTGGCAGAGTTGAGAGGTATGCATGTATATCTCCTTGGCATAATAGCAGTTTTCTGTCTCTGCTGAAATCAGTTGTTCACTGTCATGTATTTGTATCACACCTTGAAGGAAAAATGAGAGAATATGTAATAGAGATTGTATGTGTGATAATTAAGCAGAGATAAGGGAAGAACTTCCAGAATACAAAGAGAAGGCATAGCTGCAGTTTTGCAAACATATTCATAAATATTTTGTGATCATTCATTCCACTAAATATGTTAGCCACACATTTATAACCAACTGAGAATGCCACAGTGTATTTTAGACTGGGATACAATTCCACATCTATATCACACAGTCCTCCATCATCTTCTCAGCATACATTGATGATGTCATCCCCTATAAAGTGCAATCTGATTCTGTTGAAGTCAGACTTATGCTGTGGTGCTAGCAATAAGTATTGTGTTCTCCATCTTGTATAACTAATTAGATAGGGGTTCTAATCTCATAACAATCAACTCAAGTCAAACTTGTGCTGTGGCACTAGTGTTAAGTACTCTGTTCTCTAGCTTGTGTAACTAGTTAGGTAGGAGTTCTAATTGCATGGCAGTAAATTTGAATACGTGTGTGTGTGATCATTCAAGTATCAATCTGGAGACAACTTTACACTGGGATGTGAGTCCACATCTATATCACACAATCCTCCAACATCATATTCTCACCATTCACTGATGATGTCATCTCCTATAAAGTGCACTCTAATAATGTTAAAGTCAGACTTGTGCCATTGTGCTACTGTTAAGTATTGTGTTCTCTGCCTTGTGTAACTGGATAGGTACAGGTTCTAATCACTCAGCAATCAATTTGAGTGTGTGTTCCTTCAACTGTCAGTTTGGAGACAATTTTTTACTGGGATATGAGCCCACATCTATGTCACACAATCCTCCCAACATCTTTTTTTCAGCATACATTGATGATGTCATCCCCTATAAAGTGCACTCTCACAGTATTAAACTCAGACATCTGCGTTGGCACTAGTGTTAAGTACTATGCCCTATAACTACATATATAGGGGTTATAATCTCACAGTGATCAATTTGTGTGTGTGTTCCATCAAATGTCAATCAAGAGACAATTTTACATCAGGATGTGAGTTCACATCTTAGGTTCATAGGTTCATAGGTTAGTACTAGGCTAACTGCCCTTGCGAGCCATTTTAAGCCTAGCCAATTATTCCCTGTGAGATTCAAACCCTGTACCTTGTGTTTGTAAGGCAAACACCTTAACCATTAGGCCACCCTCCCAACCCTATATTAGCTACACCTCCAAAACATCTTCTCAGCAGGCAATGATGATGTCACCCTCTTTAAAGTGCACTCTGACACAGTTAAAGTCAGAATATGTGGTGGTTCTAGTCTTACAATGCATGGAATCCAACCTGTATACCTACACAAGTGTTGTGCTTGAATCTGACCTCAGTCAATGTTTTGATGTATGGCTGGTGGTGTACAGCAGTCATTATATGATGTTTTGAATCTCTTGTCATTTGACTCCCACTCAGGGGAACATTTTACATAATCCATGAATCCAACATTCACTGTTCCCTCTGCACAGATAACATCCTTGCTGCAGAACACTGAGGATGTCATCATCTCAAAGATGCATGCACACTTTCTGAAGCAGAGCCCCTACATTACCCTGTGCAAGCCATCTGCAGACCACTGGATGTGTGCTCGCTAATTCTGTCATGGGGTGGTGCACATGTCACATAGGGACAGAGGCAGTCTGTAATAAAATCAAACACATACAACTTATATCTTCCCTCACATAGATATAGTGATTGTGGTTTAAATGGTATAGTAATGGCTAGGATTTTGTGTGCTCTTGACTGCTAGCCTAGTAATGCCTTATGACCCTCTGAAGATTGCAATGTTCCTGTAATCCACATGTTCTTTGCTGATGTGTGGATGTACTGTAGCCCTACAGCAATGTATTCTGATCTGTGATTTGAGCTACTGTATTGATGCCCGCTGCTGCCATTTGGCTATGTTCCTTCCATAACAACTGCAGTAATATGTCTCCTGAGGACTGGGGACAATGGGATGATGCTATGTATATTGTTGCCTTACTAAGGCATGTGTTCTTATAGTGGAGTATATCAACATTCTACATAGTTCTCATTCAACCATCACAGTGACAGCTGCAGTATAGCACAGGTGAGCGTGTGTATACCTAGCATCTGGAAATGTTATTTGATATATAGCAATATTATGTCATACTGATTACATGGGCACATATGCCTGGGATCATCCACATGTTGTAATGGTGTTACATACACAAAACATATGACATGTTCAGATTCACTTGCAACCTTGGGGAATTAATTGTATCATGTTGCTATTCACGATGATTATTCAGGTGTTCCACAGCAGCTTTGTGGTACAGCCAGCATTTGTGTCATTAAATGTTCTCCATGAACTGCATACACTTCAGTTGTAACATGTCCATGTATGGTGTCAGGGCCCTCACCCACACATATCCACTGATAAACATATAGGCATATGATGTGCAACTGATGTAATGGCATGAAATAGGTTGATTTGTATGACTGTGTTAAAAGTTCCACTGTGCTGCATGTGATTCATACCCAATGCTATATTTGGAGGTGATGTCACAAAGCATTTTGTAACTACGTCTGACAACTTAAGGGGAATACCTAGTTATGCACAGAGCTAGTTGTGGATGGCACCACCCATACTTAACTACAGTAAACAGACAACCCGCTAACAGATTTGGATCAAACTTCAACCCCCTGTCCCCACTGGTCATCACCCCAAATATACCTGCCACCATTCCTCAGCCTAATATCTCAAAACAGCAGGTCATTCTCTACCCTCTCTAAGGCTAAAACAACAGCATCAATGGTCCTTGACAACATCCTAGGTTGCCTTTGAAATAACTTAAAACCTGACCTAGGAGACCCACTTGGGTCCCTATTTAACCACAGCCTCCAGACAGGCTATGGTCTGGCAGAATGGTGGACAACAGTCATCCATCTGCACAAGGGGGACCATCAACACAGGAAATTATAGATACGTAAGCCTGAATAGCCTCATCAGTAAGGCCATGGAAATATTCATCACTGACCTTATCAAGAAGGACATAGTTAATCTCCTGACTCTGGAACCACCCCAGTTCAGATTTGTTAAAAGTACTTCATGCCTGTTAAATGTTGTTGACTTCTTTAAAAAGGTCACCAAGGCTATGGATGAGGAAAAGACTATGCATCCCACCAAACTTGACTTGGCTAAGGCATTTGACCCAATTCCCCACTCGGGTATTATAGAGAAACTCTGTCAATTGGGCATAAATTTGTATGTCACCAGATGGGTAACCAAATGGCTCACCAACAGGACAGATACTGGGTAAATTCACATCTATCTAGAGGCCAATCATCAGGGATGTACAACACATTTCTGTACTAAGCCCTTTCCAGCTCATTATTTCTTTCTCAGAAGTCAGTGCAAATGTAGACTGTCTTTGTCTGACTAAGTCTGCAGATGACTGCAAATTGAGGGCAATCAGTGAATACAGAAACAATATAAATATACTACAGAAAGGATTAATGCACACAAATGATTGTTGCCATAGCTATGGAAAGAAAATAAATGCAAAAAAATCATAAATATTCCCTTATATATAGCAAATACCCCACCTAATTACAATATAGACAGAACCGCCCCTAACAGTAGACCCACTGGTGCATGATCTGGGTAATCAGGTTGATACTAATCTGAACTTCAACCACTCTGTGTCCACACGCACATGCACACGCACACACACACACACACACACACACACACACACACACACACACACACACACACACACACACACACACACACACACACACACACACACACACACACACACACACACACACACACAGTAAAACTTAATACATTCATTTAAGTAGCTGTGATACCAGCCATGACTGTTTCAATTATTTCACTTACTGTACTTGCATCTGATTGGAAACTCTTCTGCTATGCCACCCTGTGCCCCCGACAGTATACCTGAGGCAGCTACCCTATTCACCCCATCATTGCTGCATCACTACTTAGTTGTTCCAGTCATTAGAACATCCCTTTGACACTGGTAGTCCCAAAGGGTAGTCTTGATCTGGAAGTGATGTCCACTATGGCACGTATCGAAAACGTATGTAGTGCAGACCAAGTGGCTGCTGTATGATGTCATGCCCAAAGGCCCAGCTGATGTAGAAATGGCGACAACCCTGGTACTATGGACAATCAGAGTCATGGGCAGTGTTTTTTTTATGTATGCGACAGAAACAAATGTTGTCATTAGCCTAAACATCTAGACATTGTAAGTTGAATCATTTGATCTCTTTTCTTGGTGGAGCAAAAGAAATGAATAGTCAGCCACTGTTTCTAAATGGCTGCCTTCTACTCAAGAAGAAACACAATAGATTGTGAATGGTATTTGTCAATGTTAGTATATGAAGAGAAGAACATGGATAGGTTAATCATCTAGTTTAGGTTAGGTTCAGTGGCTACTTTTGTCATAAAGGAAGGGATTGTTTTGAGGATCACCCTCTCATTATGAAAGACTCGATAATGCCTGCAAATCTGAAATTCTGTTTAAGGTAATGGCAGCTAATTTAAGTTTCCTCCTACACAGAAACTTGAGATCTGCCCTAATTATGGGGCACCAGGTGAATAGATGATGCTATGTGTACTAGAACTGTAAAACAGACCAACGGAATGAGATGTGAATAATCTAGTATTCCCTGAAGGTGGTCTACAAACTTTGCATCTCCTCTGATGGCATCAAGGCCTTGCATCCTATGATGATGATGACGATAATAATAATAATAGTAATAATAATAATAATAATAATAAGCTTGGGTCAACTGTGATTTTAAAAACTGATCATATTGCAGAGAGACTGAAATAATTATATGAGAGAATGTCTGGACTGAGCTAATTCAGCTAGAAAAGGTGCAGCAAGGAGGCAGTCATTCGGGTAATGGAAGACTGCAATCCCTTCCAACCTCAAGTAGTCTGCAGACATCATCATACACTTAATAAATGCGCTTGTCATTGTGGTTAGACAAATATATATGTTCCTGAAGCGGTAATAAAGGAATCTAACAATGAAGTACAGGAACCATGAAGATGTCCTGCTGATTCTAATTTACAGGAAAGTGTCCTTGAACTAAAAAGAGAAAATCCAGCCTCTTTACAACAGAGAAGGCAAAATGTTTTACACAAGGACCATTCTGAACTTGTCTTTTTCAAAACAGAGGTTTAGACTGCTAAGGTTTAATATAGGTCTGTGGTACATTTTTGCTTCCTTCATCTGTAAAAGAATATGGAATAAAATCCTTGCCTTGTCTGGTCTGCGGATACACCATATATAACTTTTTCTTTTTCTTTTTTTTCCATTTTATTTTTATCAGAAGGCAAAATACCTCTTGCCCTGCTGAAAGGTTTTGGCATACTGGGACACCTAGCAAGAACATAGGTGGAGGTAGCAAGGTGCTTAAGAAGAAGGATTGTAACCTCTAACCAGAGTCACCCTGTTCAGACAGTTGTATATCTCCTTTTTCAAAAGAAAGCCTAATTTACAACTTTTCCTGCTGATGAGTACAAAGTGATATCATATGGTCAGTCTCTGGAACTTTACACATGTACGCATGTGACAGAATAGAATAGAATAGAATAGAATCGAATCGAATAGGCAAATAGGTAAAAAAGAATCTAAATGGCAGATAAGACTAAGGGCTGATCAATATCCAGGATTAAATGAAATAATAAATATTAAATGCTTTTTAAAGGACAGAAGATTGAAATTCATTAATTAATATTCATTATTTTAAGTATATTACTTGTATTTATACATTTTTTGATGAATTTGTATTTATGATGGTGAAGTGGCCTGGTTGATTAATTGATGACGATTTTTTAACTGGATGCTTTTTATATAAATATTTCAGTGGATTGTGAGTGTTTGCATTTCTGAAGAAGTTTGTACTGAAGAAAAGTGGAGAAATTAAAGCTGTGTTCACTTAAATACATGTGTCTCTCTTCTATGTTCCAGTTTATTTTTCAGTGGTATTTGAGTTTTATTGTCTTTGATTTACCACTCATTGGTGTTTTTGTTATTGGTTGTGGAGCTGTGTTACTATGAGAAAACTGATGGCTTCTGGCAGTGGAGATGAGATTTTGGAGCTTACAAAACACAGTGTCCCAGAGAGCCAGGATGTCTGTGTTTCCAGCCTGCAATTGGTTTTTAACAACCTTCAAAAATCACTAAATTCCCTGGCTGGACAGGTGAATGGCTTAAAGAACAATTATCAGTTTAAGCAGATGTCTCGAAGTAACCCCAAGGTGAGAGAGGAAGAGTGTGCTGGCACTTTGAGAAGTTGCAGTTCCTTCCTGAATGATGGTGAGAATTTGTTCAAAGACATTTTTGCTATTTTGCATGCTAAGTATAATCCCTATAAGGAAGTGTTATCCATGGCCTCTGTTTTAGTTGAAAAACAGGAACTCAAGAAAAAACTTGCTGGCTTGGAGAAAACTCTTAAGAAATTTCAAGCCTTAACCACTGAAAATATGTACTTGGAACATCATATTTCTCTTGGCATAGTACTAAAAGGGCTAAGGTTCTATAAGTTTCCCAATGGTATTGAGAAGGATGATCCTTTTATTACGAACTGGTTAATTTTTTCAACAAGACTGGACCTGAGCTCCTTAGGTTGCTCATCAAAAATAATATGAAAGTTATGGGCTGTGTGAAAGATAACATAGTCATGTTAGATGCACAAATTGATAAAATGCTTAAGACTATGCCAGATGAATGACATGATTATAATAATATTTTTACTGTTCTTGAGACGTACAAAAAAACTATTATTTGTTGGAAATACAAGACAATTTTGAGGGATGTGTAAGTCTATGAAAATAAAAAGGCATATCCCTTGAATGGAATGAATAATAGTTTTAAAAAACAGAGTCTGGTAACTGTATTTAATAAGTGAGTTGAAGGGTCTGGTGGTCTGGTGGAGGAGACTGGTGTAAAAGGAAAAGGATAATTATGTCATTAACTCTAACAGCAACAGCATTAGTCATACGGAAGGAATGGTGAATGTTTTCCAGTAGGTCAACTCTGATGGAGATATTATGGAATTACCATTGTATCCACCAACTACAGCTGAGTCTAATAATGTTTCAGGTGGTTTTGAATCGGAAAACTCACTACAAGTGCAGAAACTTGGCTCCCTCTGAACTGGAACTAAGAATGGAGTCAGAATCATGAAAGAAGGACTTTTGAAATAACATTTTATAAGTTATGGTTATAGAGTGTTTAACTTAGCCAAATGTCAAATTTCTGAAGTTCATTTGAAAGTATTAGGTTTAGGGTTAAGGTTTGTCCCTTCTCAGAGGACAAATTTGACTAAAACTTTGTTAGAGCTTAAGTTTCATACCAGGAAGCTTAACTTGCAGTATTTGTGGAGTGAAGTTAAAACTGTTTGTTTCCCAAACCTGCTGTTTATGAACTCATTTTGTACAATACTTTAAAGGTTTTTGAGAAATGCTGTGAAACAGATATAAGAAAATTATTGGCTAACATAAATGAATGTCGGTTTTATAATTTGAATTTTGAAGAAAAAAGGCTTTAAAAGATTTAAGGAACAACAAAGTTATCAGAATAATGAAAGCCAACAAGGGAGTGGGGGCTGGTAATTATGTGTGACTGATTATAGAGAAGCTATAGAAAAATGTTAGAGAATAGAGAGGAATACAATGCAACCAGCTTAGACGATATACACAGAAGTTACACATTTATTCATGCTTGTTTTTATGACTTGTTAATGAACAAAGATATTGATTATGAATTGTACAACTTTATAGTGGAGTAAAATCCTAAGATAGGAGTATTATTCAGTATTCCAAAAATACATATGAACCTGACAAGTCCCCCCTTCAGGCTGATTGTCTCTGCACCCAACAGCATTACTGAAGACATTTATTTGTATATGGACACCATATTACATCCTTTAGTTTGTGCCCTCTTTCATTCAGGACTCTTGGGAATTTTTAGATCAAATTAGGATATTTAATCAAGAATATAGTAGTCATGTACCCACGGTAGTGGTGCTGCGGTAGCGTTGTCGCCTCACAGTAAGATGCTGTCCGGTTCGATTCTCAGCTAGAGCATCTTCTGCGTGGAGACATGCGTGAATGGGCATACCTTCATTGAAGGTTGTGCGTCAGGGCTGGTAACTCGGCACGTAAAAATCAACTACCAATCATTAGCGGACCAGAGTTCTGCTGTGGCGACCCCTAACCGGGAAAAGCCAAAAGACATAACAATCAAGAATATAGTTATGAAGATGTTGCTGAACAGATGTTTACAGAAGATATAGTTTATTTATTTACTTGTATAACACAAGACAAAGGAATTGAATTTATTAGGTCCTTTTTAACAAAAAAGATTGGGGTTTCTAATGAAAAAAATCTATTTATATTTGTTGTTGGAATTGTTGTTGGATCACAATTATTTTTTTGTTTAAAGCCAGATACTTTAAGCAAATAAAATGTATTGTAGTGGGGTCAGCAGTAGCCCCCACTTTTGCTAATCTAGTTTTGGGGTGTGGGAAAGTGAACGTTTGCCTCGAAACAGTCTTTATGATAAAGTTATTTTTTTTTTTGAAGATTTGTGGATGATTTTTTTTTTATTATTAAAGGAAATGTAACAGACTCTTAGCAGTTCTTGGATGAACTTAATATGGGATCTGATTTACTTTGGCTCATATTGGTCTTAAGTTTCACTTTCATGATATCACCCTGGAATGGGCCGTGCCTAAAAAGATTTTCCACAGCAATATATTTCATAAGGAAACCTTTCCCAACTGTTACTTACATTTTAACAGCAATCCTCCTGTGTTCATCAAAAAGAGCATACCCAGGGGCCAATATATTAGGGCTTCTAGATTAATCACCAGAGAGGTAGATTTTAAGAAAAAAGTTGAGTTTATTACCTCTCTTTTTTTGGATAGGGGATATAGGAAAGATAATTTGTTAGTTAGTGATAATGACGTTTCAACTAAAAAGGTACACTCATTTTACTCCAATTTTGGTTAAGCCCTTAAATAAATCTGTATAAAACAATACTTACAGTAAGACCACTCCTGTTTGTAGTCTTGATATGTCAGTCCACAATATAAGTATTCAGAAAATTATTTCTGACATTTGGAGAATTTTAAAATGGAATTATTATATTTTTAAAGTTGTGGGAGAAAAAATATGTTTGGTATAGAAAGACAGTCTGAAAACATTACAGAGAGACAGTACTTTTTGAATCAGTCCTGCTTACACTCAAAAAGAGAAAGAAACTTATAAGTGCGGCCTGTGCAATACTTGCAGGTATATTTATGAAGGTCGTTTTATTATTTTATCCCACATGGATAGTACTATATCAGCTGCAGGGAAATTTACTTGCAATTCTAAGGGGGTGGTATATATTAGTATTTGTTCTGGGTATGATGCATTATATGTGGGACTGACATCCAGAAATTTAAATAAAAGGATTAAGGAACATCTTTATTCCATCAAAAGTAAAGATACAAACAATGCTTTATATAAACAGTCACGCTCATGTGAAAAATGTAAAAGTTTTTATTTTTTGTGCTGCAGCAAGTTCAGGAAGATTTTAAGGGGTGGTAACTTTAAGAACAGAATAGGTACAAAGGAAACTGAATGGCAGATAAGACCAAGGGCTGATGAACATCCAGGATTAAATGAAATAATAAATATTAAATATAATTTTAAAGGACATAAGATTGAAAGTCAAGAATTAATATGCATTATTTTAACTATATTAGTTTACAATGATGAAGTGGCCTGTTTAATTGATTAATTTATGAAGTTTTTTGATTGGATGCTTTTTGTATAAATATTTTAGTATATTGTGAGCGTTTGTATTTCTGAAGAAGTCTGTACTGACAAAAAGTGGAGCAATTAAAGCTGTGTTCACTTAAATATCTGTGGCTGTCTCCTGTGTTCCACTTTATTTTTCAATGGTATTTGAGTTTTATACGCATGCAATGTAGGCTAATTAGGATAACTGACATGAATATCTATGAACTGCTTAATTACACTTTTGTGCAGTCAGGTCACAGTCCACAGTTGGTTCATGATGCAAGCATTGTGGTATCACCATCTATAGGCCTATTCAAAACATGTGGCTAGACCACTCATGATTCAGACATCATGTAGTAATTGTGATTTACAGGTAACTTGGCCACTTGGTGCATCCTAATTACAATAGTGCCTGCCCCTAGACAGCCATATTAATGACAGTTTCACAATAACAATATAAGTGCCCTGTGTATTCATCTACTGTCTGCCTACAAAATAAGGACAGGCACTTTCATATGCACATTTTTGATGTCTGATATTAGTCGCCCAACACCATTTACAAAACAAGATGTCTGGAAAAATATTATGGGATATTCAGGTACATAATGCACCAAAGACTTCCATCTTGCACTCAAGGTTTCAAAGCAACAGAGTTCTAATTTATATGCCATATTTCACAGTAATCATGTGACTGCCCTCTTCATTCAAATACAGTCTTCCCCTCAAATAAAGAAAAGGACAGCTTTTATCCATGCACATTGTTAAGAAAGTGAACAACATAGTGCCCATGTAATTTATTTTGAATTACTTATATACAAACACACACACACACACACACACACACACACACACACACATATATATATATATATATATATATATATATATATACACACTGATCTTGTTTGGCAGCCTACCCCCCCCCCCCCGAAGACAGACACATCTGTATACTACTCCAAGGTGAGATTGTAAGAAAAGTGAAAGGACACATGATTGCTGATGCTATATGCAACTGCCCAACCCCAATCCTGATCACTACAATAAATACATAAATAAATAAATAAAGGCATTATTCATATGAGGAGTTTATACTGGTTTACCTTCAAGGGGATATAAGTCTCCAAAGGCAGGAGTGTTCCTTCTGCATCTCAGGTCAGTTGGCTAGAGAATACCTTGTTATCTGACTCTGTGTGGTGCCAGAAAAAAGAAAAGGCAGACAATGAATAATTGTTCAACTTGCTGCTGCTCTGATAGGCAGCTATTATACCCCAGTCATGACTGCTATCATGATTTTGGACTATCACTGTTCAGACATGAAGCTGGTATCTTGCCAGTCCTGAAAGAGAAGGATACCGGCAATGGAAAAAAAAATGTCCCAAAAGTTTGAAGCATTTGCTCCTCTATGCTGTTGTCAATCACAGACAAATTTCCTACCCCAGTCCTCTAAATGAGTAAATTAATTAGATGAGCAGATCCTGTTTGGGTGTCCTGCAGACTACTACAGCACCAAAAATGAGAAAGAGAGACTTTTTGTGCTAACTGCAAGTACTTTTTGTTGAATTTTCTAATTTTTGCTGATTTTGGTCGTTTTTGTTACCTGCACTTCTCAGGAAGCTTAAAAAGTAGACTAGCTACTTATTTCACTGTATTTCTGCCTGTAAATCATTTTCCAGTTGTGCACTTGCCTTGCTTTATTTAAAAAGTTTAAATTTTCAAATTTCTAATTTTGCAAACTTTTAACTGAGTTTACTGTTCTGGGATATGCACTCAGTACATTAGCCTTTCTGTGCTTATTTACTGTATAACTGCATTGTTTAGCCTGTTTTAACAAAAAAAAATTCTATCTTGTTTGCTAATTTCCCACCTTTACTAACTAGAAAAGTCCAGTTTCCAGGCTTTGCTGGTTTTAGGACTTTAGTTTCATTGTTCAGAGCTATCCAGACCTTGCTGTGGTAGAGGGAGGTCCTACTGCTTACCAGTAAGAGTGGGAGTATTGCACTGCCTATCTAACACTAGAAGAGTGGTTTCCAGCTCTGAAATTGCAATTTTATTGTCCATTTATGGCTGATTTATATCCCTTTCAACGTTCTGGCATAAATACACATGTTTGCATGTGTTTGAGCTTGTTTTAGATAAGCAGATCCTGTTTGGGTTCCTGCAGACTACTACAGCACCAGAAATGAGAAAGAGTGACTTTTTGTGCCAACTGCAAGTACTTTTTGCTGAATTTCCTAATTTTTTGCTGATTTTGGTCATTTTTATTACCTGCACTTCTCAGAAAGCTTAAAAAGTAGACTAGCTACTTATTTCATTGTATTTCTGCCTGTAAAAAATTTCCAGTTGTGCACTTGCCTTGTTTTATTTAAAAAGTTAAAATTTTCAAATTTCTAATTTTGCAAAGTTTTAGTTGAGTTTACTGTTCTGGGCTATACACTCAAGCACATTAACCTTCCTGTGCTTATTTACTGTATAACTGCATTGTTTAGCCTGATATAACCAAAAAAAAATTATATCTTGTCTGCTAATTTCTCACCTTTTCTAAATAGAATAGTCCAGTTTCCAGGCTTTGCTGGTTTCTTGACTTTAGTTTCAGTGTTCAGAGCTACCAAGACCTTGCTGTGATAGATGGAGGTCCTACTGCTTACCAGTGAGAGTGAGAGCATTGTACTGCCTATCTAACACCATATGAGTGGTTTGCAGCTCTGAAATTGCAATTTTATTGACCATTTGGGTTGTTTTCTATCCCTTTCAACTTTATGGCATAAATATGTGCATTTGCATGTGTTTGAGCTTGTTTTAGATCAGCAGATCCTGTTTGGGTGTCCTGCAGACTACTACAGCACCAGAAATGAGAAAGAGAGACATTTTGTGCTAACTGCAAGTACTTTTTGCTGAATTTCCTAATTTTTGCTGATTTTGGTCGTTTTTATTATCTGCACTTCTCAGATAGCTTAAAAAGTAGACTAGCTACTTATTTCACTGTATTTCTGTCTGTAAATCATTTTCCAGTTGTGGACTTGCCTTGTTTTATTTAAAAAGTTTACATTTTCAAATTTCTAATTTTGCAAAGTTTTAATTGAGTTTACTGTTCTGGGTTATACACTCAAGTGCATTAGTATTTCTGTGCTTATTCACTGTATAACTACGTTGTTTAGCTTGATTTACCTCAAAAAAAATTCTATCTTGTTTGCTAATTTCCTGCCTTTTCTAACTAGAAAAGTCCAGTTTCCAGGCTTTGCTGGTTTCAGGACTTTAGTTTCAGTGTTCAGAGCTATCCAGACCTTGCTGTGGTAGAGGGAGGTCCTACTACTTACCAGTGATAGTGAGAGCATTGTACTGCCTAACACTAAAGGAGTGGTTTACAGCTCTGAAATTGCAATTTTATTGGCCATTTGGGGCTGATTTCAACTTTCTGGCATAAATACGCATGTTTGTATGTGTTTGAGATTGTTTAAGATCAGCAGATCCTGTTTGGGCATCCTGCAGACTACTACAGCACCAGAAATGAGAAAGAGAGACTTTTTGTGCTAACTGCAACTTTTTGCAGAATTTTCTAATTTTTGCTGATCTTGGTCGTTTTTATTACCTGCACTTCTCAGAAAGCTTATAAAGTAGACTAGCTACTTATTTCACTGGATTTCTGCCTGTAAATTGTTTTCCAGTTGTGCACTTGCCTTGCTTTATTTAAAAAAAATAAATGTTCAAATTTTTAATTTTGCAAAGTTTTAATTGAGTTTACTGTTCTGGGCTATACACTCAAGTGCATTAGCCTTTCTGTGCTTATTTCCTCTTTTCCTATGTTCCATACAATACTCCCAGCCTATACATTTTCCATCTGCTTCCTTTCTTCTTCTTCTGTTAAGATTCTAGTATCCTCTTGGATAATTACATATATGTCAAACAGCATATACCATTCCAAAATACCTAACCTTTTAACATTTTTATACTATTAACTTTTATTGATAAGACTCTCAAATTCTTCCAGATGTATTATATTTTCATCTTAAGCCTTATCTTTCTTTGATTTTCTTTTATAATCACTCTTTTAAATTTTCTTTTCCTATCTTTCACTCATCTTCATATTAAATTTATTTTAGCTCTTACTATTTTCAGTTATTATCTTCCTCTTCATTTGTTTCCAGTACCAATTCTTCACCTTCATTGTTTTCATTTTCTTTATACTTCATGTTTTTATTTTCTTCTCATATGATAATTTGTTTTTCATGTTCATGCTCAGCATTTTCTGCTACATGATGTATATATTCATGTCTGCTCTTTTTGCTCAACATGCAAGTGTTCATCACAATTAACTGAGTCATGTCCAGTTTTTCCACATTTATTTACACATTAATTCACATTTCTTTGCTTCATGTCCCACTTTTCAGCAAACAAAATGTCGTTGTCTTTCGGCTTTTCCCGATTAGGGGTCGCCACAGCGGAATTTCGGTCCGCTAATGATTGGCAGTAGATTTTGACGAACGCCAAGGTGCCAGAACGACGTTCAACCTTCAACTAAGGCACGCCCATTTACAACCACGGGGAGGACATGCAGACTCCATACAGAAGGCACTCCCTGCACTCCAGCCGAGAATCGAACGGGAGAACCTCTTGCTGTGAGGCAACAACGCTACCGCTGCACCACCGCGGCAATCCCAACAAAATATTTTCTCTTATTACAATTGCTTATTAAACGAGTGGGGAATTGTGTCAAAAGCTTTTTTCATTTCTAGATAAGCTGTGTGTACTGTTTTACCCTAATCCATGACCCTGGTGACTTTCTCAAAGAAGTCCACCAGATTGAGCAGGCAAGTCCTCCCTTTAACAAAACCAATTGGGTCTGGTCCAGTGTTTGGAGAGTTCTTATGTTATTACTGATTAGGTCCAGGATAATTCTCTCTCTTGGCCTTGCAGTTAAGACTGGTCAAGCTTATGGGCCTGTAGTTGCCTGGGTCAGTTGATGGACCCCCTTGTGCAGAAGGATGACTGTTGCAGTTCCATTTCCTCTAAGACAAAGCCCATCCAGAGGCTGCGGTTAAAGAGGATTTCTATTGGCCCTGATAGATTATGTTTAAGCTATTTAAGAAGCATCCTGGAATGTTATCAGGACCCATGGAGTCTATGTTTTTGGCATTAGCAAGTGCAGTAATGACTTGTGCCCTCATAATGACTGGAAAAGGGATGCTTTGGGGTATTTCTTTGGCTGTAGAAGGCAGTGAGAACTTTGAACTAAACTTGTCTGCCAGCAGGTGTGCTATAATTTCAGGCTGGGTGTAAGAGTTGCCATTCATGCATAGCTGGCCTTAGGCATAGGCCAACTAGGTGGCTGCCTAGGGCACCACTCTAGTAGGGGGACTTTTCCAGCATTTGGTATAGGTAGACCAGGATGGGGGCACTGGGTAATGTAGTGGGGGGCGCCATGTAGCCCTTTTGCCTAGAGCACCAGTTGACCTAAGGCCGCTCCTACATTCATGATTAACTTGGCACATTACTGAGGGTTTCCCCTGAGGTTAATCTTTCACCTGGGAGGCTATCTTTTCCTCAAAGTTTGCTTTGGCATATTTGACCAGGTCTCTAATTTGTTTAGAAAGGAGAGTGCCTTTTTGCACTGTTTTGTCTGTTCTTTCTTCCTATTTATGTTAGGGGTCCACCAGGGTGGTTAATTTTTGCCAGTAATCATAGGTTTTACCCAGACAGGTACTGCCTTCTCTGTGCAGCTATGAATGTGGTTATGCAGTGCTTTTGTGTACAGCTCATAGTAGGCCTCAATGGCATCCAGGTTCGGAGGGGCTTGGAAGTTTAATAAGCTGTCACTTAATTTGAGGTATTTGCCCTTAACAAGGTTGTTAACAGGTTTAGAGTTTGATGGGGGTTCTACGTTAGTTTTAATACTAAAGGAGATCATTTTGTGGTCGGATCTTAGCAGGGAGGAGTTAATGCATGGGAGGGAGCAGCATCCCCCCATGTTCATGAGGATATTTGTACCTCTAGCTGGGGAGCTAACTAGTTGCTCCAGGGAGTTTGCATTGACAAAGTCAAAAAACCTCTGAGCAAGTGAATTATGGGACGTATGTCTCACAGTTTTTGGAGGGGTAGTTGGTCACCCATAAATATGGTGTTAGGGTGAATGTTAAGAGATTCCAGTAGGTTTAGGGAGGGGGGGGGTTCCAGACTCATCTTAGGGGATCTGTAGTTAGCAAGGGATCGCACCTAACATTAGTTGGGCATGGAGCAGCTCAAGTGAGTCATGTTGTTGGACCAGTCTAGTGGTAGACTTCTCCCTTATGAACACTGAGACACCTCCTCCCTTTGTTTTATCCTGAGCTGAGGGGGATCAAAATGTATGAAGGGCATTGTAGCCTTTGATAGCTTGGGTGCTCTCCATGGTTCTGCAGCATGTTTCTGTGACTGCACATATGTCTGCATTCTCCAGGGTGAGGCGTGCCTCCATGGAGTGGAGTTCTTTATTTAAACTCCTAGCATTGAGCAGCAATACCTTTGGGTAGTCATGAGTAATTTTTGTTATGTTGGAGGGCTTAACAACTTGGCATGCCCTAAAAAAAGGCACTATGGGGACTGATAAAATTTTTGCCAGTATCCAAAAAGCAAGTGGTGACAAGTGCAAACTATTTCTGACAACACAGTCAGTCATGTCTCCCCAGGCTGACAGACTTTGGATTCCCTTGTTGTGACAGCAGAAACTAAGCCATTGTTGAATTCAATCATTTTTTGCTGGTATTGTGGCATCATCATTGGTGAAGGTAGGATGCTACTCAAGGCTAGATTCATACCCACCTGGGATGCATATTCAGAGAGCTCCATCATGTCTCTTTTCATATAGTCCAGTGAGGTATATCTTAGGGCATTTACTCCCACATGGATTATGACCGTGTCATACTGGTACTTGTTGTTTAAAGACCTAAGTGCATGAGTGATCTGGTGAACCCTGGCTCCAGACAGCTCACTGTGATCTTATCCTTGTTTAGCCTTGTAAGGGGGACAACAGTATTTCTTACAATGTAATCCCCAATAACTAGAATGTTTGGCTGTGTGGTGTGTTGTATTATGGGCTCAGAAGTGGAAGTACTTTGATTTTCGGAATTATGTGCTGTGTGAGGTACTGTCTTTTTTGAATGCACACAGGACCACAGAGAGATCCTTTTAGGATGTCTTGCAGGTTTGTGTAGATTAGAGTGAGTTCCTCCTCTTATGTGGATCTATATGTTTGTTCCTTAGTGTTAGTAGTGAACACTTTGGCTGTAATGCTGACAACATGGTTTTCATTTTTCATGTGTGTATGTGAGAGCTTTGTCTTAAAACATTAGTTTGACTAAGAGTTCAGATATTTGATTGCCAATGTGCCCTTATCAAGCATGTATTTACATTCTCCTTTCATCTTTACTCAGTTTTTGCCGATCTCAATACATTGCCTGTTTCATCAGTCATAATCTGTACAACTAATGAAGTGAATGTGAATGCAGGGGAAAAAGTAAGAAATTTAGTATAGTAAAGCATTTATTCAACAGCACATGATGTTAAAAAACACAAATAATACAAAATATACACATGCATACAAAGGCATATACTTGGCATGCAAACAGATAAATGCACACATATGCATATATTTATAGACAAACACAAATGCTCACCTCACCTAATCTGTATAAAAGGTCACACAGAAAGACTGGTTGCCAAATTACCACAAAACCTAAAACAAAACCCCCATGTAAGAAAGAAATATCCCACATTAGCATAGTGAACAAAGAACAAAAGATAAATAAGGTTTAATGTGTGAGAAAATATTGAAATAACTGATCACACAAAGTGCAGTAAAACATTTATTTAACCGGGAAAGTCTGACTTGGAACAAAGCCCATTTTCAGTGGAGGCCCAGGGAGAAATGCTCCAAATACATGTCTTTTAACATGGGAGGAAATCGGAGCACCCAGAAAAAACCTACATGAATATACGGAGGACAATGCAGACTACACACAGAAGGCGCCCCAGCCGAGAATCTAACCAGAAAACCTCTTGCTGTGAGTTAACACTACCACTGCACCATCCATACATAAATAAATAAGAGTATAGTAATTTAAAGAATACAGCACTGAAACAAAACGTGCATTAAATACATAATTCCAGCTTACTTGCTCCTCCAATAGTTACACCTTGCACAAGAAACAACAGAAGTGATTCATCATGACTTAAATAAGAATTTCCCAAACATAAAAAAGTGGTTCCCTGCCTTTAAAGTCCATTCTCATGAAGGCCATCTTTTTTCACAAAGGTGATCACTTCTATGAATGACCTCCACAAAACAATCACTATCTCTAACATCTGCCACAACAGCAGCCAAATTCAAGTGTCTCCTTTTACAAAATCCACCGAGTCTAATTTATAAGCCCACTGTCACCAGCTTAAAAAAAATCTTAAATAATGCCAATTATTACTATTAGAAAAATACTGTTCTAACCTCACTTTCAAGTGTGACAGTACATTCTCAACTGAGGTGAATTCTGTGGAAAGTGACAAACATATATCAGCCCCTAAAAAGTATACCCAACCACCCCAGTCCTTTCAAAAAGAGAAATAAAGAAGGAAGGAAGGAAAAAAAAGACAGTAAAAGGAATAAAACGAAAACATGCACTGTTTTCTTGAGTGTATTACCAAGTGAACAGAGTTGAATGACTAAACACATTGAACGAATTGATACATTTTAAACAGCTCAACATTTTAAGCTTTGCATTCAATGAACTGAAAATTAGGATCAGACCAGATTGCATTGTAATCAATGCCTCATTAAGGTGAATATGATCATGTTCACCTCTGCTGGCAGCTATTGTTTCAGCCACTCTGTCCAGGATCAAAAATGCTTAACACATCAGCAAGGATGATGGCTGTAAGTGTAGCAGAATGCTATATGCAAGCTGATTAAGTCAGTATCCTTTTACCACATACTGTGTCACAGGGCTGACCATAATATGGAACTATTTTTAAAGTTTTAGTCAACCTTTTATTTCATGTGAGGAGACTGAAATCTATGGGGATATATATTATTTATTTTTATTTTTTTTTTTATTTACATTTGTTGACCGGGCTAGTCTAGCTGGATACATATCCCTTTTCAGTAGAGGCCCGAGGAGAAAAGCTCCAACATGAGTAAATTAATACATTCAAAATTATATATATATGATTTAAGTGCCCAGATTATGGGCCTGAAACAGACATGGACAGAAAATAGAAGTTATGTCCTTACCATAACGTTCCATGTGGAGTGTTCATCTCGCCTTTGTTCTTACACCTGGGTTCGGAGCCGATCCTCGGCTCCGTGTCGGCCGCTTGGCAAAGCTCTGCATCGAGAAGAAGCTCAAGACCAACCTAACTCCCACAATCCCCCTCTGCCTTTACCTCAGATCTTGTTTGCAAGCAAACCAGAAGTCAACAGAAGAGAATATAACACATTCATGCCAAACAAGAAAAACCATAGCTGAAAAATATATCCACAACAACTGCTTAAGGCAGAATCAGGAGAACCAAACCAGACACCTAAACTGGACGTTCTTCCTGAGGGTGGGAGGGTGGGAATGTAAGAACAAAGGCGAGATGAACACTCCACATGGAACGTTATGGTAAGGACATAACTTCTATATGTGAGAGTGTTCAATATCGCCGTTTGTTCTTACACCTGGGTAGCGTCCCTAGCTCCATGTTCCTGAGGAACTCACGGGAGAACGTTCCTGAGCACAGTGGAACCAAAGGTTGCCCTGTCCCTAGAAATCCTGTCTACTTTGTAATGAGTAATGAATGTATGTGGTTTAGACCAAGTGGCAGCCGCACAAATAGTGTCTAACGGTAGGCGGGCTGCATGAGCCAGGGATGTAGATACTGATCTTGTAGAGTGCCCTTTGGGCTTGCCAGGTAAAGTTTGCTCCGAGGCAGTATAAACAAAAATAATACAATCGGAAAGCCATTTGGAAAGGGTTCGTTTCGTAACTGCCATACCCTTCTTGCTGTCTGCAAAGGCTATAAAGAGCTGGTCTGTTTTTCTGTGATCCTTTGTTCTATCCAAGTAAAATCTGAGTTGTCTATGAACATCTAACTTGTGTAACATATATTCCAACTTATTGGAGTGGTTTTTGAAAAAGGTGGGGAGCTCAATGGACTGATTAATATTATTAACGGAGCAAACCTTGGGAAGAAAGGATGGATTAGTGCGAAGAGATACTCTATCAGGGTGAAAGATCAAACAAGGGTGATTAACAGAAAGAGCTTGAAGCTCCGATACCCGTATGGCCGATGTGATAGCCACTAAAAAGAGAGTCTTCCATGACAAAAATTTCAAAGGACAGGAAGAGGCTGGTTCAAAAGGTGGTAGCATCAGCTGTGATAAAAGAAGGTTCAAGTTCCAAGGTGATGTAGGACTTCTAACTGGTGGTCTAATATGGAAAGATCCTTTTAGAAAGGCCTTGCAAAGTCTGTGAGCCATAATAGGAGCCCCACTTTCTCCCACATGAAAGTTTGAAATGGCAGCCAATTGCACTCTCAAAGTGGCAGGAGAAGCTCCTTGGTGGAACAGTTCGGTTAAAAACTCCAAGACCCTATTTAGAGGAGCTATTACGGGGTCCAATTGTTGTGTAATTGCCCAGTGCACAAAACGCTTCCATTTACTAGTGTAAATCTTTGTAGTGGAAGCTTTATGAGAAGCCACCAGGATATTTTGAACTGCAGGGGAAAGAAGATCAGTCCTGGCTAAGAAGGGAAGCGGAGCAGCCAAGCTGCTAGTCTGAGGAAGAGTAGCGACGGGTGGGGAGCCCTTGACGAGTGGGTCAGCAGATCCGGCTCCGGGTCCAGGATCCAGGGTTCCTGAATTCGGTGTGCCAGAAGAAAGGGAAAACAGATTTGACAAGGCCAGAATGGGGCAATGAGAATAATTGTCCTTTGCAGGTTGTTGGCTTTCTGTAGAAATTTTGCAATCAGGGGTACAGGAGGAAAAGCGTACAGGAGACCCGGGGGCCAATCGTGAACTAGAGCGTCCCTGGGGACTTCCCCTGGAGGGGGTAATAGGGCAAAATAGCTTCTGCACTTGGCGTTCATTGGAGACGCAAATAGATCGCAGGAAGGCTGGCCTCACTTGTGAAAAATTTCCTTCGCAATTGATTGTTTGAGGGACCACTCGTGAGGTAACAGGATGGTTCTGCTCAACCTGTCCGCTATGACGTTGGATAACCCCAGGATGTGCGTTGCTATCAGAAAGCGACCCGAGGACTCCGCCCATTGCCAGATTCTCATGGCCTCTCTGCATAGTTGATAAGACTTGGTTCCCCCTTGTTTGTTTATGTACCAGACTACGGACATGTTGTCCGACTGAACTGCAATGGTCCCTAGAGGAAGAAGGGGAGAAAAGTGTTGCAATGCTAGAAACACTGCCCTCAACTCTAGAACATTGATGTGCAGATTGTACTCCAAATTGGACCATTCGCCTTGGACTGTCTGTCCCTGAAAGATGCCCCCCCACCCTATCAGGGAAGCGTCCGTGGTCACCGTAGCTGTCGGCGTGGGTAGCACAAATGGCCTTCCGCTGGAAAGATTGCAAGTCTAAAGCCACCAAGCCAGGAGCGATTTGCATGTGTTCGTGATGTGAATTTCGTGCGTCAGGGGTAACTGTTGGAATGACCATTGTGCAAACAGTAGCCATTGAAGAACTCTCATGTGCAGTCTTCCCAAGGGTATCTCAATGAGAGAAGCTGCCATGAGACCCAAAACCTTCAGAACCAGTTTTGCTGGGGATTTCTTGGATAATAGGAGAAGAGATATATGGTTTTGTAGGGAGGCTATCCTTTCTGGAGGAAGCCTTAGGATTAAGCAACGTGTATCCAATTCTGCTCCTATGAATGAGATATGCTGTGATAGCTGTAGTAAAGATTTTTCGAAATTCACGGAAATTCCGAGATGAACACAGAGTTGTAGTGTGTAATCCCTGGCCTGTATCAGTCGACGCTCGGTGGTGGCAGAAAGGAGCCAGTCGTCCAGATATGGAAACACCTGGAATCCCAGGCGTCTCAAGTGAGACGCTACCACTGCCATGCATTTGGTGAAAACCCTGGGGGCTGAGGTCAGACCAAAGGGCAGGGCTCGAAACTGAAAGTGACTGGCTCCCAGCCGGAAGCGCAAGTGATCCCTGGACGCCCTGGCCATTTTGATGTGGTAGTATGCATCCTTTAGATCTATTGAGCACATCCAGTCGTCCTTCTGTAAGAATGGAAGGATCGATTGAAGCGTGACCATCCGGAACTTTTCTTTCTTGATGAAGGTATTGAGTTTGCTTAGGTCCAGAATTGGCCTCCAGTCCCCTGTCTTTTTTGGAACTAAAAAGAACCTTGAGTAAGTTCCGAATCCTCTTTGGCCAATGGGACTGGTTGGATGACTCTTTTCTCTAGCAGCTTTGAAATTTCTATAGCTGCAGGGCCTCGCAGATGGGGCGGAACATCTGGCAGTCTTTTCTGCGGAATTGGGGGTTAATAGGAAGGGAATTCTGTAACCTCTGGTAACAATGCTTTTTACCCAATTGTCTGATGTAAGACTTTGCCAGGCCTGAGGGTACAAAGCTAAGTGACCCCCGACTGCCTCCAGAGCAGGACAGTCGGGCCTCCTCTCAGGAGTGCTGGAAAGGTTTCCTGGGGAGTGTATCCCTGTCACCTTGGTTTTGCGGACCCCCTCTGCCACCAGGGCAATGTCTTCCACCTCTGCCCCCTCCTCTGCCTCTAGAGGGGGCATCACCCTGTGTGCCTGGGAAAGAGCCTTGGGGTTTTTGAAACCACATTTTTCCACCACGTTGCCCTTTGGGGTACGGTCTGGATGGAGTGGAAAAACGGACTCCGACAGCAGACAGAGTCTTTCCCTCTTGTTCACACCAGGTAAGGGTCTCCTTTACTTTGGGGCCAAAGAGAGTGGCACCATCAAATGGGGTGTTAGTAAAGGAAGACTTGAAGGCTTCTGCAAAGGAACATAAGCGCATCCAGGATTGTCTATGAAGAGCAATCGCTGAAGCCGCTGCCCTACTCGACCCTTCGGCTGCGTATGAGATCAGCCTCATGGACGAGTTTGCAATAGATGTAAGGGTATTGAGATGTGCTGTAACTTTCTCCGAGACAGCAGCATCTGTAGTACCCTGGAGGGTATCTCCCAACTCTTTGATTAGATCCCTCTGTAAACGTGTGAAATGGGTCAAATAGTTCAGGGATCGCATGGAAAAAGCCGCTGAACTAAAAATGCGCTTCCCATATCTGTCCATAGTCCTAGAATCTCTGTTAGGCGGATGGACAGATGAGGAAGATTCAGACATCTCCTTTTTCGTGGCTGCTGCCACCACCATAGCGTCCACTGGAACTCCCTTTGTTAGATAAGCCTTGTCTTGGGGGGCAGTAATATATTTATTAGGCTTTCTAGGGACTGGCTCCACCATGTCAGGTGTCTCCCATGCCCTCCGAGCAATCAATTCCATCAATTCATTGAAGGGCGGAGTGACCCAGGAGGAGGAAGGGCGAGCACCGAATGCCTTCAGCAAGACTGACTCATCCTCAGAAGGGGGTAGGGATTGTCAATCACCTCTCTGTTTTAGGATCTCCAGGATGTCAGAAAAGGAGACATCCTCTGAGGGTGATTTTGGGGACCCTTCTGACTCATCCAAGTCAGTGTCCGATGTCAAGGATTCTTGTGGAGAATCCAAGTGTCTCCTCTTACACAATCTTTTCCTCGGAACTTCTTCGGGGGGGGCATCCGATGAAGCCTCCGAGGAAGAGGGGGCACCGTCTAGGGGTGGCTGAGACACTGGTGCTCGACGCTTAGATGTAGCCGAGGGTGCAGAGGAGGATAACGGACCTTTATGGGAACGAGAAGCTGTTTCTGCTGAAGTGGTTGTCTGAGTAGACAACACCTTCCTCATGAGGTCGAAGGCCCCCGGGTCCCGAGTCGAGGTATCCCCAGATTCCGAAGAAATCGGAGGAATCCCCGAGACTGGCACCGATGGCATCGACACTGAGGACGGAGCCGAGTCGATCCGAGCCGAGGTTCCGAGAGGGAGAGTCAGAACCAAAACATCGGTCCGACTCTCAGTCCCGGATCCAAGGATGGATCTTCGGCTCCGAGACTCCGGTACTGGGTCCAACGGAGTCGAGGTGAACGGTGCCGACCGAGAAAAAGACGGTTCCAGCACCGAGGGCTCCACAATCAACAGATCAGCCTCTCCCTGCTCCGAAGACTGGATAGGCCTCGGAGGAGGAACAGGTGGAGATAAGGGAAGGCCTTCGAGTCTCGACACCAACTGGGAGGAGACAGAGATGAGCTTGGACAAGGCCGTATTCTCCATCAATTTCTGCACCACACGGTCTACATCGGTGTCTGAGAGGGGCCTGGAAGAACGCATCGAAGGAATCGAAGACGGAGCCGACCTGAAAAGTACAGGAGGAGGAAGCTCCGTCACCGGTTCCAAGACTCGAGGCTCAGTAACTGACAAAAGTTCAACACTCGGCCCCGAAGTCTGTGGAACCGGTGATCGAACTTTAAATGAAGAGCTCGGAGCCGATGACATGGGCTCCGACGTCTTCGATTTCTTCGAGGATTTAGATGTCTGGTCTGATGCATCCAGAGCCTCTTGGAATGCAGGCTTCAAAAGGCCCCTATCCATAAGTTTCCTGCGCCTATCTGTCATGACCCTTCCACTGAAAGAATGGCAGATGGAGCAGTCTTCCTGCAGATGGAGAGGGCCAAGACAGTAGACGCAGGAACTATGATTATCTGTGACAGACATTTTCTGTCCACATTGGCACCGTTTGAAGCCTGATTTAGCTTTTTCAGACATGTTACAAAAGTCAAATCCAATAAACAGTGAAATAGCCAGTACAAAATGTCCAATCCAGTAATAAATGTCAAATCCTGTAAGAAAAAGTCAAATCCTGTAGATAAAGTTAAAGGGTGGGGTAGGCCCCGAGGGAAGTAACTCTAAGAAAAGTATATAAATATTTATATACGAAACCGAGAAACCCTCGATACACTACTCACACACACACAGTCAACTTTAAAGAGAAAAGGAGAAGTTTTTATCCAAAAATATATAAGACAAAATAATCTTAGCTTTGAGGTGGTCCGAGCTCATCAAAAATGATGCGAACGTTGCAGCGGCAAACTAGATCTGAGGTAAAGGCAGAGGGGGATTGTGGGAGTTAGGTTGGTCTCGAGCTTCTTCTCGATGCAGAGATTTGCCAAGCGGCTGACACAGAGCCGAGTATCGGCTCCGAACCCAGGTGTAAGAACAAACGGCGAGATTGAACACTCTCACATTGGACAAGTACGAAAACTAATTACAATGAAATCTGAGGGACCACAAATATCATCTGGCAGAATCTGACATGAGGAAACCCATTCATTTGAATGACCATCTAATCCAACTACAAGAACCCAAAGCCTGGTACATATGGGTTAGGTTATGCTTATATAAACTTGAATAACAAGATGGTATGAAGCACAGAAGTGTAGCCCCTAGTTCATAGCTGTAGTCAGTGCCATGTACAATTAATTTGTATAACTGAAAGGAAAACAATTATGCACTACATAGGTAGGCAGAAAATGATCACAAATGAAAGACTACAGTCTACGTAGGTTAACGGACTGAAACCAATCAGTATGATGACAGGGCAGAAGGACAGCCAGCACTAAATGCCTTCTTGATCAATCTGCCTAACTTAGGTCAGGCCAGAGGCAGAAACACACAGGTAAGCACCAATAAAGTATAGACATGCAGTGGGCTCCCTGTAAACACAGGGAATATCCATAATACACGGAATAATTCCTAGGGAAACTAAGTGAAGAGATCATCAAACACCTGTCACTACCAATAACACATCAGACTCTAGTGTAGATTTATGAATATCTTGGAAAAGCTAATTTAAAAATGTGGAGAAATCTCACTCACATACTGCAGGGCTGGTGCTAGCATTTTGGGGGCCCCCATCAAGTTTCAACTTGGGGACCCTACCTAGGAGAATATAAAAAGTGTGACCAAATTGCTGTCATGCCCCCTTCCCTCTCAAGCTCATGCAGCACCATTTAATGACTGCTGTGTAGTGTTACAACATTCAGACCATTAAAAAGAGATGAAATGTCAAGGGCTTTATGGCAGGCCCCTGGTCCACAGCAAGGTAGCCATTCACAACACACACACACACACACACACACACACACACACACACACACACCATTAAAAAAACATGAAATGTCAAGGGCTTTATGGCAAGCTACTGGTCCACAGCAAGGTAGACATTCATAACACACACACACACACACACACACACACACACACACACACACACACACACACACACACACACACACACACACACCATTAAAAAAACATGAAATGTCAAGGGCTTTATGGCAAGCTACTGGTCCACAGCAAGGTAGACATTCACAACACACACACACACACACACACACACACACACACACACACACACACACACACACACACACACACACACACACACACACACACACACACACACACACACACACACACACACACACACACATTGACAATGACTGGCATTTAGTAGCAATGTTGTTACATTATGACAAGCCTCTGCTGCATCAAGGTAGCCAGTCCCACAAAGGTACACAAAGACACCCACACAGACTCCCTCACACAGGTCATAGACACAAGACAGACAGCTACACAGACTCTAACACACAGGACATAGACACCCACGCATGATGAAGACAGCACTACAGTTAGACAACATTAAGAATTTAAAATACTCGGTTTATGAACTAATAATGATGCTAGAATAAGATTTTGTAGTAGCATGCATTGTATGACCCCATATTTTTGATGAACAGACTACAAACATCTGGACATTGTGCAACCTCTCAGCATAATTCCAAAGCCAAAAATAACTGCAGAACAAAGGTGTAACATCAAGGATAGTTACAAACATTGCTATGATAAACTTAGAAAGATATTAGAATAACAGGAATTGCATTAGCATTCATTAAAATAATCAGTACATTCTGCAGAACTCTCATAGTCCCCCCAAAAGTCTCAGCATTATTTTAGAGGAAGTAAAAACAAAATAAAAAAAGGAAGACAAGGATGTAACATTAGGGGTGTAAAACACTGCTTATGATCTAATAAATATGGTAAAATAAGAGATTTTTCCAGTAGCATGCATTGTGTTAATCCACATTTTTGATGAGTAACAGACCAAAAAAATAACAGGTCAAAGATCTAAACATTGTGCAACATTCTCACAGCTCCTACCCCTCTCCTAACCTCTCAGCTTAACAATTCTAAAGCCCCAAAAAATGCAGAACAAAGGCATAACATCAGGGATAGTTTAAACCTTTGCTATGATCAGTTCGATAGTAGAACAGGGTATGCATTGGCACGCATCAAAACATCAGTACATTCTGCAGAATTTTCACAGCCCTTACCCCCCAGTGTCTCAGCACAATAAATCTGGATGAAGTGAGAGTAAAATAAAAACTCAAAGGCATAACATTAAAAACAATGTGCTTATGAGCAAACAAAGATGCTGGAATAACAGATTTTGCAGTAAAATGCATTGCATAACCCCACGTTTTAATGAAAGGAGACAAATACCAGGCTAACATCTGAATAATGCACAACATTCTCACAGCCTGTAACCCCTCCACCAACCTATCAGCACAATAACTCCGACCAAAGCAAAAAAGTATCATAGAACAAACGCGTACCATCAGGGATAGTTGTAAACATTGCCGGTATGCACAATACTAGTATAACAGGGTTTGCATTAGTATACACTAAAACAACAGCTGTACATTCTACAACATTCTCAAAGTCGATAACTCCCCTCCCAACCTCTCAGCACAACAATTCCGGACAGGACAAAAAAATTATCGTAGCACAAAGGTTTAGCATCAGGCATAGTTGTAAATATAGCCAGTATACACAGAACACACTAGCAGAATAGGGTTTGCATTGGTATACATTAAAACATCTGTACATTCTAAAGCAGTTTCACAGCCACTGTCACCCCACTACCAATATTTCAGCACAATTGTACACAAAACAAAAATGAATTAATGAATATTCTAATGCAAGACTATCTAAAAAAAAAACTGCATCAGATCTGGACATTACAGACAAGCCTTCCTTCCTCAATCTTTTAGCAGAAGAAATCTGGACAAAGGTAAAATAACACTGTTACAACCATAACTCCTCACCCCCCTCCAAATCATCTGAGCATAAAAACTCTGCACAAAAAAAGTTATACAATCTACTCCCTTGGTTTTCTCACCCCCCCTAGAAAAAATAAAGTTAAAAATAAACTCAGCAAATTTCCTTTTCTGCAGTTGATAGAAGGCTGCTACTAAAATCAATATGGTTGTGTAGAAGGATAGCAGAACTGGGCTGATGTCCTTGTTTGAGATTACTAAATTAACAGCCTGTTTCCAGGATTGGGGTATCACATCACTTTTCAAATTATTATTCATTATTTCAACCCCATAACATTTCAATAATTCTTCCTTCATTACCCTCCAATGACATACTTGATAGCCATCTCAGCCTGGGGATTTATTCATTGCCTGGTATGAAATTATTGAAACCTAGTGACGCCCAGAGGCACTTTTGCAGTTACATCCTACTGATGCTATAATTTCATGCTTGCCTACTATATTGAAATGTTAGATCTCTCCTCTTTTTCAGTAGCAAGCAAAATCATTATGAGAAAAATGAAAGAAATCAATGCCACCTACAATTTCTGAATTTATAAATACACCTGTATAACTGTATTAAATAGACATCAAAAACTTGGACTCCTTTACCGCAACAAAAAGTTCTTAACATGCAATCCAAAAATAGCAGTGTCCCATGCATACCTTCTTCCTAGTCTATTATATAGCTGTCACATTTTTACTAATCTGAACTCCTCACTCTTAGCTAAACTTGAATCAAACTACAAGGTGGCTAGATTTGCTGCACAGCATACTTATAGGTCTCATCACTGTCTTGCTCTAAGACACTTAGACTGGCTGGAATTACCCCACCAGCTCCTAACTACAAATAATCCATTCAATTCTATATCAGCAATCTTTCTGTCCTAGCCTAACTTCTATTATCTCTAAATACACTCTGACTAGGTCTCTACGCAGCTCTGACCAAAACCTGCTACAAATATATAAACCCAACTACAAAACTGGTCGCAACCTCTACAGCTACAACCCTACCATATATTGGAACAAACTTCCCTTAGAAATTAAGGTACTCCAAATGGAAAAAGCTAATTTGTAAACATAAAAATAATGAAAAAAACAGTCACCAGAGAAAAAATCGATGGTCTTCCACTTTTAATACGCCAATAAACACAGAAATACCAAACAGTTAAGCGCTTTCACCAGGCTACAAACCACTGGCTTCTTCAGAGTCGTTTGGTATTTCTGTGTTTGTTGGCATATTAAAAGTGTAAGACCATCGATTTTTTTCTCTGGTGACTGTTTTTTCTTAGAAATTAGCTCCCTCAAACAATTCAAAACCGCTACCAGAGAATACCTAAAAACTAAATCATCTTGCCACTGCTTTAGTCCTTCTTAAACTACTTTCCCATGCCCAAATAGTGTTATCTCCTCCTTCCTCTCACCTACGCCCTCTTCTCATATAATCTCATAAATCCTCCTCACTTTGGGTTATTATCTAATCTTACAAATCTTATCCCAGCCTTTTTTCTCTATTAACCATCACCCTCCCTATCAACCTCTCTTATTTTCTTCTCCAACAGCAGAATAAATATATGCCAAAATTATAACAGATTCTTTTTATTACATTGTTGATTATCTATAATGAATTTGTGGCACTGGAATTATGTCTACTCTTGTCACAACCTCCATGCAAAACAATTGTGTAAAACTATTCTCACTTTGTATATGCTGTATAATAATGAGTTTGTTTGTTATCTAATTTTCTCTGTTTTAATAATTGTATTCTATTGTGGAGGTTTTCTACCCACGTCTCTGCTGAAAATGGGCCACTCAACCCAGTTGGACAAATCCAGTCAACAAATGTAAAATAATTAAATAAATAAACACATTTATTATATAATAAAGAGAATGAAGCCTTGAAACTGCTAGCAAAATATTCTGTAATTATAAAGTGAGACCTAATCTAGCTCTATTACTCAATAAATATATAAGTGATGCTCTACAATTATTTAAAAATTAAAGGATTTATTTTATCATCTGAAAAATGCTGCACCAATAATAATAACATGAACATGCTTTATATATTGTATATGTAGTTGTTTAAACTCATTATACAATGAGTTATTTGATGACTTTTTTGTATTTTATATATATATATATATATATATATATATATATATATATGTGTGTGTGTGTGTGTGTGTGTGTGTGTGTGTATGTATATAATTGTTTGCAAAGGTAGATCACTAATCAGAAATGACCAAATGCAGACTGAGCCTGGAATGTGGTACAACCTGAGAAAACTAAATGAGCATACAGTATTGACCGATGAAAGCACAAAGGTGTCTAGTATATGTATATACATACACAAGTACATTAGAGTAGTATAAAGTTGTCATTATATAATATACTGAGGCAAGCTTATAAAAACTGTTATCAACTGAATGAACTAAGTAGCAATGCAATGCAAACAAACCAAAAATATGAAGCAAAACTCTGGACATTCTTAAAAAATCTGGGCAGTTCAGAGGTGTGCCTAATGCCAATAATCCACAGAACTGCCCCAACACAGCAAAGCCAATCAGCAGATTAGAACTTGTTCCTTGACTGCTGCAACCAATCAGGTCCCTTGCTTCACTGAAGTGGACCTGATTGAGTGTAGCTTATGGACAAGTTTTGCAGAAAAAAAAAACCAAAAAACTGAATTGCGTGATGACGCTTATCCAGCCAAATGAACGAGGCACCAAGCAAGGAGTGGAAGAGACAGAGAAACTAGTGGCTGCCTCATATGGGGAGCCTCATATGTGAGGATTTAATCGTGTGGCTACCCATGGGTTCGGCTGGTGCCTAATGCCGATTATGCTGAAATACCCAGTCATACTAAATGCAGTAAAAACAGGCAACCTGTAAAAAAGAAACCTAGACCACTAAACATTACATCACTGAAAGCTTAAAACATTGCATTAAAAATACACTAAATGCATAATTACTATGTATTTGTTCTACCAACAATTACATTCATCAAAATAAATGACATCAGTTAATTTAATCACAGTTTGAGTGATAACCTGCCAGACATAAAAATGTACACTTACTTGCAATGTCCAGCATCTGTGGGGGTATAAGTAGGATTCACAACATCCTTGATGAGAAATCTTCATCTACAGAGATGATTGTTTTCCAGATGAGCACCACAGAAAGTCTACTCACTACCCAAGCAACAAAACATAACCCACAGGATTCAATAAACTCTGTGCAGGAATAGTGCTATTCTTGCATGGAGTGAACTGTGTCCATTTCTGCATAGCCTTAACAGCAGCACACCTTGCATATTCCTGAAGGTGTGCTACTGCTAAGGCTAAGTGGACAGGAACACTACTGAGTTCAGGGGTGTGTTTAAGCATTGCCCACACATCTAACATGCCCCCTTCACTCTCAAAGTGCCATACAGCACTTTTTAAAGCAAATATAATAGTAAAACAGTGTTTGTAGACACTGAAATAGATAGTAGATCATAAAATAAATGCAGGGTGTGTGTGACAGGTACTGTCACACACACCCTGCATTGTCAAAGTGCTGTACGGCACTTTCCAAGTGCTTTCATTGTCCGGATACACTGAAAGTAGCTATTTCAATAGGAAACAATGCAGGGGGTGTATGACAGGTACTGTCACACACCCTCAACATTGTCAAAGTGTCATACAGCACTTTCTAAGTGCTTTCAATGTTCGTGGAAACTGAAAGCAGCTATGTAGATAGGAAGCAATGCAGGGGGTGTGTGACACACCCCCTGCATTGCAAAAGTGCCGTACGGCCATACCTCTCAACTGTACAGATTTTCACAGGATGTCCAGATGTCTGCCTCACATACCTCTCAACCTCTTAGAGCAAGAAATCTGGACAAAGCCATAAATAATGGGGGGACAAAGACCCAAAAATAGGGACACTTAGTAAATGTAGCTCTTACAAACTTGGCAAGTTGATAGAGTAACAGGTTTTGCATTAGCACAAATTTTCTGAAGGGTATGAAGTCTGAAACTTAAATGTCTGTCATTATTTTCTGACTTAAACTCTGAGTGATTTGCCAGTAATTTGCTAGAAACCCACAATCATATGAGAAATGAACCAAAAATATGAGGCAATAATATGGACATTCTGCAAAAAATCTGTACAGTTGAGAGGTATGCTGCCTCATATTTTTGGTGTGTTTCCCAAATATATGTCCCTACCTGGCAAATAGCAGATGATTGGAGTCATTAAATAATGATAAACATTTGAGTTTAAGTCTCCACATCCTTCGGAAAAGTCATGCTAATGCAAAACCTATTATTCTATCAACTTTCTAAGTTTTTAAGAGCAATATTTAAAATCTGTCCCTATTTGTCCCCTTACAATTGCCCTTACTGTGACTGACAAGGAGTATTAATACATGTAAATAAAGTGGTTTTACTAATTTCCTTTTTTTTTTTTGCATTCTAAGGTATGTTTAAGTGTAGCTGAATGAGTTTGTGCATTAGGGCCCTCTGCTCAGCATTGCTTAAACATCTCATAGCAGCTGAATACAAATGTATAGCAAAAATCTCAATGACAAGATAGTGTAGTGGTTAGAGTCCCGGCTTTCCATGCAGGTGTTCACGGTTCAAGTACCAAAACAGGCACTTTATCTTTACATGGCAAAGCTTTGTTAAAATTTATTTTTTATATTACATTATGTAATAAGTAATATTTGTCACCCAGGGTAGTGTAGCTGGTCCAAAATGGAAGTGTGAGTGCATATAATATGAGAAATCACCCATGTATACATGAGAGTCCCATGCAGTATAGTCACGCCCCCAAGGTAATGTAATGAAAGCACATAGGGGGGGTGTTATGTAAAGTAGATTATATACATTTAATAATATGTTAGTAATGATGAATTAATCTACAATCCTGATATTTTTAAATGAAAACTGAGCAGTGCTAAGCAGTGTTCAGCTATGCTTAGCCAGTTTAAGCATTGCTTAGACATAAATTCTAAGCAGCAGTTAGCTCAACGGATTTGTGCACTGTTAAGCATTCACCCCTTTAAGCACTTTTCAGCTCATCTTAGCAGATTTGCGCACCACTTAGCTGAGCTTAGCATTTTCAAAATGGTTCAATGACAGCAAAGGATAGGAATACAGCCTTATTTAAACATGCAGGCAGGAATGCAGCCAAAACCTGTTGTAATTTGATCTGTACAGAACCTATGTCAGGTGTTGGAGAGGGCTCACACTTTTGGGTGCAGCCCTGGGGCATTTTGTTGTCCAGGGTAATGCCTGGGCTCCTCTTATCAAATCATGATGACAGACTGTTACAGGGCCAATACCAGTGCTCACAGTATAAAATGGAGGCTTGGGACCATCTGACACATGACCTCACCAGTCCCACTGGTATCCTCTAAGCTGTTGAGCAGGTACAGCATCACTATGTCAACCTAAAGTGGAGGAAGGGGGTGCTCTTGGCCCAATAAATCCAAGATGCTCAGGACAATCATGCTCCAGTAGTTTGTAATTATCACAGATATACACAGGTGTACCAGATTCTAGCCTGAGTATGTGATAGACAAGTATGCATAATGTTCGTTTTTCACCCCTACAGCTGCAACAGAGAGGGCTAGTAACATTGAGGCTCATGCAGACAGTCTGACATGGATGTGTTGACAGGCTGGTGAGTACAGATCTATCTTGCATTATATAGTGGCATAACATAGAAGGAGTACATTGTTTACTGCCAGTATGTATAGTGTGTACTGTGTCTAATGAATAAATGATGTTGGTCACACTAATATTGATCCACAGGATATCCATTAATAAAAGTGTCATTTCACTGTAATAAAGATGTATAACACAAACTGTTGTGTGTACTCTGGTATGTTGTTGTAGAAATAGAATGTGTACAGTTTCTTCACAGCAAATATAGCACTGACAGCATGAAGTAACTGAGGCTGTTCTGAGAACTAGCTAGTATGCAAAACAGTGGAATGTGGAGCTGTAAAACAAGATATAAAGGAAATATGAAATATTGTGTGCACTAAGTTCTGAATCCTGAATAGTAATGTCTACAGTATTATAGTGTGTCCCCTGCAGCATTGCATTCTTGTGTTAACCTTTGCTTTCCAGATTGTATATTTCAAAGGATGAATACACAGTACAATAACTATCTGCCACTCATGAATGTCCGGATTAACATCTTCAAAAACTGGAGAAAATATGGGACAGCAGTGCATTGCAAAGAACTGGACTTCCCTCCACAATTGATGAAAAGACAAGATGAAAACTGGTCAGCGAGGCTGCCAAGACACCTACAGCAACACTGAAGGAGTTGCAGGAATTTCTGGCAAGTACTGGTTGTGTACTACATGTGACAACAATCTCCTGTATTTTCCATATGCCTGGATTATGGGGTAGGGGTGCAAGATGGAAGCCTTTTCTTACACAGAAAAACATCCAGTCCAGGCTAAAATTTGTAAAATAATACATCAAGTCTCCCAAAAGCATGTGGGAAAATGTGTTATGGTCTGATGAGACTAAGGTTGAACTTTTTGGCCACAATTCCAAAGGGTATGCTTGGCATAAAAACACTTCACATCACGAAAAGAACACCATCCCCATGGTGAAGCATGGTGGTGGCAGTATCATGCTTTGGGGTTGCCTTTCTGCAGCTGGAACTGGGGCTTTAGTCAAGGTGGAGGGAATTATGAAAAGTTCCAAATACCAGTCACTTTTGGCCCAAAACCTTCAGGCTTCTGCTAGAAAGCTGAAGACAAAGAGGAATTTCACCTTTCAACACAACAATGGTCCCAAGCATATATTCAAATCAACAAAAGAATGACTTCAC